>NC_133785.1:8432849-8802234 GCF_003597395.2 Chelonoidis abingdonii
TCTCCCAGCGCTGCAGGTACTCCACCTCCCCATGGGGATTAGCTTGCAGTGCTGGGAGCTGTGCTCCCAGCGCTGGGGCACTGTTTACACTGGTGCTTTGCAGCGCTGTAACTTGCTGCACTCAGGGGTGTGTTTTTTTCACACCTCTGAGTGAGAAAGTTGCAGTGCTGTAAAGCACCAGTGTAGCTAAGGCCCCATAAACACACTTATACCTGTATGCACCATGCTGCGGGCAGTGGTAAAGCCAAGTGGTTAGTGCACTGGACTAGGACCTGGGTACTATTCTAGTTCTGCCCCTGGCCTGCTGGCTAACCTTGGGCAAGTCACTTGCCTCAGTTTCCCCATCTGTAAAACAGGGCTAATTATACTGACCTCCTTTGTAACCTCCCCCAGTTGCACACAGCCCAAGGAGTTGAAGGACAGGTGGCTTTTTGGCTGCATGGTAAATTGTTCTGCTTGGCATATTTCACAAAAGATCACAAAACCACAGTGATAGCACACCAACATGAAAGCTCCCCTCAGTATGGAGAAGCATGTGGCCATCACCACATGGAAGCTCCTCCTCATTGCTATTGGTCAGTATCAAATCAATTTGATGTGGGTAGATTGACTCTAAGGGTGATTATCACAAAGGTTGAGATCTTAAAGCACTCTACAAAGACTATCCTTAACCCCCTTGTATAGAAAAGGAAACTGAGGCACAGAGAGATGAAGTAACTAGGACTGTGAGCTCTTTGGTGCAGGGACTATCTGTTTGTTTGTACAGTGCCTAACACAGTGGGGTTTTGGGCCATGAGCTAGGGGCTTCACGGCCAAGTCATTGACAAAGCCAGGAGTCCTGACACCCTTTCTGTTGCCTTGTCCACTGGGAACACAATGCCCTCTTTATGCCCCCTTTACAAATCAAAGTCCAGACCATTGGAATTAAATGCACCATGAAGTTCCTGAAGAGAGTGACAAGGTGATAGAGCAAACCCCAGGCCTGTTGCAGCTAATCCAGGGAGACAGTTGGCAAAGTCATTAATATTGGAGAGCCACTGCTGGCCTCAACGTGGTAAACATAGCAGGAGGGGTATGTGATCTCTGTGCCGATACTACTCTTTTATAGATAGCCTGCCCTCTGTATGCCCCTCTGCAAGCCACATTTGTAGGTGATGTGAGCAAGGAAATGTAAGCTATTTCCTGTCCTTTAGCATGTCAGTAACACCAGGGTGGCAGCCTGCCCTACACCAGTATTGATGTCTACAACATTGTAAACATGCCATTATTGACGTGCCTTTACACCCCTCCACATACAGCACCAGCTCTTAATATGGACAGCATCTGCACACAGGTCAGGAAGGCACCTTCCTGTCTCTTTACCATGCAGCACAACTGATGCTTTGACAGTTATCCAGTGTATTAATAGCCACCGATCTTCAAGTTCTTCAACATGCGGAATAAATAGGCTGTAATGAGAGGCTGGATACCAGAACCAGAGGGACTGTTGACCTGTTCTGATGGGTCAGTTCCCATGAAATAGAGAGTGGTTCTGGAACCAAAAGAGGCTCCTAGCATAGGTATTCAGCAGCTTTGGTACAAACTACCATGGGAAGACACTACAGAGAGATAATGGTAGAGCTGTGCAAATAATGGCTATTTTCATTGTCTGGGAGCTCTGAAAAATTGGAAAAAAAATTGTTTTGAGTCGAATCATATCCAAAATTGTTGGTGAATTGAGAAATCAAAAAAAACTGTTTTGGGTTGAATTAAATGTTCTTTTTGTTTCACCTGAAACACATTTTTCATATTTTGAGCATTCTTTAACACTTTTAAATGTAATTTCTAAGCAAAGTAATTTTCAATAAAAAGGTTAGAAAATGTCAAAACTAAATATTTTGATTTTATTTTCAATTTGAGGGATTTTTAACCAAAACAATTAGGCAAAATGACACAAATTTGTGAAGTATTTGCATCACCAAATCTGTACTTTTTTCTTAACACAAAAAAATTGTGATTGAAAAACTTCACCCAAATCTGGTGGTAAGCCTTTTTGCAGCTGCTGTTGTGGTATAAATGTGACAGTGTAGTATTTGGAGGATAAGGCACTTGGACTTGGGACTTGTGTTGAAAACTTTTGGGGGCAGGGACTGTTTTCATTTATCTGTGTTTGTACAGCACCTAGCATATTGGAGTTCTAGTCCATAACTGGCATCCTATGTCCTACTGTCATACAAATAATAATCTCAGCTCTGGAAGGAGAGTGTAGGCTAGTGGTTAAAGCAGTGGACTGTGAGGCAGGAATCCTGGGGTCTTTTCCAGTTCTGGGAGGGGAGTGAAGATTACCATGTTTGATGTAATAATTTGAACCATCACCCAAAGTCCCAAACTTTGCATATTTCCTATTTCAAAATACAGATGGACTTGCTCTGTTAGGTGCCAGCAAAACCCTAATAAATAGCCAGTTTTCTGAGCATTACCTGCTGTGTTTGGGGTTTTATCCTGATCCTCACAGATCACATTCCTATCCAACAAATTTCCATTGCTATTTTTAACTTTTAGTCCATTGTCTATTAAATCATTAACAGTACAGGATATGTTTCCCTAAATCACAATCTGCCTGCTTATGTTACTTAGTGCCAAGCAGCACAGGGGACAAAGATCAATATATGAGCTTGGTGGAAATTTTCTGATTAAATGATTTTCTGTCAAAAAATACTATTTTGCTGAAATTTTCTGCGGGAACATGTTAATTTCAATTACATTTTACCTTTTTTAATTGGAAACAAAGTGTTTCAATAAGATCTAAATGTTCCGTTTCGACATTTTGACACTGGGTCTGATGTGCAACTGCAATACAAATAATTTCAGAACAGAGCATTGCAATGTTTTGTTTTGAAATGACTTTTTGTTTAAATATTTTTCATTTTAAAGTAAACAGTTGAAATCAAAATGATTCGGTCTGGAATTTTATTTTGGAAACTGGCATTTCTCACAAAATGGAAACTCCAGTTCCTGCACAGCTCTAATCATTATCCCCATTTTAGAGGGGAGGAAACTGAGGAACAGAGATGGGAGGAGACTTGCTATGGGTCTCACAGTGAGTTGATTGCATAGTGGAGACTAGAAGCCAGGATAATGTGACTCCTGGCCCAGTGCCTGACTGAAATCATGCTGCTTCATCAGTATAAATGAACTGCTGACATTAGAACATGCAATTATGATGCACTATTTAATGACACTTTTGCAGAAAGAAATGCTTCTTAACTCAATTTAGTCTCCCCGGATATTCCTGGGGAATGCATGTAAATAGTGCTGTAATGAATCAGTAATGTGACAGAAATCTAGGCTCTGATTCCTCTAAGGACTCTATTCTCAGAACTGCACCATATTTCGCCATGGGCATGTTTTAACATGATGTTCTCTTCCCAGGCCTCCACCTCCACCTTACTAATTACATATAAGGTTTGGAATTTAGGTTTCTGACCTGAAACATGTCATGTTTTGGTATGGGTTGAGGATTAGGAATGGGCTGCAGTCTTTCACCACCTGTTCTAGTTGTAATCCAGACTTGGCTGGCGGTAGAGTTGCCAAGCAATGAAAAGGGACCCTGGCAGCTCCGGTCGGCACCACCAACTGGCCCGTTAAAAGTCCATTCAGCAGCGCAGCAGTCAGGGCTAAGGCAACTCCCTGCCTGCTCGAGTTCTGTACAGCTTCCAGAAGCAGCTGCCAGGTCCTTGTGGCCCCTAGGGGCACGGGCGGCCAGGGAGGCTCTGCATGTTTTCCCCCACCCCTAGTGCTGGCTCTGAAGCCCCCACTGGCTGGGAACCGTGACCAATGGGAGCTGTGGGGGTGGTGCCTGCAGGCACAAGGGCAGCGCATGGATCCTCTCTGGCCACCCATGTACCTAGAGGCTGCAAGGACCTGTTGTCCACTTCCAGGAGCCACGATAAGTGCTGCTGGGACCCTGAACCCCCTACCATACCCTAACCCTCTGCCCCAGCCCAGAGTCCCCTCCCGAACCCAAATTACCTCCCAGAGCCCGCACCCCCTAAACTCTGCCCCAGCCCTAAGCACCCTCCTGCACCCTGACTGCTCATTTCTGGCCCCACCCAGAGCCTACACCTCCAGCCCAAAGCTCATACCCACCTGCATCTCAGCCCAGAGCCCACCAGTCAAGTAACTTGCATATGAATTGACAAAGTAGGTACCTCATCCCAAGTCTATCTAGCACAATATCCTGTCTCTGACAGTGGCCAAAACCAGGAGTTTCAGAGGAAAGTGTAAAAATCTTGCAGTAGGCAGATGTAGCATAACCTGTTCCCACATAGGTCTTATCCTCTTTGCTACAGGTATGTCTTCACTGCAGAGTTTACCTGGATCTGGGAACCTGAGTGTACAAGCTTCCACACTGCTAAGCTACACTTTGTTCATACCTGTGTAGCTATGTCCACGCAGGCGCGGGCGGCACATCACAAGATGGGGAAGGCTATGCCTCCCCAAACAGCCCTGTGTGGGCCCGCCCATGCTTTGCCCTGAGGCCCCCTCCTGCTTGCTGCTAGTTAGCCCAGCCCAGGCTGGCTGCTCCTCTTCTGGGAAGCCATCTGGGGCTAGGGCAGCCAGGACTTGGCAGGGCTGGGGCTGCCTGGCACTGGAGCCATGATGCCAGTACTCCGTGACTGAGGCCATGCTGCCTTGTGCTTTGGGGCTGGAGGGTGGTTGCATGCCACCTGGTGCTCTGGGTCTGAGAGAGGTGTGGGGGCTCTGGGCTGTGGCAGGAGGAGGGGGACAGGGACTCAGGCAGAAAAGGCAGGCTGAGCTGGGTCTAGCCTGGTTCACCCATCACCCATGCATGCAGGTGCTTCACTAACCCTAACCAGTGCAGTGCAGAGATCTTGGGGGGGACATATCCCCTGGTTCTTAGTGCTGTACTAATATAGAAATTGGTAGGTGACTTCAGTTGCAGAAGAAGGGAGCAGGTAGAAGGGCAGGAAAATATGGTCCCTGAGGAATTATGGGAAGACATTGGACGGAGGGCTATTGGCATCTCAGTTCTGAATCCCGGGTTACTTGCCTGTTTCCACATTACCAAGTGTTTGGGTTTGAGACCAAGTTAAAATGGAACCAGGGCCGTAACTTGTACTCCTAGTCAGCTAAGTGGGCCTGGATTTGAAGCACAAATAAACCTGGGTAACAAGGTTTTGCATGTGTCTGGGAGGAGGATTAGGGCTAAAACCCAGGTAAAAGTCTGGGTTACTTCAGTGAAGACACAACCTTATAATAGTTAGAGATTGTCTTAAGCCCCAAAACACAAGGTTTAATATCCCTTCCAAAATTTGTTAATTATAACTGGATATTTTATATCCATATAAATAATAATAATCCCCATCTTTTCTACAATAAACCGGAGTGCTTTACAAAGGAGGTTAGTATCATTACCCCCCATTTTAAAGATGGAGAAACTGAGGCACAGAGGGGTGAAGGGACTTGCCTAAGGTCGGCCAGCAACAGTCAGGAATGGAATCCAGGTGTCCTGAGTCACAGTCAGCTGCTGTGTCAGCTAAACCACACCATTCCCCAATATTCAGTCCCTTTAGGAGACTTGTTAAATTGTTGTCCTTAATGACTTCCTGTGTTCCATAGGCCTTAATCATACTTGTAAACTGGTCAACTCTGTGCTGCAATTACTTCATGTGGTAATGAGTTCCACAGGCTTTTAATGTCAATTTGTAAACTGACCTGCTTTGTTCCTCAGTTTTCCTCTCTGTAAAATGGGGATAACCATACTGACCTCCCTTCAAAAATCACTTTGAGACCTACTAATTAAAAGCTCTAGATAAGAGCTAGAGATTATCATCATCTCCAAAGACTGGAGAAGCTTGGGTTTGTTTGTTTTTTTTACTCAACCAAATCACCTGCCTGTTGCTTATGAGAGGGTGTGGTGGCAGGTATACACTTATAGCTGTGTCCTTCCATCCTTGCTCTGGTAAAGCATGCCATTTGCCTGAGTAACAACAGCAGCAAGATATGATCTGCTTTAGCTCACCAACCCATCACCCTTCTTCCTATCCCTCTGGATCCATCTTCCCACAGGCCACCCTGGCGTATGGCTTATGAAGAGGACTCTGAGCCATTCTCTCTGTAGCACTGGTAGGAGAAGGAGCTGGCATGAGGCATCAGCAGCAGACTCTGCTTCGTGACCAGGATCCATTTTAAGCTCTGTGACTCATTCTACACCCAGCCCCCAGTGCTGAAGCAGCTCTGCAATCAGAATCTTTTATGTAAAACAATGAGCTGCTGCTGTTTCTTCCTTCATATCCCCATCCCCTCCTCTTGCAGCTCTGCCTGTTTATAGCTCTGTTGACATCTGGCCCTGAGAATGAAACAGCAAGGCTAACAATTATCAATATAACTGCGCTATTATCATCCCTGTCCCTCAGGCTGGTTTGGAAGGGCATCCTCTGCAAAAGCTGCAGTCCCAAAGATGCTATTTTTGGTGGGGTGGGGGACTCTAATATCCAGCTGACTGCAACCCACTCCTGATTCAGATTCTTTTGCTTAGTAGCTAAGCCAGGGATAGGGGATGTGTCAAAACTAGCATCAACCTATCCCTGGTAGAGTGTAGTCCTATTAACTGGTTAGGGTTAGGGCAATAGCCTATGATTCACAAGACCCAGTTTCAATTCCCTGTTCAGACATGGACTTCCCGTGTGACCTTGTTCAGGTCATTTAAGTTACCCTTGGCTCAGTTTCCCCATGTGTCAAGTGTGGCTCTTAGTACTGCCCTACTTCACAGAGTGTGCTGAGGATGAATACATTAAAGATTGTGAGGTGCTCAGATTCTATGGTAATGGGGCCATATATGTACTTAAAATAGTTTGTCTGAATCATTCCCCACTGATGGAAAAGTAGGCTGATCAAGATGGAGCCCATGCTCTGATTCCTGGGAGCCTGGTGTGCAGGCAAAGCAAAGGGAAGCCAGTGGTCAGGCAGCTGATATGGGACGTACCAATATTTAGACTGTAAGCTCTTTGGGTCAGGGACTGTTATTTTGTTCTGTTTGTACAATGTATGGCACAATGGGGGCCTGGCCCGTGACTGGGCTCCTAGGTGCTATGGGCATCCAAATCAGAAGTTAATGTGGGTCAGGAAAAGTGATGAGGGAGGAACAAATATATGGTAATACTGGTGGGATGTCCTAATGTGGGCCAGACATTGGGGCATGGGAAACACAGAGTGCAGGGGGACAGCAGGGTGTTAACCTCTGTTGGGATGGACTGGGTGGAGTGCAGCCAGATGGATACGAGGGTAGGGACCACAGGTCTTGCACAGCCCATGGAAGAAACAATAATATTAAAAGGCCTTTACTGGAAATGCATAAAGATCTGCAAAGTTATCAGGCATGTCAGTTCTGCGCAGATCACTATGGCAGCCAATGCCATGGTGACAAACCATTAATGGGGAGGAGAGAGAAACCCAGGTTTCAGCCTAGCAACAGTGAGCAGACCAATCCTGTTGCCAGCATGTTGTCATAACAGCCAGAAGGCTTGTCCAATGAAAAGGACGGTGTGGGATGAGATTAAGGAGAACAAAGGGACTGTAATAGTCACGTGGCTGGTGCAGTCCAGGCATGTTTAAGGGCTCTGGGAAATTCCAGCGAGTTCTATTGATAAACGAGATCCGGCACATCTCCCCCTCCCTCTTCCACCTCCCTGCAGCTGGGAACCAAGAGTGCTATCCTGCTTCCTATTGAAACTATTGGGAGTTTGGCCACTGATTCCAGTGGTAGCAGGACTGAATCCAAGACATCATGTGGCCCATCACCCTGAATTATCTTATGTAACATTATGGAATGACTCTGTTAAAAACAACTGCACAGCACAGATATCACTAGCCCCCCCTTCTGCTCCCCATGTTACCGCAGCATTCAGGATGGCAGGACCTGAAATAATTTAACAAAATAATCTCATTTACTTTTCACTGTGTTGTTTGTTAAAATCTAATCTTCCTCCTATCAAATATCAGTAGCGATCAGTCAATACAGCATTTCGGTGCTAAAATAGGACAAGGGCCGCCCAGAGGGGGGGACATGTGGGGCAATTTGTCCTGGGCCCCACAGGCCCCCCCACAAGAACATAGTGTTGCAACTCTTTTTACGGAAGGGGCCCCCCAAAATTGCTTTGCCCCAGACCCCCTCAAGCCTCTGGGCAGCCCTGACTAGGACAATAAAAATAGATGTTTAATTTCTAGACATTCGTGTCACTTTTACAGTACTTTCTGGCATTTGCTCAGTGCTGCAGTGATCAGAGTTGCTCTATTACTTGTTTTAAATCAACTTGTTTCCTGGTAATGTGATTTAAAAAAAAAAATCCAATTAACTGGGATTAAAAAAAACACTTTTTTTTTTATTCTTGGATGTAAGTGATTAAATTTTAGGCTGGACTTGACCTGACTGTCACTCTAGAGTTTTCAGTCCATGTAGAGCATTAGTTGGGTGGGGAGGGGTTTTGTGCTTTAGTTTCTTCATCTCTCAAGTTGTCCTTGCCTCCTTCTGTGCGGTGAGCAGACCAAAAGGAGGTTGAGTGTTTTAGTTTCCTAATTTTTAAAATTGATGAGTGGAGATAGTATAATACCCACTCACTGTACAAGGGAGTTCAGATGCTTAACTTTCTATAAAGTGCTTTTAAATCCTCAGATTAAGGAAAAGTTCTGTCCCTTGCCCTATATCTATACATTGCTGTTCCGGGAGCATTTTGGTCCCTGGAGCAGCTCATAATAAAGCTGCCTTTACATCCTTCCTCCTCCTGAGTTGTGCCTTCTCTGCTGCAGCAGAGAATCTCAACTAAAAGCTATAAGATTGGGGGAAATGTTGTTATACTGCCTCAATCCTGCAAGAAAAACATAAGCCTGTTCCAGAGAAATGAATGTGATGTTACAAATTCAGCACCCTCAGGAGGAAAACTGGGTGGCAAGAGGGATGAGTACAAGTATCTTTCAGGACCAGAGATAATGTTGCCAACAGTTTAAAGTGGGGACTAGAGAGTCAGAAGTTCAAGGTTTGATTTCCAGTCGTACCAATGATTCATGCATAAATCGCGACCTCTGTAAAATGTGACATGTTTCACATGAGGTTTTGTTAGATTTAGTTTTTGCAAAGAAGGAGTTTTTCTACCCACGTGAAAGGTGGGAATTCATTTAATCTATCATTTCCTTTAGTAACCAGCACTATAGTAGTAGCACCAATGTCTGGTTAGGATCCTGAAGCTAGTTTATTGGACCAGTTGAAGCAGTTTGAGATGGCTCTTAATTTCTGTGTTCTTGACTTTGCTTGAGGAGGGGTAGGAGAAAACAGGAAATGAAAATTTGCCTCACACACAGAAATAAGACTCTGGATCTGGTGAGTTTTTAGGCAAGCATTGGAGGTGGTTGTTAGCAAAGCTCAAATGCGGAGAGACCAGACTAAACAAGCAGGAATGCAGAGGGAGAGGCGGGCCTCTCCCATGTTTATGGTTTTGTAATCATTCTTGAGATCCAAACTCCTTTCCTTGGCTGTTACCACAGCAGCCCTTGCAGGGAAAAGGTCAAAGGTCGATGAATGTTAGCACGGAAATAACCCTGAGTGATGGGTGATCCTGTGTCTACGTTGTAAACAAAGCTTGACATATGCCTGCTTTGCTGTGTGGGGGAGGGACTGTGTTTAGCTTTACAGCACTGTATGACTCACATGGTGGTGGAATGCAGAAGAGAGGGACTTATTTAGAGCAGGAGTTCTGAGCCCGTCCCCCAACATGCTACAAAAACTCCACGGCCCACCTGTGCTGCAATAACTAGTTTTCTGCATATAAAAGCCAGGCTAGGGGATAGCAAGCATGCCAATTGCCTGGGGCCCCCATGAAGCTACATTGCTCAGACTTCAGCTTCAACTCCAGGTGGCAGGCTCCGGAACGTGGGCTTCAGCCCCATGCAGTGGGACTTAGGCTTTCTGCCCTGGGCCCCAGCAAGTCTAATGCTGGCCTGCTTGAGGCTCCCTAGGGGGCCCCAGAACCCTGGCTGAGAACTACTGATTTAGAGCATTTAGCCTTCAAAATGCTTTACAGTCCTTAACTAACACATTATTATCTCCATTTAATAGATTGTCCTGCCCAGAGGTATAGTGCTGCCATTCTCTTGCCCTACACCTCTCTCTTGGGAAGAAGCTTCGTTTTGAGATTAAAGCAAATATACTAATCACAAGTCTGTTTGCTCCCAGCTCTGCCACTGACTCACTGTGTGACTTTAGGCAAATTCCTTGGCCACTCTGCACCTTAGTTTTCCCATCTGGAAATGAGTCAGATGGGGTTGGGGATAATGACAGGATAGTGTGGTGCTTTTAAGAGAATTCTGATTTATGGTAACCATCTGTCTCAAAAGATGATGGTATAAGTGACAAACAGTTCAGATACTGATTAAATTGCTAGAGAACAACAGTGTCATTTTCATTATAGCACTTAGTGATGAGTATTGGGTATTTTCTAGACTTTAGCTGGCAGCTAAACCCAGACAAATACCAATTAGAAATAAGGCACACACTTTTAACTGTGTAGGTGATTAACCACTGGGGGAAAAACTACCCACAGAAATGGTGGATTCTCTCTCTTGTCTTCAAATGCATTTCTAGAAGATGTTTTAGTCAAACACAAGTGTGATATTCTCAGTGCCATGCAGGTAGTGTGTGTATTGTATGGATGTGGCCCACATAACACACAGAGAACTGCATATGCAACCGATGATGGTAAATAGGTTGAGAACAACTGAGCTGTACCTTCAATGTGAGAAAAGAGAGAGAGGCCAGTGGGAAAAGCTCTGATTTTGAATACTGTGGGGCAGCTTGTGATGGGGTACGTACAAGGTCTCCTGGCCTTTTGTTTGTATACACACACAGTTTTGTTCCAGGCTAACTGCCAGTAGTGCCTTGGTTGCTGACATCTGGAAGTAGCATGAAGGTCAGATGTAGGTATGTCTGAATCACCTCTACAGATTATGAGAGAACTGACCCAAACAAAGTTGAGATGTGGGTTCAAATTTCCCCCAAAGTTCAGACCTGTTTTGATCCATGGATTTTATGTGTGTTATCTCTAGTTATTATTGGGGTTGGGAGACCAAACGTCTGAAGGAATATAAGCACTTACATAATGTAGTGATAAGACTCTCATTTAGTTCAGTGGACTTTGGATCAAGTGCCATGTGCATCAGTAGGGATAGGTGGTTTTAACGCAGTTGTTCCAATCCTACGAGACACCATTTGAAAAATGAAAAATCAGATTTGCCTTTTTTTAGAGGTTCCTTTAAATAGCAAGAGCTGCAGGGTGATTAGCTCACCCAACTGCTCTCACTGCATTGCAGCACAAGGAGGGGAAAGGGAGGTATGCTGCAATGTTACAGATACTGTCCTTAGCTTAGACAAGACTCTAAATTGAGAGCTCTCTTTCTCCCAGGGGTAGCTCATCCCATCTGTCACTTCTTCATCCTTAGTTAAGTTAATTTGTTTGAGTTATAATGAGGGTGGTGTTTTATGATGATGTCTTTAAACTGTAGCTTTATTATATTAGACCAGAGGTGGTCAAACTACAGCAGGCCCACAGGACCGTCCTGCCTGGCCCCCAAGCTCCTGGCCTGAGAGGCTACCCCCGGCCCCTCCCCCACTATTTACCCTTCCCTGCAGCCTCAGCTCACCCCACTGCCAGTGCAATGCTCTGGGCAGCAGGGCTGTGAGCTCCTGGGGCAGCGCAGCTGCAGAGGCCAGCCTGATCTGGTGCTCTGAGCTGCGTGGTGGCGGCAGGGTAAGCATGGTAAGGGGGCGAGGAGCAGGGGGGGATTGGATAGAGGGCAGGGGAGTTTGGGGTGGTGGTCAGGGGTGTGGATAGGGGTCAGGGTGGTTGTGGGGGGAATAGAGCGTTGAATGGGGGCAGGGTCCTGGGGGAGAGGGCAGTCAGGCAGATGGGGGGTTGAATGGGGCGGCAGGGAGCAGTCAGGGGACAGGGAGTGGGTGTGTGTGGATGGGGCAGAGGCAGGGCCGGCTCCAGCAGTTTTGCCGCCCCAAGCGGCAAAGCAAAAAAAAAAAAAAATGGTGATTGGCACTTAGGCGGCAGCTCAGACACACCCCTTCATTCTTCTGTGGCAATTCGGCGACAGGGACTGAGGGACCCACCGTCGAATTGCTGCCGAAGACCTGGACGCGTTGCCCCTTTCCATTGGCCACCCCAAGCACTTGTTTCCTCTGCTGGTGCCTGGAAGGGGGGTCCATCAGGGAACAGTGGGGGTTGGATGGGGCAGGAGTCGGGGGCACAGATAGGTGGGGATCAGGCCACGACTCCCTCCCCTAACTCGCCCTCCCTACAATTTACAAAACCCAATGCGGCCCTCAGGCTAAAAAGTTTGCCCACCTCTGTATTAGACAGTACCTTGTCCAGAAGTGTGGTTTATAAATAAAACTATTATATTGTAGGAACTATCTATCCATCCAAGCCCAATACATATCTGTACAATCCTATTTGTACAGGACCAAAGTTTCAAAAGAGTTCAAGTGCTCAGTTTCCATAATTGGGCTCAGATTTTCTCCAAATAATTCTGTCTCCCATTTAGGCACTGAAAGAAATAAGGGCCTAGCTTTTCAAAAACACTCAATATCCTTCTATTCCTGCTGTGACCCGTGTGGATGGATTTATTTTAAAGAGCTCATCTCCCAGTGTGCTGATCCATTTGGGAAATCTGGCCATGATTATGGTTGCTGAGCCTGGCTCAAAATTTGGCTTACACAGCCAATCACTGCACTCTCTAGGTCCTGCAGCTCTTGCTCACCTGAGTAGTCTCAACTCAGGCTTCAATACAAATGAGTTGTATTGCAATTAAGGCAAACCCTTCATGTCCGGTCTCCCCACCAGCTACTTAGTATTAATGGGTGTTGGAGGGAAAGTCCACCGTCCAGGAAGTTCTGCAGAGATGCTGCACCAGCTCTTGTAGCTCCCACTCCAATCCCACCTCTGCTCCAACTTCCATCACCACACTTACTCCCACCTATTTTATTCTGTATAGGTTCTTATATGTCACTCATCACAGTCTCATGGTCTCAGACACCATCCAATGGTCCAGAGACATCTACACCGAACACATAACCAGACACGAGCAGTACCAGGGGAGTGAGCCGGAGCGACTTCATGCATCAACTATGAGAAAGAGACTGAGAGGCCTTTTCCATTGGACCATATGAACTGGAACCATAAACTCACTGACGGTTAAATCTCACCAAATGAGGGTCAATCCATCCTCATCATCATATCCACTCATTATACTCCACACTTGAACATAGCCATCATATGAACAACATACCCTCCTAGCTCAGTGTCTGTACTTTGACCTGTTAACCTTTTACCTCCAATCGGGGATATTGCAGATTATGTATTCCTTACGCCATCCGATATTAAACTAGACTTCACACCCACTGATAATCTGTACATTATTCCCTGATAACCAGAAACTTTGATGCTTAAACTCTGTACCGTTAACTTTTTTTAAACATCATCTGAGTTACTTCTAGTAGTGCAATGTGACTTCATATCTGTCATGTGGGGTTTGTTCTCTAAACCTTGCCCCAGGGAAAGAAGCATGTGAAGTGGAATGTCTTGACAGTGTTTGTTTCTTTAAATACATTGCTGTGTATTTATGTTAGAGAAATGCACTTGCACTTGGAGCAGAAGACAGTAAAGCTTGATGATCCTTAATTCCTTGGGGAATTAATTCCACAGTCTCGGTCGGACTAGCCCCCCAAGAATGTTCTGTCTCCAGAACAGATGAGCTTTATTCTTACTGTGGAGAGATCCATCTGACCAGAAGAGTGGAGTTGTCAACAACAGTCTTCAGGTGGTTTTTTTTAGATATTTTGGGCCCAGGCCTTCGACTGTTTCAAAGATAAAGCCTTATCCACACAATTATACAATAGGCTGATGTCCACACATACACCCTTGTCAAGGTTCCTTCCCCACTCTGAACTTTTAGGGTACAAATGTGGGGACCTGCATGGACACTTCTAAGCTTAATTACTAGCTTAGATCTGGTAACTCTGCCACCATCCAGAAATTTCAGTGTCTGGATCACTTCTTGTCCCTCCCCCCCAAAAACCTTCCCCTCCCTGGGCAGCCTTGAGAGGCTTCACCAATTCCCTGGTGAACACAGATCCAAACCCCTTCGATCTTAAAACAAGGAAAAATCAATCAAGTTCTTAAAAAGAAAGGTAAAAATCATCTCTGTAAAATCAGGATGGAAAATACTTTACAGGGTAATCAAATTCGTATCGCCCAGAGGAACCCTCTCTAGCCTAGGTTCAAAGTTACAGCAAACAGAGGTAAAATCCTCTCAGCAAAAACAGGGACATTTACAAGTTGAGAAAACAAAAATAAAACTAATCTGCTTTGCCTGGCTGTTACTTACAATTTTGAAACGTGAAAAACTGGTTTAGAAAGATTTGGAGAGCCTGAATTGACATCTGGTCCCTCTTAATCTCAAGAGCGAACAACACCCAAAACAAAAAGCACAAACAAAGACTTCCCTGCACCAAGATTTGAAAGTATCTTGTCCCCTTATTGGTCCTCTGGTCAGGTGTCAGCCAGGTTTACTGAACTTCTTAACCCTTTACAGGTAAAAGTTAAGGGTTAATGCCTTATCTGTTTGACAACCCCCTAACAGGAGACATGGTGGACAGAGTGTCAAAAGCAGTGAGCTGCTACCAATATTTAGTGAGGGTCTTTCAGAAAAATACCCCCCACTCCCATCTTTAGCCTACAAGAAGCCCAATTTCTTGAGGGTGCTTGTGCTGACAGGTTGAGGGATGGGGGATCCTAGTAATTTATTTCTCCATTTAATGCTTTCGTGGGACCACCTACCCAAGGAAAAGACAGCACTCACTTTGCTGAGCCCCTCCATATACTGAGCACATTAATGAACTGGGTTGTGCCATCCTGTGCTATCTGAAATGGGAGTGAAGGTCTTGTAGGGCAGACCAGGAATCCTACTCCAGGAAATTGGTATAGGAATACTTTTGCCTGTGGTGCATAGCAGGAATTTTTCTTTCCCCAAACTGAGCTGCAGAGGGAACAGCTGTCAGGGGCTGACTCCATCAGAGGTGGCGAAATCACCCCAACTTTCCCTTCAGTTTTCAACGGAATTTTAATAAGCAGTTCTCTTCTTCCTACAAACCACCTGCATCACAGAGCTGGTTAAGAGGTCTTACTGTGTAGTTTAGTATTTAGCAGTACCTTTAATTCCCAATTCAGTTACTGAGTCCGAAACTGAGTTGAGACAAGGACCATTTAATGGTGAGAAGTGGGGGGTAACTGACCCAACTTACAATTTTAGGTCAAAAGAACGTATCATAATAATCCCTATTTTTCAGAAGTGAGTTACTACTGCTGCAGAAGAGGGAACGAGGGTTTTCTATAATACCTTTCACGCTCCAGTTGCTGCTGCAATGCAGTGAAAATGGCTGAGCCAGCCCTAAAAGGAAAATGCTTGATAAAGTTGATTCTTTTATATGCACTGGAGCTGAGAGGGGAGGGGGAACTGAACCTCTGAGGCACGAATGTTAGAGATGAGGCACCCAGAGGTATGGCGTGGCATTTGTTCACGACTTTGCAGTTCTGTTTTCATCTAGTGCTGCCAACAACGATTGACATGCCCAGGTGGGGGGAGAGCTGTATGGGGGATGGGGAATCTGCAGACTGGGTTTCTGGTGCCTTCCTGATTGACAAAGAGTTATTGATTCAGCAGCAGAGCTCTCTGCCAGTTCTCTCCTCCCCCTCCCCCACTGCATCGTGTTTCCTCTCAAACTGCTGTTCGTCTTGCCAGGTGACTCAGTTTAATTGTGTTTATAATAATGGCAGCTCCATTTTCCCTGCTATTAAATAATTCATGAGCATAAAAGATAAGGTCTTTCTGATCATTCTAGTGGTCTGCTTAGAACAATGTCTTTTTTTAGGGGCTGTAGAATATTGCCACCAGCTTTTCAACAGAGTACAATTTTGACAGCATTATTAATTCTAATTAGTTTTTTTTGCTTCCTACAAAACAGGTTTCAGGAAGGGCTGTTGTTTGTTATAGATGGGAAGGCCAGAAAAAGATATAAAGATTGTTGTGACAAAAACAGTGGGCTCTGAGCTCATTGTGCTGTAAATAAAGGATCCTTTGTTTGCTTAGCACAGTTTAATCTAGTCTAAGCAGTTTCTGTACCAATTTAACTATTGCAGTTAAGAGTGTGATTATGTAATTGAAAGAGTTACACTAGTATAAAGGTGCCAAAGAGCCATCTTCATGACAAACTTAGGCCTTGGCTACACTGGCACTTTACAGCGCTGCAACTTTCACGCTCAGGGGTGTGAAAAAACATCCCCCTGAGTGCTGCAAGATACAGCGCTGTAAAGTGTCAGTGTAATCAGGGTGGCAGCGCTGGGATTGCAGCTCCCAGCGCTGCACGCTACACCCGTAAGGGATATGGTTTACGTGCAGCACTGAGAGAGCTCTCTCCCAGCGCTGCTGCTCTGACTACACTCACACTTCAAAGCGCTGCCGCGACAGCGCTCCCGCAGCGCTGCCGCGGCAGCGCTTTGAAATTTCTAGTGTAGCCAAGCCCTTAGTAGTTACAGGTTTCAGAGTAGCAGCTGTGTTGGTCTGTATCTGCAAAAAGAACAGGAGTACTTGTGGCACCTTAGAGGCTAACAAATTTATTTGAGCATAGCCCACAAAAGCTTATGCTCAAATAAATTTGTTAGTTTCTAATGTGCCACAAGTACTCCTGTTCTTTTTACTAGTTACAGTTATACAGGCATAGTTATGTTGGTATAACCCATTGTGGAAACCAGTATTTCCTGTGTGAAAGTGGCTTTTTTTCACTTTAGCTTAAATCTTTCCCCAAGTGATGTAAGCAAAACCAAAAAAAAGATTATTTTATACCAAAATGATTATCCATATGGGAGGTTATAGTGATATAACTACTTATGCTGGAAAACCTTTCCCATTTACATGAAGCCTAAATAATTGTCCTCAACATGCTCGTAACACTTGTAACTCTGTATTATAAGAACTATAATCTATTCTCATGCTTCAGAGCTTCAGCTGGTCACCTGCAGAGGCTAGGAAGGATTTTTTTTTTCTCTTGATGCACAACTGTAATTTAGGTGGTTTGTTTTGTTTTCATCTCCCTTCTGAAGCATCATCAATCAGATCAGCCACAGCTAGAGGCAGGTTACTGGTAAAGATGGACCAGTGCTCTCAGGTGGTACAGAAAATCTTCTGTCTTGGATGCCTGGCTGTGGGTCTTGCTCACATGTTAAGAGTCTAACTGATCTCTGAATTTGGAGCTGTGAAGGAATTTTCCCCAGGTCAGACTGGCAAGGTTCAGGGAGGTGGGGGGCTTCTGCAGCATGAGGTGTGGATTGTCTGCTGTGATCATCTGGGAGTGTGTCACCTAATCAATTTAATGCTATTGCAGGAGCCCTGGGCATTTGTGGTGCCTCTGTTTCTCCTGTTCTCTACCTGTGGCATACACCAATTTAGTCTCTTAAGGACTGATTCTTTAGTTTAAGTGAAGTCATTTGGCTTGGTAGGCATAAAATTGAATGGCCTGGGTTTAGGCAGGAGCTCAGACAAGATGATTTAATGGTATCTTCTGGCCGTAAACTCTGTGAAACTAAATTTATGAGCTCACATATACCAGTATAAACACCTTTTAAACTGGTGTACTAGATCCACACTAGGGGTTTATACCACTTAAGTATACTATACTGGTATATTTGGAACAACTTTTATGAGTAGATGACGTCTTATCTATATTCCATATAAATGTGATGTCATCTAATTATTTTACTAGTGAAAAATACTTTCACCAGACATAAAGAATCTGAGAAATGAGGCTATAAAAAGAGTTACACTATAGGAATTAATCCCACTTAATTTCAGCTTTCCCTGCATGGATAATTTGTGTGTGTCCCAAATTTAGGCTGTGGCAAACTGAGACATATGGCCCAAAAGTTACAGCCCAGACACACTTCCACATTAACTCAAAGCCCCCATGGTCACTATGCCTTGCTTACTCTGTCACCCTGAAGACCACCGCCCAGACCCTGTACTGCATTCTCTTTTTTTCCTGTTACTCCTTTATGATTAGTAAATTGTGCAGGGAATCTTATAGGGTTTACAGAGAGCTGGTGTATGTGAATATTTTAGAGACATCTTGCTCTAACACTGAGTAGAGAACAGGTGGGTGTATATCTAGTAACTGCACAAGTAGCTGGTATTGAGTTCATTCTGTCTCCATTTAAAAAGACCAAATCATAGTGAAGACTGTAAGCATGCAAGTTACATGGGGTTAAAGGATCATGTATTTATTAAAATAGAAACCAGTTTGGAAAAGCTGAGCAGATTAAAGCAGAGGGGAAAATGGATGACAGAGGTATGAAATGATTTGCAACAAAATCCTGTTGAACATTGGGCAATACCAGGAGGGATGAACTGAAGTGCAGATGAGAAGCGCACTAAGGAAAGTAACTGAAATACTTCCCAGATGGATTGTATTTTCCAAATGGACAGCCTAACCTAATTCTCAATTACTGAGGGACAATCTTTTCTCGTTGATATATTTTGCTTTCCACAACTACATCTCTGTACAACTTTTCATGAGTGATGTACCTGAATACTTGGATGCTAATATCTAAACTATATTCTTAAATTTATTCACCTAAGTTTGGGTTATTGCTGATTATGTACTATATGTATCATATGATTTTTAAAAATAAACTTTGTATTTGTGGATAGTCTAAGCACTATCCCAGATGTACAGACACACTTTTGAGATTATAATATAGATACACACACACACACATTTTTACTAATATGTGTGAACAAACAATTCTTACTAAAAACAAAGACATTATAAATGTTGCTTTTGCCTAAACCAAATGGGCTTGTTAATATAATGGAAACCGGTAAGAGGAGTTCAAGAGTTACTGAGCATGGTGAGAATGTAATATAACTTGAAGACTGCCACAACTCCTTATCTCAAAGCAAGGTCAAGCAAACAGTCGGGAGGGGCAAGGATTTTTTAAAAATCTGTTACACTGAATCTGAGTGAAAATATTTACAGTAAATAACAAAATGCCTGGAATTTAAGTCTCCTGTGGCAGCTAATGTTTGAATGTTGACAGAGATGTAAGTTGTTTACTGGAAGCTGGGGAGTTCAGGAACAAAGTTTTGCAGGTAGAATTCGGAAGATTCTGTTTTCTTTGCAAATGTGATTTTAATGTTTGTTCCTCCTTGCGTCAGTACAAATGGAATTAATCTTTACCCTCCTGACTTGGTGTGTAGCAGCAATTTGTTTAAAAAGGCTAAAACTGCAGTTCTTACATGGTAAAAACTGACTTAATTTCATAACCATTGTGAATGTGCCTTGAATTTATCATTCTTTTAATGGCAAAATTGCAATCTAATGCTAGTGTGCTTTACTGCATGATGATTAAAAGGCTCTGATCTATCCTTCCTGATTTTTCAATCATGCTTTTTCCTCCTCCTCAAAATATGCCTTTAGCTCCCACTATTCCTTTCAGAATCCAGTTCAAAGTTATCCTCCATCTTTTTACAACCATCCTTTGGTTCAGCTGACTCTGCTTTTCTCTAGATTCATGTTGTTAGGAGAAGAAATCAGAATTTTCTTTTCTTTTTTTTAAGTGAGTTTCTAGCCCTCATAGTTGCAGTGAAAAGCTTGAAAATTACAAACATACCCTAAAGGCTCAGAAACCAAAAGGCAAATAAAAAGAACCCAAAATGTATTTGTCTTAAAAATCATGATTTATTTTTTTTTAATTAGTCTAGGGAGGTGGCTTTAGGCCTGATTTGTGAGGCTTTTGTATGCTTAGGATTGGCAATACTGTGAGTAGCTAGCATGGTATTGCTTGCCTTGTACTCCAGCTTTAGGACAGCTTGTATGGCTACAACGTATCACTCTACACCCCAACTGGAAAAAAATGTTACTTGGAGGAGGAGAGGGGAAGCAGAATGTGTGTATTGAGAAATTCTGCGGCACACTCAAATGCTTCATCTACTAGGCCAGATTGCATCTCAGGAGACCTGGCTTCTAGTCCTGACTCCGCCACTGGCCTGCTGGGAAACTGAGGCACAGAGTAGGGAAGCAGTTTCCCCCATTTGTAAAATGGAGATAATGATATTGACCTCCTTTGTAAAGCACTATGAGATTAAAAGTCCTGTATAGGAACTAGTGTCCATGATTTATCGTACCTGGCAATATGTTTTTGCTTGGGAAAAACTATTTTTCTTCAAAAGCAGCAGAGAATTCTGTGGCACCTTATAGACTAACAGACTACCTGCATCTGACGAAGCGAGTATTCACCCATGAAAGCTCACGCTCCAAAACGTCTGTTAGTCTATAAGGTGCCACAGGATTCTCTGCTGCTTTTACAGATCCAGACTAACAGGGCTACCCCTCTGATATTTTTCTTCAGGATTTTGAGAGAGGAAATGCATCTATTTGGGGGAACATACTTTTTCTTGGAGAAATGCTCTTCTGGGGCAATTTGAAGTTGGGAAATACTTTCACTTGGGGGAGGCGCTTTCATTTGGGCAAATGACTTTTCTTGAGGGGGATAATGCGATCTTCTGCATATTGTGGGACTGAGGAGGAAATGTGTTTACTTGGAGGTCTGGGAACTGGTGCAAATGCTTTTTTTAAGGCAATCTTTGAGCAAAAAGCTTTTACTTGTAATATTTTGGGGTGACGTTTTGAGGGAAATGCATTTGTTTTAGGTGGCATTTTTTAAATGCTTATTTTCTACTGGGGGGGGGTGCTTATTGTGGTTTATGGGCAAACATTTAGATCCCACCCTCTGGTTTCAGCAGAGAGAGAAGAGGTTAAGTTCCCTCTCTTGCCCTCCCCCCACTTCCTGAGTCATTGCAGCAGAGTGGGCGAGGAGCAGACATGCGCACAGCTCCACTGCGCCACTGCAGCCCTTGTTTTTAGCCAGCCAGGAGCAGGCTAGAACCGGTTTGAGCCGGATAGAATTAGCCAGCCAACTGCCCCCCGCCCATCGTCTGAAATAGCTACTGCGCCACAAGCAATTCGGCCTTCCTCACGCTAGATATCCTTCCGCCACTCAGTCTCCCTTCCCCCATGCCATTCGAGCGAGACTTGAGTGTGAACACAGTGCATAGGCCATAATACTGAACTAAAGGCCCACATTTGTGCGGGGGGTTCATGTCCGGCTCCCTGTCAGATTTATATAAGGCTTATGCTCAATATAAGAGTGGGGGTGGGAGGGTGTATTACCTCAGAGAAGACCCCCAAATCTCATTGTTTGGTTCATTTTGAACTTATATAATTTTGCTGTGAAGGGGATTGAATACCTTTGAGGCCTGGTCACTTAAAAATGGCAACTATGCTTGTGTATGGAAATCAGGGAGTAAATGTTACCTCAAAACCAAAACTATTTATTTATTTTTTTCGGTGTGTGGGCAAGATTTAAGCTTATTGTCAGGGATTTAAAAAAGTTTGAGGGAAATTAACTCCTTAATTACTCAAAACTTCTGATTTTTGTGGAGGTTTACTTTTGGCTGATTGATTTTGAATTTTTGTGAAAGATTTTACAGACAACAAATGTTTGCTGGGGGGTGAAATGCTTTTAATTGATGGGAATCAAGAATTTGAGGAACCTTGTCTCTTTAAGTGACAAATGAGATTCAAACTGGGTAATTTTTCCTCAGAAGTAAGTCTGAAACCATCACGTTTTGGAGTTAATTTTGAGGATTTTGTGAGAGTTTTAATAATTTGCTGTCTTAGGTGCTCTTGAATGTTGAAATGATCAACCACAAGCAATTGGAAAAGAATGTTTTGCCCCAGCAGTGATTTTTAAAACAATCCCATAAAGCCCCAGAATTTACTTTGTGTTAATTACGAGCAACGTATCTAGAAACAAACATATATATTAGGGTCATTTCACTAATTTGTAAGTGTTTAAAAAAAAAAAGCACAAACAGGGTTCAAACCAAAGAGAGAATTCATTCTCTCTCACACTCACACACATACTGCTTTTTTGCTTTGAGGAAATCAACATCAGACATAAGGGTTTACAAACCTTTATATAAATGTTGATTTTTCCATACCTTGTTGTTTTCCAGCTATAATAATGCTTATCAGCCTTAATTTAAATAAAATACTTTTTTCAGAAAAAAATATTTAAAAAATAACTCCCAATTTGAATTAATAGACCACACCTCATCCCTTTTGAAAGTGTGACCAGAATTTAAAACTGGAATTTTTTTTTATTTAAGCTGCAGAAATTATCTACACTCTTTTTGTGTTAAAGAATTTGACAGGTTTTCACAATTTTTACAAATGAAATCTACAAGTCAGTATTTAAAAGTCTCTTTGGGTGTATTCCTTTTCTCATCAGCAGTCAAAATGTTTGTCTTGCTTAAAAATAGTAAAAGAGAGACAGTATCGCTGATATTAACAAATACAAAGAATTAGTTTCCTCACTTAACAAATTCCTTATATACATAATCAAAGTTACTAAATCTACATAGTGTCTTAATTTACCATTTAAGTTTTCAAAAGCATCAGTCTTCACAAAGCAACAAAATAAGTTAATGAAGTTTTTAAAATTGAACCAGTGAGGTTATTTAAAAAAAAAAATCCTCCATTTGTTTGAGATGTATTTATTTTGAATAACCTGTTGACAAAAGTCCTTGCAACATACATACTTGGTAATTTAAATATTGTAAATCAGGCCTTATAGTGAATGGTACAGCAAAATGTTTTAAAACATAAACTTAATGGAGAACTTTTCTGCTTAAATATCAATGGCATTATAAGGACTCAGTGGGACTGTGAATTTGTATTAAAACTCATAGACTTAGATTTATTTGACCAGATACCAAAGTCTTATAATGGCTATTGCAAGCAGTAAACAAGGATAACTATTCAGACATATAGGTAGGTAGACTGGAAGTAAAATCATTTTCAAATGTAAGCTACATAACATTTCTCCGTTTAGTTGGAATATGGAATATACACCTTTGATCAAAACCTTTAATTAAAGGATTGTATTTGGCATTATAGGTCTTGTTTTTTACAAGAAAAAATGTAAACTTTCTATATAGGCCAAAACTTACTGTCATAGACACCATGATGCTGCATAAAAAAGATTATGTTCAGACTAAAGCTATGTATGTTTTTATTTAAAACATTATAAAAATAATTGAGAAGTTATTTTCATGCCTGGCTTTGTACGGAGGATTTATTCCACTCACCTTAAAAAAAGAATTTAGAAAAATGATTTAGGATCTTGTTACAAATTCATTAGGATGGCTCAGTCTAATAAACCCATTTACAGAGCAAAAGAAACAAAATTTCTCCAGTGAACTAATTTCTTTCTTTATTTCTAATGAAAAACAAATAAATCCACTCCACTCATTTCAGTGAATGGACATTGAAAAACTTTATAGAATTTTTCAGGGATTATTTTTTTGTTTGTTTTTCCCTCCCCCTTAGCAGAGGAGGGGCGGAAGGAGATGCTATGCTGCAGTTAGTGAGTCTGTCACCAGTCTATAAAATGTCCTCCTCCCCAGTTACTGTTAGAGTTGCAGGCAGGAGAGCTAGGGAGAAAGGGTGGGTGGAGAGGGAAATAAAACAGGGAAAGGAAACAGTGTAGGAATAGCTTTAAAAAAAAAAAATTAAACCAGATTAATATCTGTTAGAAACTATAGCTAATATTTTTTAAAGTAAATTGGTAAAGAGGATTTTACTCTTAAAATATTAATTATAGTTTGATAATTAAAAAGATACGGTTAACTAGTGCGCTGCTGGTTTTTTAAACCACTTAAAGCTCTTAGAAACAAGAAATATGAAGATTTATAATATGAAAGGCAATTGGAAGAGGAGAGAAGAATCAAAGAATCAGAAGTATTCAATAAGTGCAGGAGGGTGATCAGTGGAGGTTTGGGTAAAGGTTGAAAGAAAAAGGGCATTTTAAATGCCTCCAAAATAAAAATGTAACCAAGAAAACCTTGAAGATAAATTTAAGAAAAAAACAAGAAAAAAATTTGAAGATTAAGAAAATGCTAAAATTTGAAATATAGATCTTACATTTAAAAAAAAAAAGCCAAAAGAAGAATTTAAAATTTGAAGATAATTGGAAAAGAAAAAATTAAAATTTTGAAGATAAGAAAAAAACAAGATTTAAAAAATGAAGTTAATTTAGAAGCAAAACAAGACAAAAATAAAATTGAAGATAAATTGAAACCCAAAACGTGCTTTAAACCAGTTTGGGGTGAAAAAATAAATTAAGCTGGTTGTTTTTAAAACGCCAGATTAAGTCTGCTTCAAGCAGAAGAAAATACGAAGAAACAAAGATTTTATTTAAAAAGATGAAGTGATTTTTAGAAAAGAAAATATTAAGAAACACAAGGTTTGGGAAGATTTTCAAGACAGGAGACTGAGAAGAGAGAAGGTTGTGGTTTGTTTTTTTTGGTAATATTAGAAGGCAGAAGGTAACTTAGAAGAGGACCCAGGAAGAGAGAAGGGGAGTTGCATTTTAAAGATGAGCAAAATATATCTATCTATAGTAGATGGGTAACTGTGCCCTGACAGATTAGTTAAAAAATGTGAAGACAGGAGGGTGAAAAAGACTTACGTTGATACTTGTAAAATCTAAGGAGTAATATTTGCTGAAGAATTTAATCTGTTAATGCAGACTAGCTCAGTTTTTGTCATAAAAATCAAAATGATAAATTCGTAACATACTATAACTATTAATTCAAAGGACTTTGTGTATGAAAATTATTTCAAGATCAAGAATAATCTTTAAAAGATGTATATTTTGTGTTGGACCAAGTGGAAAAAATGTGTCTTGGGCTAAAACGTTTAAAAAAAAAAATAGCTGACAAAGGAGTAGAATAAAACCAGCCATTTTACATCTGATGCATTGACCAAGGCGGAATGTGGATTCAGTGGAGCTAGAAAGACAGGATTTCAAGGAGCCAGTGCAAATTGGTGAAGTTAGAGGGGAAAAAAGAGCCAGTGCAAATTGGTGAAACTAGAGGAAAAAGAACCACGGAAAACAAGATCAAGCAAGAAATTTTTGAAAGAATAGATTAGAGGCTTCTAGATCAAGATTCCTTTGTGAAAGGCAGAAGTGGAAAAATGAGTGAAGACAGCAATAATTTAACCTGTAGTTGGTAACCTACTTTCTCCTTGATTTCTTTAAAACACTATTTTCTTTGCTATACTCTTTATTAATAGTAATTTGTAAAAGTGTCTGTTGTTATGAGAGGGGGTTTGTTGGAGTGGGTCAAGTCGTGGTGTGTCGTAGGTTTTTCTCTTTGCAGGCTTATTTACTCATTGCATCTTGTCTGGAAGCTAATGGGCAGTCTGCCAAGGCCTGGAGAGTGTGGTCATCTTCCCGAGTGTTTAGAAAACTGCTGGAATTTTCCTTTCGGCTTTAGGAGTGAGTTGTAGCTAGCGTCTATATTGCTGTAACCCTACCCAAATTGGGGAAGTCGTGAGCCTGGTGGAGCGACAAGCATCTCTGGTGACAGTGAAGTGTAAGCAAATCGCATATAATTTTTTTAAACGATTATTGCCAAACAGAACAACAAACTTGTTTGTTCACGTCTTAAAATATTGTAGGTAATGTATATTATTCCCCATGTTTCCTTGCTGTTCCTAGCAAGAGAAAATAAATGTATTTTTGTCATGCATTCTATTGGGAAGGGAAAAGGCTCTTGCTAGTCTTGCTCAAAGTGTATTTTTTTCCTTGAGGGAGGGGAAGGGGACCAGAAACTTCTTCAGTGTTTTTCCCCCCTAGGTGTGTCTAGGTCGTAGAGCCAGACGACTGGAGAGGTTACAATGTAAAGGATAAAAGAGAACCAGTAATCAGGATAAAGCCTCTATTGTATTGATGATGGCAGTGGTTTAGAAATGTGACTGACCGGTATTGCAGCTGTAGATATCAATTGAAGGGTGTGAAGAAACTGGCCAGACAGAGGGAAATGCAAGTTAATTATATTCTATTTTTATAAGTTTGGATTCTTCATAAAGTAATTTACACTTTTAATTATCAAACTATAAAGATACTTTTTTTTTTTGGGAGAGGGAAACATTTTTGTGTATGTTGAAAAGGGTGGTGGTGGGTAGGGGTAAAAACAAGCTTGTTTCTAGACTCTTTGCAGATACTATAGTTCCTATTGGCTTGGTTAGAAGTGTGGTGGTTCTGTCTACTGTGCTGTTGGGAGAACATTCCCCAGAGTCGGAGCAGCTTTTGCCTTGGAAGAAAGGACAGTTTACCTAAAATGGAGTTGGAAAGTTGGATTGGAGCTTGTATTCAGGATTCATGGTCGTTCTTAAATTCGCCTTAGAGGATGACTGAAGAGCTTGGCTAGTCCAGAACTTGAAAGTTAAGTTTTCTCTAGTAAACAAACAAAACAGACAATCTTTGATACAGTATGTGTGTTGGGGTGGAATTTTAGGTGCAGTTTTATATGACTTGACATATTTGCGGGGGTGGGGCAACATAATCGTCTATATGTTCTTCAGATTCTCTCCCTAAACTGCAGAAACATCCATAACTTAGGACTGAAAAAAAGAATGTTCCGCTTCAATTGTGGCAAGTAATTCTCATAACGTAACTTTAAATTGTTCTTGAGGAGGTGCCCCATTGAGTAATCGGGAATGTTTACACAGAGCTCATATGCATGTGTATATACTTAAAGCACACAATGCTAGAAAAAGAATAGACAAGGTTAAAACTGTAACCCAGACTAACACAAAGTAGCTTGTTTAATTTTTTTTTTCCCCTGTAGCATAAAACTTACTGAAAATACTCTCTCAGAAGTGGAAAGCTTCCACTAGTCCAAATTAATATGGACTACAGATAAAACACACATTCAAATCCTTCTGTAACTATTAGGGTTGTGGTGTCTAGACGCATATTTTGGTGCATATCTGTATTTGGGGGAATCGGTTTGAAACCTTGGATATGGTGGTGTGTGGCTTTTTCTTTTTTTGGCATTTTTTTCCAGGTGCTTAATGTAACTTAATGCTACTGTAGAGACTTCAGAGAGAAAGAAGTTGCTTAATGACCCTGGTGTGATTCCTTCTGATGGTAGCTTGTGTATTTTTCAAGTAAGATTCTGCTTTCAGTTGTCTGTAACCTAGAAATGTGGGTTTGTTTGAGTGTAGGAATTAATACATTTTTTATTTAGTTTTTTTTTGTTTGTATTAAAAAATGCAACACAGTATGTTACACCATACTTAAAATCCTGTAAAACTGTCAAGTGCACTTAACTGTCATAGTAAAAAATAAAAAATCAAGACCCAAGAGCAGATCAGTTATCAATGTAAACACGGTAATTTTAAAATTTAAAACACAGTAATTAAAAAAAGTAAGAAACCTAGTTGTAATGCGTTTAGTTTGAATGTGTCTTTCTTTTTGGGGGTGGGGCATGGTGTGGGGAACAACTTTTGTCTTGTAGACATTTTTCAGATCCGCCATCAGAATCATAGCCCCAACGAGCCCTGAGGAAAATATGGCCTCATAAATGCAGAGGGAACAGCTTGGCGAATGATAAGTAAAGGCAGAAAAGATTCTAATGTTCCTTACTACTTGATGGAAAAGGATCCCAGATGTTAACAAGTGAAAATCCAATGTGTCAACGGAAAAAAAAAAGCCATAAGCAATGAAACCTAAAAATTTGAAGTAATAAGCATTGACTATCAAATATCTGATCAGAATATTTGCTCTAAGAAATCTCAAAATTATATGCAGTAAAGAGCAAATGTCCTCCTTGAAATACTTGATTTCATTAACGCAGTGAACAACTACTTCCACATCATTGCAATTAAATTGAAAGAAAATACCGGCAGAAAAAAATGCATATGCAAATACATATGGCTTCTACCAAACTATTTGGTATGAATATTACTACCTAAATCTTATGGATTTGAAGAAAGAATATGAATTATTTTGAAACCACAATCTAATTTGGGATCAACTTTCACTACTGTTGGATTTGAGAGGAGGCTTGTGCTGTGTTCCACTGTTTACCTGAGAGAGGTTTTCTGCACTATTAATGAGGAGTTTTGCTTCATTTCATCTGGGAGCTGAAAAAAACAAGCAGGCATCTATTACAGATAAGTTTATCAATTATATCAGCAGATATTGCATGTTAGGGAAATGTACTTTTTAAATGCTATGAAGCAGTGGAAGCCTTTAAACATCTGAACTGGCATTTCCCATTCCCAGCTTTTAGCAGTGTGTGGAATGGGAATAAGGGACTTAACCTACCCCTGTGCCTGTTCAGGGCTGCACTTCCACTTTCTAAATCCCTTTCTCCTCTGTGCACAGGCCACAGTTGGATTTGCCCATCACCTACAGGCAGACAAGCATAGCAGCTATGCTGTGGTGCTTAGGAGCAAACATGCAACGTATATCCTCCTTTGGAGGCTGAGCCTACTCTAGGCCTACAGTTTGAGAGCCTGAAATGCTATACCAAACAGCACATTATGCTGCCAAAAAACACCTTATTTTTCTGCTATTTTGTAGCATTAAAATATATGCAGAAAACATGGGATTTTTAAAAAAAAGCTATAAAGGCACTTTGTTAATAAAGTTACTGATGTGCTCTAAGAATAGACAGTTTGTCTTCATTTTTATTAATAAAAATGTGCTGTCAGTGTTCTTTGTGTGGTTAGCTCTGGGGCAGTGTGTTGGGGGGGATTCTTCTTTAATCTTTCAGAATCTTTCTCCAAGAACACCTGATCTTAATTGGACGGGAGCAGGAATTGAACAGAAGACTGAAATACTTTTTTTATTCAGGCAGGAAAATCTTTGCAGAATCTTTCCCTTCCCCCTCTCTCCACCCCTCTCCATCGAGACAAATGTAGATCAAGGTACTTGGCAATAGAAGTCCTGTAATTAAGGAAAGTATCTGCCCAAGGAATGATTTCTAAAATGCTTTAAACTAGACCAGTGGGGGCAAAACTTACCAATTGGAGTAAGTTCATAACAAGTAAAATTTTGGCAATAAGACTTGCTCTGTCTTCAGAGCTAAAGTCCTGTTAAAATTAAAACTGACTTATAGTTGGGAAAACTTAACTGCACAATAATTTGTTAAATTTAACACTAGTCAGTTTGCATATTTAGAAATTTGCATGCTAACAATGCTTGCAACCATTTCCTTCAGTGCTAGTGACGTCTCATTTTCTACTTCCAATTAACATTAGTGGGGGAAATGAGCAATTTTTTTTTAAATGTCTTTCTTTATAGAAGCTTCATTTCATAATGTATAGACCCTGATCCATCCCTTCATGAAGCTGTTCAGGATGATTTTGCTTGACATGCCTTGGCGCTTTCTTCTGTTCCCCACACCTTGTGTGTGTATGTGAAGGCCCCTGCAGTGAGTTAAACCAATGTATCTTCAAACATTAACAGCATTTTTTTTTTTAATATCTGGACTGTGGCAGGGGTAGGGTGGGAGGGGCTCACAACTTGTTCTAGCTTTTCTTTTTACAGACTTCGCAGAGAATGCAGTGTCTGAAGCAGGTCTGGTCTGTTGGCAAGTAATGTGCAGTATGCTTGATCTGCTTGGGTAGACCATTTGAATCGATTGAAATACCTGTCCCAAAGCTTTTGTCCATGTGTGAAGTAGTGATTGTTTGAAAGAAAAAAATACAGCTGAATGACACAAGTGCCTGTGTATTGAAAGGAGCTCTTTACCCTTCGAGTAAAATTCCCTGCAGCTTTAAGCAGTCGGTGTATGTGACTGAGATCCAAGTTCCTTTGGCTGTGCTGCTTTATTTAGGTAACTGCTTTTTGTTGTTCCCTTTCTGAAGTGGGTGGGGGTAGGGGGAGGGGGTACTGAAGCCTTTAGTCTCTTCCAGATACATCTAAAACATCTCATTGACAAGAAATAAAAGCTTCCAAACAAGCAACAATCCTCCAGGAAACTAACTGGCAAGTGACATTTTAAATTCCACCAGTTTAGTGACCATTTTCGGTACCTTGCTTTTTGTATGGGTCTCTTCCTTTCTTGGTTTTTTAACAGTTCTTTCAAGAAAATACCAAACAAGCCAGTTCTTCATGATGGGCCACAGAAGCCAACCCAGTAAGAATAGTTCTTAATTTACTTTAGAACAAAAAATTTAATTCATTTTCATGGAGTTTACTGGGAATTTGGGGGGAAAGGGGGGTGCAACCTAGTTTTAAGATTACTTTTCACAGACCTGTAGAAGGAGCAGCCAGACCCAATGAATTGAAAATACCACAGTGGACAAAAAGCAAACAGGTGAATAAACTTTTCTGTATTTACCATAAAGATAAAAAGATTCAAAAAAATTGGAATCTCCTCCCCACCCCACCCACAATAAAAAAAAAAAAAGGGGGGGGGTAATAATTAACTTTTATCAAGCTTTATGCTGCAATTGCACCAATTTAAAATGAGAGACTGTATCTGAGTCTTTTTAGGGATGTGGGTGGGGGAAAATGGGTTGAGACCTCTTTTGCTTAAGACTTTTGCAGGTGTCCCCATTTAAAGACAGAAAAGGCTTTAAAAAGTAGGAGAACCCTGGACCTTTACAGACATCTTGTGACAAAACTGACATGACGACAAAGCAATTACATCCAGGTCACTCTTAAAATTACATGAGTTTATTGAAGGCAATGGGGTTGCACTTGTAATATAAATTTTGCATATACTGAGGATATGTGCCTCAAAAGATGCTCTTTGCATAAACTATATATTGAGCAAGTTAATACATTACTTTAAAAGTAATGTTGAGTACCTTTTGTGTACTTATAGGCATGTTATCACTTCATGTAACCCCCTCATTTAAAAATACTAAGTCTCAGCTCATGGCTTATACTTTAAAATGACGTGAATACTTAAGGGAGGGGGAGGCAGGCAGGGACAAACCACAACCAGTTTTTGCTAGACTTTTTTTCCAGAAACCTGCTATTCAGTACCTAGTTCAGCCTACATACAGCGCTTTTCCTCTTGCTTCAGCTGGTAGCATGGATCGTTGTCACTGGTATGCGGTTTTCTCTTAAGGTAAAATTCTAAAATGTAAGTGTACAAAAAATTGGGATAATATACTTTGCCTGGAACTCTCCTAACTTTGGAGGCTAACATCACATTTAAAAAATGTAATGATGCTTAATTATAAACTTACTAAAATAGTTTTACCTTCAAATAACACTCAGAATAATATTGACAGGCAAAACTCCCAAAACTAAATAGTAAATCTAGACATAACAGATGGCAAAATACTTAACATTAAAAACCAGAAATCAAAACAATGGTGCTTTGGAAGAATGTTAGGGGGTGGGTACCCGCCATACTGTCTGTAAATAAACAATTAGAAAGTAAATTTCAACTGTCTTTTATTGTAAGGTGGCTTTTGGGAGGGCTTTTGCAACTCTCTGCTAAGACTTTTTCAGGTGTCCTAACAAACTCGAAATAAGTGATTTGTCAGAAGTAGAAGCTTACTTAGATGAAGCAGATTTCTTCAGTGCTCTTTCAAGGTTTTTCTTTTCCTGAGAGAACAGATTGTTCTCTCAGGTTTTGCTTTTCACCTTTTATTATATTAACAAAAAAAGCAAAAGATGCTGGTGGTTGGCACTCCTGGTTTCCAGGATGGGGTTCAAATCCCTACAGTGTCTTTGCTTTCTTGTAGCATAAAGGCGTAAATACAGACCACTTCAGTGTGGGTTTTCCTAGGTGAGAGTAACTTTTTCATGGGGAAATTTAGAGCTGTTTGCCTGGACAGACAGTACTTGGATAATATTTTGCACTTAACACTTTGTCTGTAGGTCACAGAGCAGTTCACAATGGTGGGAGTAACTCTTCACCTTTTACAACATGGGAAACTGAGGTGCAGAGAGGACAGTTAACACAGCCAGTCAGTGACAGAGCTGTGACTTGAACCCAGGAGTCCTAATTGACAATCCTCTGACTAGGGCAGTGGTTTGCTACCTTTTTTTCATTTGCTGACCCCTATTTTTTTTTTTTTTTTTTTTTTTTTTTTTTTTTTTTTTTTTTTTTTTTGTTTTTTTTTTTTTTTTTTTTTTTTTTTGCCTTTTGGAATCTTGGACCACAGGTTAAAAATCAAAGATCTAATGGACATAGTGTCCTGCTGTGAAAATTACAATAACCTTTTACAGTCCCTGACCAGCCACCCTGAACAACAACTTGTTCATGCAGAAACCAGTTTCTTGTTGACACCATTAAATAATTTGCCTTGCTTCTAAACCAGCTTCCTACTGGCAGGTGTTTGGCAACCCAAGCATGGTAATGAACAACTGCAGAAACTCATTGAAATTTTAGTGAGTGTAGCAATAGATGTCTGCCGGCCTTGTAAAAAGTTTTAATTTAACTGCATCGATGGCTGACTAGTCTAACCTGATTGTTTTCAACAGCTATTACTTAACTTCATTGCAATGCGTTAGAAGTTATGAGGGTTTTAGCTTGTGATGGAGATGGAATCTCTTGCTGCCTTGTACAACGTATTTGTACTTCAACCATTTCACTATAGGGGGATTTAAACAATAAAATCTGGAATACAATTTTTTTTTTTGTCTGGTGTCTTTCTTGAGGTGCTTTGCTGATTTATATAATAATACGGATAATAACCCCCCTAGCTTTTATTTTTTATAATTGCTTTTTCATCAGTGGATCTCAAAATGCTTTTATCAAGAAGGTAAGCATTATTATCCCCATTTTACATATAGGGGAACTGATGCACAGGAAGATGAAGCAATTTGCCTAAGATGAACCATCAGGCCACTGGCTGAGTTGGGAATAGAACCCAGATATCCTGAGTCTCAGTCCAGTGCTTTATCCATTGGCAACCCTCCTCTCTTAAAGTGTACCTAGTTCTGTAGAAAATGAGTTTCAGATCAAGGTTATTCATAGTAAAAGTCTTAAAACCCTGAACTTCGAAAATGTGTGTTGCAGTGCAAAATGAGTGCAGCTTTCACTTGCGCCTTCTTCCCTCCACTCCCTGATTTTTTTTACTGTGTAGTGTAGTGTGCCTTTTACATATGTGGTGATCAACAAACTTGCAAGAAAAGTTCCCTGCTGTGTTGAAGAGCATATAGTGTGAATTCAGTGCTGTACAGCTTGTATTGTAGAGTTGGATGGTGATCAATAATTTCTTTATTAGCGTACATACTGTCTTCCCATTCAAAAATCAATGCTTAAAAATATTAAGATTCTTTCTCTAACTTTGAAATGTAGGGTAGTAGTCTTCAGATTGGTAAACTGAGGTACACCAAGGGAGTGATTTTCTTTCCTGTTGTAAAAGTGAGGGTTAGAACAAAGATCTTAGTCCTATGCTTTAGGCCACACGACTACTTCAATTAGTATTGGGGCTGATCGATAAATAAAAGCCTGCATCTGGGCAGACACAAGTTGCATCGATCAATACAGAAATAGTAAACCAGTGCACTCTGGATATCCTCAAATATGGCTCGCAGCACGCGATTGCCAATTGTTTAAAATTAATTAGCCATTGTAAATTTTAGGGGTTCTCCTTCAGAACTGGGAGCCTTCACTGTATGCATTAACCAGTGTCATGGCTGCACCACAAATATCAAGCTCCGGTCATGAAAGGATTAAGATACAAGACTAGAAAAGCCATTTTGGGGCCAAATCTTGCTCTTACTCATGAGAATAGTCCCACTGTTTGCAGTGGAACTATTTGGTAAGTAAGATGAGTAGGATTTGGCCTCTCGGTAATAGGGATGCCTGGATCTTTTTAATAATCAACATTACATAGTGTTTCTTGTTTTTAGATTTCCAAGTACTTTGCAACAGGGAGGAAAGCATTAAGTGGGTGTCTAGGGTGGTGGAAACAGGTAAGTAGCAGTGAAACAATAATAGAATTACTCTGGTCTGACTCCCACTAGACTGCACTGCCTCCAGATGTACTCTTCTTTCCCCTGTGGGTGCTTTAAGTACAAGACCTACTGGCACTGAAGAGTCTTAAAAGCTTGAACTGACAGAACGTTTTGGAACAGCAGTGTGCTTTCCTTAAGGAAAAATTATTCACCCCCAGTACATGGTTTTAAAACTAATGTAACTCGCTAAGATGGGGGAAGAGTTACTGGATGGTAAATTGTAAAGGAACGTTGATGCCATGTGTTATATTTATTACATTTGTTCAAGAGCCAATGAGAGGCTTTAGTGAAATCTCGAGAAATATAGCAGAGAGAAAATATGGTTAATCAAAATATGTAAAAGCTAGAGATCATGACTGATGTTTTGAACAAGGTGGGATCAACGATCTTTTCAATGTTAAACACTTCTTATGAAATCAGGCAGAAATGTGTCTGCTTTTGTCCATAATGAAGAAACTTGGTTCAGAAACATATAGTGAAAAATCTTGTAGTGTTGACACTACCCTAACTCCATTTAGTGTCATTTACCTGATCAACCAGTGTCGTCCTACACATGAGATGGGGCCCAAAATTGTCAAACTTGGGTGCTGAACATTGAACACTTAAGTCAATCTTTAGACACCTACATATAACTTTTGACTTTCACAGATACTGTGCTTCTTCCCACATTAATTTGGATCTATGGGGGCCTACCACCTCTGAAAATCAGGCCAATTTATTTATGAAACTAACTTTAAACATTCATGTTTGAAAATATTGCCTTTTTCCCCTTTGCTAATTTGCTAATTCTGTTATAGTTTATTTCCATACATGAAGAAGAATAAGCTATACTGGCATAACCGTTACATGAGGGATTGAATCAGTTAACTATATCAGTACAAAAGTCACACTCCTGAGAGCAGGTCTCACCTAGTGAGTCATTTCAGAAACAGGGTATATGAATAGCCACTCAAGGCCGCAGTGTAAACTAGGTTGCACATTTTGTTGTTTTTGTTGGCCAAGCTTATTGCACACACCATGGGTTCCTTGCACTTCTACCATTTCACCCCCACAAGTCCCCTGTGTGCCATCCTTCCATCTTTCTCTATTTCAGGGACTTGTTGCAACTTCCTACTACCCCAATGCCTGGGGCTCTGTGTCCCTCATTCAGCCATATGCCAGGGTCCCCAAGTCTCCTCACACTAGGGATTCTGTGTGCCCCCTGCCCCCCATTCCAGCCTTGTAATAAGGTCAGTGCAAATAATGCAGTAATGCATTTTGCAATTTACAATCTTACTTTGTAATTCTGCCCTGCCTGATCTCAAGGTACTTCACACTCATGAACTTGGCATCCTAACAGTTTACCTGTGATATTACTTAGCTGAACTGTCAAGTAGGTAACAAGTGTTAGAGTAGGACATTGAGGGCCCAGCTGAGATTTCGGTCCCATTGAGCTAGGCGTTGTACACACATACATAATGAAAAGACAATCTCTGTCCCAGACATCAAGAGAGAAGGTACATTGCATTCTTACCTTTTTATCAATGTGACAAGTATGATTAGAGCATAAGCAGTGGCTGAAGCACACCAACTACCTAAGCATTCTAATGTGATTTATAGGGAGCATGTCGGAGGCGAGAAGAGATTTGGAGGAGGATAATGTGTTGCCTTTGCAGAATTTTATGAGAAACTCAATCTGTGCATAAGAGAAAGTGCAAAGATGCCTGCTATGTGCATGCATATATGTGGTTTTTGTGTACCTGTGCTTGTGTATATACTTGTGTTTGTGCACCTGTCTATTTTTGTTTGCATACCCTGTGTGTGTACATATGTACATATATGTATGTTTGCATACCTTTGTGTGTGCATGCACATTTGTGGACATATGTTACATGCATGTGTATATGTACATTTACATTATATGTGTTTGCATATGTGCATCCACTTGTGTTCTTATGTGAGGTCTGGTTTATGCACAGATTTTATATTGTTGGGGAGAGGTGTGTTTTACCAAATAATTATACCACTGTAATACCTAGTTTGGATGCAGTTACACTGATGTAAAGGTGTCTTAGGCCAGATCTACAACAGGAGCTCTCTGACTGTATAGCTATGCTGGTATACTATACCAGCAGAGCATTCCTAGTATGGACGCAATTTATACCAGAAAAATGCTAGAGGCTTCTTCTGGCACAGCTCTGTCAGTAATTAGGCTCTGTCAGAGATTAGGCCCCTGACTGGCATAGCTATGCCAGCAGAAGTTTGTAGTATAGACCTGGCTTTATAACAATATAGCTTACTCCCCTGATATATGAACAGCTATACCATAGTAAAGCACCTTTATACCAGTATAACTGCATCCACACTAGCATGGTTGTACAGCTCTGACTCTATTGGCAAGAGGCATTTGTGTATGTCAACAAGCTTTGAGAGAAGAGGAAATTGAGGCACAGAATAGATCTTGCATCCTTTACTCATGTGTGTAATAATCCCATTCCCTTTAGTGGGATTATCTGTGTGAGTAAAGATTACTCAAACCATGCAGAATTAGCCCCCCAGGATCACACAAGAATTACTTGGCCATCTCCTGAGTACTCTGGCTCTGAACTCTGTTTCAACCACAAGGTTATCTGGCCCCTTAGATGCAAGTGTGCAATTCCCTGGGCTTCCTTGCCTCTCAGAGTTAAATCAGTGAGAGAATGTCACTGTTCAGACCTTTGATACAGTCTACAAAGCCATGTTTGTCTGTATCCACAAAAACAACTAGGAGTCCGGCAGCACTTGAAGACTAACAGATTTATTTGGGCATAAGCTTTTGTGGGCAAAAAACCCACTTCTTCAGAAGCATGGAGTGAGAATTACAGACACAGGCATAAATATACTGGCACATGAAGAGAAGAGAGTTACCTTACAAGTGGAGAACCAGCGCTGAGAAGGCCAATTCTGTCAGGATGGATGTGGTCAACTCCCAGTAATTGATGAGTAGGTGTCAATAACAAGAGAGGGAAAATTGCTTTTGTAGTGAGCCAGCCACTCCCAGTCCCTATTTAAGCCCTAATGGCGTTAAGTTTGCAAATGAATTGTAGCTCTGCAGTTTCTCTTTGAAGTCTGTTTTTGATTTGTTGTTGGCTACTTTTAAATCTGTTATTGAATGTCTAGGGAGATTGAAGTGTTCTCCTACTGGCTTTTGTATGTTACCATTCCTGATATTTGATTTGTGTCCATTTATTCTTTTATGTAGAGACTATTTAAAAGTGACATTCTAGCATAAAAAGCCATACAATCATTTTCTATTTTAATTACATTGTATCTCTGGTTCAAACCAGAATTTTCTGGAATCATTGCTCTGTGTGAGAGTTGCTTCCTCTTGCTCAGACAGCTCAGATTTAGGAAGGAACAGAAATTTATTTGCACACCTTTAGCTCCTTCTAGTGATCGAAGTCAAAATTGCAATGTATGATTCAGAATGCTGCTTCCTCTCACAGTGCATTTAGTTCCTGTAGCTAAACACTTTTTAGACCACAGTGTACAGTGAGGTCACTGGGACTTCTCAAAAAGGAGGAGCAGATGGGGTGGGCTGTCAGAGAAATAGCCTGGGTTCCAATTAATAAGGTTGGTAGTTAGAAAGCCTGGACACAAAATCAATTAATATTATTTATTGTGTGTACTGCAATAGCATTTAGGAGCCTTAGTCACGGACCAGGACCCCATTGTGCTAGGCGTAGTACAAATAAGATGGTCGCTGCTCCAAAGAGTTCACAATCTAGGAATAAAACAAGGGCCAACAGAGGGAGTACAAGGAAACAATGAGACAATGTGAGACAATCTCAGTGCCACAGGCACCAACTTTCCAGACTACGGGGAGGTGCTCCACCCCCTGGCTCTGCACCAGGCCCCTCCCCCAATCCACCCCTCCTTCAAGGCCCCATCCCACCCCGTGTCTTTCCACCCCTGCTCCGCCCAACCCCACCTCTTCCTGGCCCGCTGTGTCTCTTCCCACACAGTTCTGTACCCCTCCCCTAAGTGTGCTGCATCTTCACTCCTCCTTAATCCTCTCCAGAACCTCCCACATGCCATGAAACAGCTGATTGCGGTGGATGGAAGGCACAGGGAGGGAGGGGGAGATGCTGATCCGCAGGGAGGCACTGGAGAGAATGAGGGGGAGCTGATACGGGGGCAAGCACCCACCTTTTTTTCCCTGTGGGTGCTCCAACCGCAGAGCACCCATGGAGTCAGCACCTATGCTCAGTATCACCAACAATCTAACCATTGTAAAGTTTTTTGTAGGCATCACAACAAAAGAGAGATTTGAAGGAGGAAGATGAAGTAGTTTGTGAATGTTTACAGGGGCAGCATGGGAGGATGCACTAAGGTGTTTGCAAGACCAGCTCCAGCATTTTTGCCTCCCCAAGTGGTGGGAAAAAAAAAAAAAAAGCCGTTATCGGTGGCACTTTGGCAGAAGCTCTACCACCACCACTGCTTCATTCGTTGGCGGCAATTGGGCCGCAGGACCTTCCCTCCGAGAGGGACTGAGGGACTTGCTGCTGAATTGCCGCCGAAGAGCTGGACGTGTTGCCCACTTCCATGGGCTGCCCCAAGCACCTGCTTCCTGCACTGGTGCCTGGATAGCCCTGGGTGTTTGCTAATTTAACAAGTGGGTAATGGAAGCGTAGGCACCGCGGAGGCAGGAGTCAACCTCTTGATAGTGAATGAGAGATGATAGGTCAGGTGGCACACGGCAGTAGTCCCCAAACTTTTTTGGCTACGTCCCCCCCCCTTACTTGGTTTGCACCCCACTGGAGATGGGACAAAAGCTGGGAGTCAGGCCATGGCTGGGGCCAGGACCTGGTGGGTGGAGTGGAGCTCGGGGCAGAGAGGGGCTGGATGGCACTCCCTCCCTGCTCCCAGTGGAGTCTGGCTCCAGGCCCCATCGTACCCTGCCTGGACATTCCTCTGTTTCTCCCTAGTGGGGATGTGCCCCATAGTTTGGGGACTACTGGCATAAGACATGCAGGACTTTGAAAGTGAGGACAAGTAGCTTATGTTTGATGCAATAAAGAAAAGGGAGCCAGTGGAGAGAGACAAGGAGGGGTGACATCAGCAAAGTGAAAGGCTAGAAAATGATCTTTGCAGAAGGTTTTTGAATAGATATATGAATGGGGGTAAGATTACCTTTGTCAAGAGACAACGTGGATGCAGACAGACAGATAGGGGAGCACAAGGAAACAACAGACTATATTGGTCAGCATGACAGATCTTAAAAGAGGCTGAAAGGAATTAATTAAATAAAAATATACAAGTGAAAGGTAAAGGGATTTAACTTTTGAAACTTTGATATCTTGGGGAAACTGAATAACACAGGATATTATTATTTGTATTATGACAGTACCTAGGTCCAGCTTTTAAGTAGTATTTAGGGATTGCTGCACTCAGTGTTTCAATGCCTAACTGATTTAGGAGACATGGCCTAAATCTAATTTTCAAAAGAAATTTAGGTACTTTGGAGCCTAAATCCATAGGCTTTTGGGTCCTAAGTACCTAAATCTCTTCTGAAAATTAGATTTCTGGTACTAAATCAGTTAGACAATGCAACACTGAATGTAGCAATACTTAAATACCTCAAATCAGGGTTCAAAATGCCAGATGCCAAAGCCCTATTGCAGGGGTGGGGAACCTATGGCCTGTGGGCTGGATCCAGCCTGTTGCTTACTTTCATCTGGCCTGTGCATGGGCGGCGGGTACCATAGATTGGAGGAGGCTATGCCTCCCTAAACAGCCAGGTGTAGACCTGCTAATGCTTCAACCTGCCCAGGCCTCTCCCTCTCCTATTTACTGCCATGCAGTGTGCAGTTCCTCCAGTCCCCCTGTGCTCCAGCTGGGGCTGGGCAGGCTGCGGCGGTGCTGCTCATCTGCCCTCCTAGCACTCCATGACTGGGGAGGCGTGGTCGCGCACTGCATGTCTTCCTAGTGCTCCGGGGCTAGAAAGGCTGTGGCTGTGTGGTGTTCACCTTCCTGGTACTCTGGGGCTGGGGCCACGTGCCACCTGCCCTTCAGGCACTCCTCTGGGGCTGGGGAGCTGGCCTGGGGCAGGGCCGGTGGCCGTAGTGAAAGGGCTCAGGGCTTTGAGCTGGAAGGGGCGGGGCTGGGGGCTTTGAATCAGACTCTTGCTTTTTACTTGTGTGTGGCCCGTGATTGATTTTTTTCTGAGTCAATGACCCAGTATAGAAAAAAGGTTCTTCACCTCTGTCCTATTGTGTGAGGTATAGATTAATAGATTTTAAGACCAGAAGGGATCTTTATAATCATGTAGTCTGACCTCCTGTATAACACAGGCCAGAGAACCTCACACAGTAAGTGATTTCTGCATTAAGCTAATAATCTGTTTGCGCTTGAACAGATTGTTTAGAAAGACATCTAGCCTTGATTGAAAGACTCCAAGTGATGGAAAATCCACCACACCTCAAGGCCAACTATTCTAGTAGTAGTTAATCACCTTCCCTTTAAAAAATGTGCACTATATTTCTAGTCTGAATTTGTCAAGCTTCACAATAATACCTAGCTCCTAGATAGCAGCGCTATAGCTGAAAGTGCTTGTCAAGGGAGGTTGGTATCATTATACCCATTTTACAGAGGGGAAAACTGATGCACAGACAGGTGAAATGGCTTGTCCAAGGTCACCCAGCACAGCTAGGAACAGAACACATCTAATTTCTCAGTTATACTAGATAAACGAAAAACAGTTCCACACAAAAAATGTTGGGGGTGCTGGTGGTCATCTCATGGTTAGAACAGAGGCTGGGAGACAGAGTTTGATTCCCGACTCAAGGAGGAGAGCCTGGGTTAGCAGTGGAGCAGAGACTGGGAGGCAGGACTCCTGGGTCCCATTCCCGGGCTGTCACTCACTTGCTGTGGGACCCTGTGGACAATCAGGTCACCTCTTTGTGCTTGGACAGCTCCACCAGCAAAACAAAGGCGGCAGCTGGCAGGAGCCGCTGAGACCCTTCTGCCCCATACCGGAGTGTGCGGCTGCGGGGGGAGGAGGGGGCAGCCTCCGGGATTAGCTCTGCCCCAGGCCTTCCCCTCCCCCATCATTGCTCCCCTGCTCAGCCCCTCCCAGCCTCCTTCCCCGCTCCCCCCACGGCAGCGCCGCGCTCTCTGCTGCCCCCTGGCGGCCCGTCTGCTCCGTGCAGCCCGGAGGAGCCGGATCCCGGTCCCGGAGCGGCCAGGCCGGACGATGTGGTTCTTCTCCCGGGACCCGGTCCGGGATTTCCCCTATGAGTTCGGCGCGGAGGCGGGCGCGGAGCGGGGGGAGCCCGCGGGGCCCTGGCAGCTGCACCGGGGCAAGAGGAAGGTGAATCCCCCCCTTGGGCCTGGCCCGGCCTCCGCCCGCCTGACGTGGCGGGGCCTCCCCGGTCTGGAGCCGCCGCCACCGGGACTGCCAGCCCGGGGCACGGGGAGGTTTCCAGGCCTCCTCCTCCTCCCCAGCCCGGGGTACGGGGGGAGGTTTCCAGGCTCCCCAGCCCGGGGTACGGGGGGAGGTAGGTTTCCAGGCCTCCCTGTCTCCAGCCCGGGGTACGGGGGTGGGTGTGTTTCCAAGGTCCCCAACCCGGGATACTGGGGGGGAGGTAGGTTTCCAGGCCTCTCCCTCCCCATCCCGGGGTACGGGGGGAGGTTTCCAACCCCTCCCCCCCAGTCCGGGGTTCGAGACTGGGTTTCTAGGCCCTCATCCCTTGGCCGGGGTGTAGAGAGTATCCAGGCTCCTCTTCCCCAGCCTGAGCTAGAGGTGGGGGATATAGGGGGGTGGGGTTCAAGCCCTGCTCTTGGTGTAAAGGGGGAGTTTGAGAGAGCTCTTGGACGGAGGCAGGGTTTCCAGGACCCCCCCAGAACAGGTGTTTAACGATCCCCAGAGTTTTGCTTCTCCCCTGGTTTATGGGAGGGTGTGGTCCAAGCCTCCCCTCAGATACTGTTCTCAAGGATAGAAGGGGCTCCAGGGGGACCCCACTAGGATGGAGGGATGTTTCAGGGGGCCCTCTAGGTGATTCCTTCCGCCAGTAACAAGGATTTTCAGGGTCCCTCCAAGCTCTCCCCACTCCTGAGCATCCCCAAAAATAAAGATCCAGGGACCCCCAATTGAGGGGTTCTCTAGTTCCTCCTTAGTCTCAAGGATCTCCCGCCATACGCACACACACCACTTTCTAAAGCAGCTGGGGGACATCCAAGGTCTGGATCTAGTACTAATTGTAGTCTCCTAGGGTCAGGGGACAAATAGCAGCGTGAAAATGGGAGGGTTTAGCCTGCTTCCAGAATGTTTGCTGTGTTCCACCCCCCCCAAGGCAGACAGTTACCCTCATTATAGGGTCCATATAATAATAATAGTAATAATTATTTAATACTTAGCTCTAGTATGGAGCTTTTCATCAGTAGATCATAAAACCCCCTTTCAAAGCAAGTTGATATCATTATCCCCATTTTATATGTACGGAAACTGAGGCACAGAGTGGGGATGGGACTTGCCAAATGTCACCTAACAGGCCAGTAGTTGAGCCTGGAATAGAACCCAAGTCTTATGAGTGTAATGCTCTGTCCACTCGATTACATTGCCTCCCCCAAACAGACCATCCCTGATTCCCCCTGTCCCACATGGGAGGAAAGATGAGCCAGCAATTTGAATGCCAGCATGGGACACAGGAGACTTGGGTTCAGTTCCACAGACTTTGGGCAAGTAAGAACATAAGAACGGCCATACTGGGTCAGATCAAAGGTCCGTCTAGCCCAGTAGCCTGTCTTCCGACGGTGGCCAAGGCCAGGTGCTTCAGAGGAATGAACAGAACAGGGCAATCATCAAGTGATCCATCCATCCCCTGTCACTCATTCCCAGCTTCTGGCAAAGTCATGTCCTTTTTCTGTGCCTCAGTTTCACCATCTGTACAATGGGGATAATAGCACTGCTCAGATACTATAGGACGATAGACACCCTTAAATAAATAGCACATAACACTTTTTTGTTTTTCTTCAGACCACAGGGGAGCTGGTATCTGTTTTTGTCTACGAAGTTAAACCTAATTCGGATGAACAGACACAGGTCGCCAAGGCAGCTTTCAAACGCTTTAAAACCCTCCGACACCCCAATATTCTGTCCTACATTGATGGATTGGAGGTACTGGTTATGATTTTTATTTGTGGTGGTACCTAGCATCTGTTATATTTATGATTTTGTATTGTGGCCATATCCACAGGCTTTGATGATTATGATTTTGGTTTGTGGTAGTGTCTGAGGCCCTGAACAGGGCTGGATTTGAATCACATTTGGCATGGAGTAAAGGGTGATCTCTGCCCCAGTGTGTGTTTCCTATGCTGAAAAACACCAATGCTTAGGGTGCTGGCTTGATAATGGATGGAATTATGTTATTTATCCGCTGCCTTTATGAAACTGCAGCCAATCGTGAATCTGGATAAAGCGGTGTGACCTGACATGTCCAGCTTACAGTGGGACAGCACAGTGTATTACACTTTTGTCTTCCCTTAGTGGATGGATTTATTTATTATCTGTTTACTTGTATTATGGTAGGGCCCAGCAACCCTGAAAAGATTGGCGATCCTCTTTAGGGCACCACATGGATCCTGACAGAGATCTGGGCCTTTTGCCATGCCAGGGGCTGCATGCTGGACCTCCTAATGGGGATGGGTCAGTTAGTGTTGGTGGTGCAGTGGTGTCTGTGCAGTGACTGGCATGAAGGGTCTCTTGATCTTATTTGTGGCGGGATCTGTGTGAAGCCTGGCACAATGGGGGTCCCTGATCTTGCTGGGATGTTTGTGTCTGTGCAGTCCCCTATCTTGGTTGGGAGATTCTGTGCAGTGACTGGGACTAAGGGGTCCTTGCTCTCAATTAGTGGAGGAAAGGAGAGCATTGTGCAGTGCCTGGCACAACAGGGGCCCCTGTCTCAGTTGGAGAGGGGTTGTGCAGTGCCTGGCACAACAGGGATCTCCAGTCTCAGTTGGGGGTGGTCTGTGAAGTGCCTCTCTGATCTCAGTTGTGGGGGTCTTTGTGGCGTCCTACCCGACAGGACCCCTGATCTCAGTTGTGGTCTGTGCAATGCCAGGTCCAACAGGACCTTTCGATCTTGGTTGGGGCTTCACAATGCTACTGTTATACTACTAATAACGTGCCCAGCACAAAGGGGCTCCAGTCTCAGTTGGAGCCTCTAGGTGCTTCTGTAACAAGAAGAAACATGGTGTTTTTTTTGCGGGGGGGGGATAGACAGAGAAATGTTTGCACGTGGTGACAGAGCCTGTGACATCTCTGAGTACTTACCTGAAGTCGAAAGCAGACTCTGGCGGGCTAAACGAACAGGAGATATCGTGGGGCCTCCATCAGATTGTGGTAAGATACAGTGATCTCAAGCAGATGGGTTGTGCCTGTATAGAAAATCCTAAATCACCAACTCCTTTCCCCACAGCCCCCAGCCTTAGTTGCCTCTCAGTTGTAATTAAGCTTGGCAGAAATAGATTTTTATTGTTTTTAATTTTGACAGATAATATTGATCTTTATTTTTAACCTGTTTTTCAATTTTTATTGATGTTAAAATTTCACAGCTGCAGGAAATTATGGGACTGGGGTTAGACAATAGGGGTCTCAGGCTAATTATTTAATGGCAGTAGATGTTGAGATTCAAAAAGTTAAAGCTTTATAGCCATTAAAACAAACTGTCAACTTCACATGTCAGAATATAAAAAGTAAATATCCTTTAATCAAACTCTACTATGTGCTTAAACAGCATTTTTCTTACTTTGGCTATCTATAAATTTCTGTTACTGAAGGAGATATTTTTTCGTTGGTTTGTGTGTACAGTGAAATTGAGATTTACCAATAAAAATCTAATCTTTCCAAGCCTAGTTTTAATGGAGCAATGTGCTGCCATAGTAATGATGATTTATTTTGCTGTGCCCTGGTGAGTTTTCGAGTTGTGCCCAGACAGAACACACCTCTTCTGCGTCTTCTTTAACCAGGGATAGCTGTTGAGGGCTGCAGTCCTGCCAATGATTCCTTGATCTGTCCAGGGGTAGAACTGTCCAGGTTAGACCCAACTGAGGTTAGAAAGAGACTTCTGCCGTTCCCCACTATGTTATCATATTGTCTGATCCAGGATGTTGGGGTAAACCAACTATGAGTCAAGTGAATAGCATTATCCCTATTTTATAGATGTGGAAACTGAGGTGTGGAAAAGGAAGGTGACTTGTCCAAGGGCACACAGGGAATCAGTTGCAGAGTTGGCAATAGAACCCAGGACTCCTGACTCCCAGCCCCCCCTGCTCTTCTCTCACAGCTAGACCCCACTCATGACCTACAGCTAAGAATGGAACCCAGGAGCCTTGGCTCCCAGACTCCCCTGCTCTAACCCACCAGACTCCATTCCTGTCCTCGAACTGGGAATGGAAGTCAGGAGTTCTGACTCCCAATTCCACCCCTCAACTAGACCATTCTGTCTCTAAAATTCTTCTCACGAGGGTCCCAGCTGATTGCTCCTCTCACTTGTCCTTCCCTTTCCTTTCCAGAAAGCTCTCAGCTTCCTGGTGAATGACTGCAACCTCATCCACAATAATGTGTGCATGGCTGCTGTTTTTGTGGACCGCGCTGGTGAGTGGAAGCTGGGTGGCCTGGATTACATGTACTCAACCCAGGGTGACAACACCCCGCCTCGGAAAGGGATTCCTGAGCTGGAGAGATACGACCCACCAGAGAAAACAGACAACAGCAAAACCCCTGGGGAGAAATGGTGAGTGGGAGATGGAGAGGGGCCCGTTCCTCTCCTCCCACCCTTTTATCTAGTTAGACTGTAAGCTCTTTGCGGGCAGAGACTCTCTCTCACTATGTGACTGTGCAGTGCCCAGTACAATGGGCCCCCTAATCTCAGCTGAGTGAGGTCTGCAGCACCCGCGGCACGACAGAGGCCTCCCAATCTCTGTCAGGGCCTATCTAGACACTAGTGTAATACAAATAGATTTGTAGATGTTAAGACCAGAAGGGACCATTATGTCTGACCTCTTGTTTAGCACAGGCCAGAGAATTTCTCCCTATGATCCCTGCATTGAGCCCAATAACTAACCAAGCCCAGGGTCTAGAAGGGAGAGGCTGTGAGCTCTGCTTAGTGTGCCGGACATGCATTGCTGGGGTTTTATTGTTATTTCAGGGACCAGTTCCATATTACCCTCCTCATTGTTAACTCACTCTGTGATCTTTCTCCAGTCACCCTCCATGACCTAGTCTTTCTTTCTCCACAGTGTCCCGCTGTGTGCATGTGCAAGAGCCTTTTCTTCTGCAGCCTCTTGCCCTCAGGAATCCTCATCCCTGCATCTCTCTCTCTCTGCTCTTCTCTCAGTTCACCCGGCACCTGCTTCTTCTCTGTGTGTGCAAGACGCTTGTCTGCAAACAGAATTGCTGTATCCCCCTCTACGGCTGTTCTGCTTATCTAATCCCTGCCACCTCTTGACAGTGTGTGTGCACGCCCATGCAAGAGCCTCTGTCTCATTTCAAGCTCCCCTATTGTTTACTTTCCTGCATAGCCTTTCTCCCTAACCCTGAAGTGTCTTGGGGTTTGGATCATGCTATGCAAAATACAGCTGGGTTACATTTTCCTTCCCCATGGGGAAACCACTGGGGAAAGTTACATTGGTTCTTCTGCTGTGCCAGGTCTGCGGACATGTGGCGTCTTGGCTGCCTTATCTGGGAGGTTTTCAATGGCACCCTACCCCGCCCGTCCTCCTTGCGATCCCTCGGCAAGGTAATGTGGTCAGTCCCCTTCCCACCCACAGAGCCTGGCAAAGTAATCAATCAGCAGATCCGCCTGGCTCCAATCCCTCTACTTGTAATATAACACCGGTGGGTGGATTGTTGGCAACAGGAATCAAACCCGGAATCAGGAGCCTCTGTGATGTGTGCTGAAAGAACCAAGCTGCAGCAGACTCATCAACCTCTGTCTTTGGCCCAGCCATGGCTACAGGGGGACAGAGCACCACATGGAGTGGATCAGGGTTACACACAGAAGGGACCCAGCAGGGACAGTTGATTGCTGGTGGGTTTTGCAATGTGCTATGCAGGGCGAATATATCTTTCAGGCCCCATTGACTTCAGTAATAATAGAGCCTAGCTCTTATGTAGCATTTTTCATCAGTAGATCATAGAGGCTTTACAGAGGAGGTTAGACTTATTATTCCCATTTTACAGATGGGGAAACTGAAGCACAGAGGGGCAAGATGTTACCCAGAAGGCCAATGGTAGAGTCAGGAATAGAACCAAAGTCTCCTTTGTCCCAGTTCGCTAGGCCACATGCCCAGAGCTAACTGTCAGCTTCACCCTGTTAATGTGAGGGTGAGTCAATGCAGTTTTCTATAGGGGTGCATTGGTGGGGAACTGGTAGCATATTGCCCTGCATCTGTCCATCTTGTGGCTAAATAGTGGCCCTTCTGTTTTGTTTATTGGCCAAACTTATAGGAGCATGACAAGGATGGCAGATCACTCTTTGCTTTACGCAGCCTCTGTGCAGGTACTATTCCTTAAGCAGTCCCTTATGCAGCTGTGCAATTTCAGACGGGCTGGTAAAGAGTTTTGTGGTTGTGCTGTAGAATAGCAGTGGAGTGCAATAGATAGGGCACAAACTGGGAGCTAGGAACTCTAGGGGGAGTGGGATCTAGGGGTTAGAGCAGGAGGGGCTGGGAGTCAGGGCTCCTGAGTTCTACTCCCAGTTCTGGGAGGGAAGGGCTGGGAAGTCTAGTGATTAGTGTGGGGGAAGGGAAACAGCCAGGACTCCTGGATTCTATTCCCAGCTTTGGGAGGGGTGGGGACAGGAGTCAGGATTCCTGGGTTCTCTTCCCAGTTCTGCCATGGAGTTGCTGTGTCTCCTTGGGCTGCTCAGCCTGTTTTCATGTGCCTCGGTTTCCTCATTCCTAAAACAGGGATAATGAGATCCATTGGCCATTGTCAGCTGCTTTGCCATCCAAACTGAAAAGATCCCAAACTAATTAATATACATAGCAAATGCTTAACACACATGGGGGACACCTCTTCCTGACTGTAGAATCTGTGTATCCTTGTTCCAGATCCCCAAGTCGCTGGTCCCCCACTATTGTGAACTGGTGGGGGCCAACCCCAAAATCCGCCCCAACCCTGCCAAGTTCCTCCAGAACTGCCGGGGCCCCAATGGCTTCATGAAGAACAGCTTTGTAGAGACCAACCTTTTCCTGGAAGAGATCCAGGTGAGAGCGATGCCTGTAGCCTTGTCACCTCCGGTCAGGAAGGGTGGAAAGTATTAGAACTCCTGTATGTAGGCCAGAGGTGCCCAAGAGAGTGTCCAATCAATTGCTGGGGCTTGAGGACCCCCTGCATTGGTTTATGGTCCCATTGAACTTTGTCTTGGGTCTGTTATATGTTCGCTTGATGGGGAAAAGTGGCTTCTGGAGCACAATTAATTTTAGAGGGAGGTTGAGAGGGAACTGGCTGTGGCGTGGAATGGGATATGAGGCCCTTCCCCTCCAGAGGGCACCAGCCCTGAGGGGGAGACTAGCTGCATCAGGGAGGTGGGGAATGGGATGTGAGGCCTTTCCTTTCTAGGGAGTACTGGTGTCAATCCTGCTGCAGGGTATGGGGACTGATTGGCTTAGGGGGCAGGAAAAAGGGTAAGGTGTCTTTTCATTCCACAAGGCATTAGTTCTGATGTGGGAGGGACTGATGGATTCAGGGTTATATAGGATAAAGACCACTTCAGCTTTAAGTCACTGGTTCAACTCCAGCCCATGTTAGCAGAGCTGGAAATTCATGCCCCTGTATGGTAGAACAAGAACTTGCTGTATTTCCATCCATTTCCTAGTGGGAGAGGAGACTGCGCCATCCAAGCCACCATTGTCATTGGATCTCTTGTTGGCAGCTCCAAAGGGGAGAATGGAGCCACAAGGAGCAGGCTAGTCTGTCCAGTGACTCCATTTCCCTTTCCCCCTGTCCCGGCAGATTAAGGAACCAGCAGAACGGCAGAAGTTCTTCCAGGAGCTGAGCAACAACCTAGACACCTTCCCTGAAGATTTCTGCCGGCACAAGATCCTCCCACAGCTGCTGACAGCCTTTGAGTTTGGTAGCGCTGGTGCTGTCATCCTGACCCCACTCTTCAAGGTGAGCTGCTGTTCTAATGGTGGCATTCCTCTGTTTACGTCTTGTGACAGGATGGGGCTATAGGCCTGTTTCCAGTCTTTGGGCATTCTGAGGATTGTAGTTCCCAGAGTGAGCAAGGACTGCTGGCAAGTGGCCTTTGCTTGTGGGAAGGGGAGAGCAGTTGCTGCTGGAGATCTCCAGCGACTGGGCAGGACCTATGGAAGGGACAGGGAGGAGACAGACAAACACAAAGTAACACTACAGGGACAGTTCAAAGTGGGAACAGACTGTTGCTCTGTTTGCCAGAGCCCTAGAGGGCTGGATCTCCGCCTGTAACTCAGTGAAGTTGGGGGAGAGAGGCATTTTAGGGCTAAACTGCCCTATTAAGGGGTTGCGCGCTTTGTTGCTTCTGTAGGCTGCACATGTTGCATGCACCAGGGGTCCTTGCATCTCTACATTTCCTGCACAAGTGGGCTGTGAACCACCCTCTCATTCAGGGACTCCCTGCAATGCCCGCCTCTTATGGCGGGCTGGATGTGCTACATTCACTCCACCTATATCAGAGTCCTTGATTCTCCCTCCATGGCAGGGCTCTGTGTGCTCTCTCATTCCCACCCCTCCTTCCCTTACTTTACCCCACCCCATGCCCGGAAAAGGGACACTGAGGCCAGAGAGGTGCCATCACTACACATTCCTCATCAAGTGACACATGGCCTTGGAGGTCGTGTGTGTGTGTGTGTGTGTGTGTGTGTGTAAATATGAAGACTCCATTCCCAAGATACATGGACCATGTTGGAGATGGTGCCAAGAGCTGATGTCAGTACTCCAGAAACATCTACAGATTAATTTCTTGATGTGGCCCACCTACGATTATTTTAGCTCTGGAAGGCTCATGGGCCCACCTCATCACTTTCCATCTCCGCACTAAAGCTTTGTGTGCCCCTCCTCTCCTCCAGGATCAAAGCCTCCTCTTTAACTTCCAGTGTTTTTGCAGGTGGGGAAGTTCCTGAACACTGAAGAGTATCAGCAGAAGATCATACCTGTCATTGTCAAAATGTTCTCCTCCACCGACCGAGCCATGAGGATACGGCTGCTGCAGCAGGTCAGTGATCGGCCTTGCTTTGCATCTGTGCACTTGGGCAGATCCAGGGCTCAGACTGGTTGGCAGGAGCAGTATTTTTCTGTTCTTGTTAGAACAGGGACGGGATGGGGAGTCTAAACTTTTGGGTTCTGTCCCTGGCTCTGGGAGAAGAATGGTGCCTGTCTAGTGGTTAGAACCAAGGAAAATGGGAGTTGGGACTCCTGGGTTCTAGTCTCAGCTCTGGGAGGGGAATGGTTTTGTGGCTAGATCAAAGAATTAGCAGACCAGATTTTTGGGCTCTGCTTTGGAAGAGAGTACCCTTAGTTGTTAGGACAAGAGGACTGAGAATTAGATCGTCTGGGTTCTGTGCCCAGCTCTGGGAAGAAGCATGCTGCAGGGGTGACTCGGAGCCAGGATTTCTGGATCTGTTCCTGGCTGTGGAGAGGTGTGATGTCAAGGGCTTAGAATAGGAGATTGGGAATCAGGAGATCTGGATTCTCCTCTTGGCTTTCCCCAGATGATGTCGAGCCCTGCTAATTTTGACTGTGCATAGATCTTCCTCAGCACTAGACTAAACGTTAAGTCCTGACTGGTGGCACATACATGCGTGTGTGTGTGTTGCAGATGGAAAACTTCATCCAATACCTCAACGAACCAACCGTCAACACCCAGATCTTTCCCCACGTTGTTCATGGCTTCCTGGACACCAACCCAGCCATTCGTGAGCAGACAGTGAAGGTAGAACAACAGAAGGGCTAATGTGATCTTTGGATGTATAAATGGGGGATCTCGAGTAGGGAGGTTCCATTACCTCGGTATCTGGCACTGGTGCAACTACTGCTGGAATACTGTGTCCAGTTCTGATGTCCACACTTCCAAGAGGGATATGGAGAAAGTGTAAAGGGTTCAAAGTAGAGCCAGGAGAATGATTAAAGGGTTGAAAAACCTGCCTGATAGTGAGAGACTCCAGGAGCTCAATTCATTTAGCTTATCAGAGAGAAGTTTAATAGGTGACTTGGTCACAGTCTGTAAGTACATACATGGGCCACAAACCTTTTTAATGGGCTCTTCGGTTTAGCAGAGAAAGGTCTAACAAGACCTAGTGGGTGGAAGTTGAAGCTAGAAAAAGTCAGACTGGAAATAAGGTGCACATTTTTAATAGGATAAATAACCATTGGAACAACTTGCCAAGGGATGTGATGGATTCTCCATCACTGATCATTTTAAAATCAAGCTGGAATGTTTTTCCAACGGATCTGCTCTGGTTCAAATAGGAATTAACATAGAGAAGTCTGTGTGTGATACAGGTCACACTAGATGAGGGGTAGGCAACTTATGGCACGTGTGCCAAAGGCAGCACAGCATGCAAGCTGATTTTCAGTGGCACTCACACTGCCTGGGTCCTGGCCCCCGGTCCAGGAGGGTTCTAGGGGGGCTTCTTAAACATTTTAAAAACCTTATTTACTTTACATACAATAGTTTAGTTATATATTATAGACTTATAGAAAGAGACCTTCTAAAAATGTTAAAATGTATTACTGGCACACGAAACCTTCAATTAGAGTGAATAAATGAAGACTTGGCACACTACTTCTGAAAGGTTGGTGACCCCTGCGCTATATGAACACAGTGATCCCTTCTGACTTTATAATCTAGAAATCAATTTCAGGGTTACTCTGTTCCTCCTCCTTGAAGGATGCTGATGGTGTGGAGTTAAGGGGGAAAATGATGCTGCTTTGGACTATTGATCTTGTCAGACCCCGTTGCTAATTCTTACCTCTACACGGGGAGGAGATTTTATGTGATATTGGTTTGCATGATCTGGACAGTCTTTCCCACAAAGAACCTCAGACAAGTCTGTCCTGAGTCCTGTCAGTTTTCAGAGGGTACACTTTTTGCTGTGTACGTTGGCTGGATAGATAGGCAATAAGGTCTGAAGATAGTGCTTTGGACCAAGGACTCAGGAGACCCGTGCAAGGATTTGTCAAAAGTGACTAGTGATTTTAGTTGCCTGATTTGATGCCTTTTAGAAAGAGGCCTGATTTGGAGGAAGTACTGAGCACCCACCCTCTGAAAACTAGACCCCTTTCCAATGTCTCCAGCTGAGACCTCTCCCTCCCCCACTTCCCTTGGGCCTGGATTCTGTTTCCAGCTTTAACAACCAGGAGTCCTTGTGGCACCTTAGAGACTAACAAATTTATGTGGGGACTAACAGATTAGTCTCTAAGGTGCCGCAAAGACTCCTCATAGTTTTTGCTAATACAGAGTAACACGGCTACCACTCTGAAACCTATTCCCAGCTTTGCCATTCATCTCGGGCAAGTCATCCACCTGTCTTCTTCCCTCATCTGAAAAATGCAGATAGTGATAGTGATCCTCCTTTGTAAATTGCTCTGGGATATATGAATGTTAGGAGCTGGATATTCCCCCTTTTTGACCTGAGTGGTTAGCCAAAATTTGGGGTCCCCCAGGCTGTTTGGTTAGGAGGAGAAATTGATGATAGCATCAGGTTTTCTTTGATGCAATCCCGTTTATTTACAAAGAATGTACAGAGTGCTGTTTCTCTGAACACAGCAGGAATCAAACAACAGGACATCTTTGTTTGATGTTTCTTTGCTCCCAGCTGCTTTCAACCAGCACTCAAAAGCTCTCTCTTGGCTTTTTCTCAGGGCCCTTTCCCAGTGCTTCTGTTTCTGGTGCATCCTGACTGTTTTCTCTTCTCACTCCTCTACTAAAACAATACCCAGGGAAGCCCCTCTGCCTCCTGAATGCAAATGCCTGAGCAGCCTCAGGAGCCAAAACACACATTTTGTTTGCAGGCCCCCTACTGTTTCAGCTCTGAGTCCATAAAGAGGGGTTAATACTTCTTACAACTCCCTTTAATGAAGGGCAGCAGTTACCCCCGTCTCTCCCAGTTTTAATGAGCTTTAACCCAACCCTTGCCACTATCCTAAGGGGATTCGTTGACAGACAAAGGGCTATAGAAATATCTGTCACTGCAGGACATGATATCAGATCCAAACCCCAAGGGATGTTACTCTGTTGCCTGATTTTGGGACAGTTACTACTATTATTATATGTTTGTACAGTGCCTGAAACAATGGGGCCCAGACTTGTTAAGCTGTCTGGGGGCAGGACTGCTATGTTTTTAGAGTTGGCTGGGAAATGGAATTTCCATTCTGTGGGAAATTCTGACATTTCAAAAATGATTTTTATTCTGATTCCTAAATTTTCCACAGAATGGAAGCTCTGAAAAATTTTGATTTGGAACCATTGAAACGTTTTGTTTTGATAATGTCAAATTGTTTCATTTTAATAAGGTAAAAGCATTTAGTTTATGTCAAAACAATATATAAATTATACTATACATTAAAAATGAATATAATATAAACGGCGAAATAAAATGGAACTGTGAATCATTTAGTCTCTCATTTTGTATCAATAATGTTGGAATAGTTTGGTTTGTCAAAACACTATAAAATATTAAATGTAAGTCAATACGGTACATATAATCTAATATTAAAATTATTATAATATAGAAGTAGAAACAAAATAAAGTTAAATGAACAGTTGAAACAGTCTAAACAAATCGCTTTGACTTTCTTCCATTGAGAATTTTATCGAAACCCACGGTCTCTCACATTGTTTCAGTTTTCACCAGACTATTTTTCTATGAAAAACTGTTTTGTCAAAAAGGTTTAATCCAGCTATAACTATTCTGTTTGCCTGACACAATGGGGCCCAAATCCTCTGAGTTCTATTGCGATATAAATGTTGCATAATTCTAGTGTCCTACAGAGGATAAAAGCCCTACTACAGCTGTACAACAAGGGATGCTTTAGGAGTTACTCCCTGTTATTAGCCATGCTGTCAACACATCCTATGAGCTAGGGAGGCACCATGCCTAAGGGGTTAGCATTAGACTGGGACTCAGAAGACCTGGATTAAATTCCTCTCTCTCCCACTTGCCTGCTGGGTGACCTTAGGCAAATCACTTTAACAGCCCCATGACTCAGTTTCCTCATGTATACAATGTGAATAATAGTACCAACCTCCTTTGTAAGGCACTTTGAGAGCTACTGATGACAAGTGCTGTGTAAGAGCTAGATGTTATTAGACCTGAACTACCTCATGACCAGCGTCTTCCTCCCCTCACAGTCGATGCTGCTGCTGGCCCCCAAGCTGAACGAGAACAATCTCAATGTGGAGCTGATGAAGCACTTTGCCCGTCTGCAGGCCAAGGATGACCAGGGGCCCATTCGTTGCAACACCACTGTGTGCCTTGGAAAGATCGGTCCTTACCTCAATGCCAGCGTGAGTAGTGAGATCGTTTCCTGCACTCCAGGAGGACCCGATGCCAGGCGGGATGGGGAAAATAAGACAGACCCTGATTTCTTTCCCAGGGTGATTTCTCTTTAAAATGCCTATTTCTCACCAAGGCTTCTGATGATGCAGAGGAAGATTGTGACCCTCTTTAAGTGGGGAATTGTGGATTGTAGATCCCAGCAGTGGTCTAGCTTTTAGGAGAAGGAGACAGGAGGGTTTTGTGGTTAAAGTACCACCCCAGAGCCTGGAAGGCCTGGATTTGATTCCAGGCTCTGCTACAAAGTCAGTATAACCTTCATTGTTCTTTGGCTGTAAAACATGGGTAATCTTCCTTTCTCCCATCCTGTGTCTGTCTAGTTTATTTACACTGAAAACTCATAACGGCAGGGAATGTTTTTTTATGTATTTGTGCAGGGCTAGCACAGTGGGTCTGTGACTGGGGCTCCTGGGTGCTACCATAATACACATAATAAATTGTCCATTCTCTTGTTTCCAGACCAGACAAAGAATTTTGATCTCTGCCTTCAGCCGTGCCACAAAAGACCCATTTGCTCCCTCCCGGGCAGCAGGTGTCTTGGGATTCGCTGCCACTCACAACTTCTACTCTATGAATGACTGTGCATTCAAAATCCTGCCGGTTCTCTGTGCGCTGACAGTTGACCCTGAAAAGACAGTCAGGGATCAGGTGAGTTGGATCTGCAGTGAAATTTGCAGAGCCACCAACTCCAAGCCTCCAGCTCTGATGCCCGGCACAGTGGGGGCCTCCAACCTTGGACCAATCCATTCTAGTGCCCAGTGTGATGGTGGCTCCCAATCTCAGTTGGGGGTCAGTGCAGTCACTGGTGCAACAAGGGCTCCCACTGTATGATGTGGGTATCTCTACAGCATATAATAATAAAGTAACTTAAATCTCCTAGACTTTCAAGGCCATTCGAAGCTTCGTGACTAAGCTAGAAACTGTCTCTGAAGACCCATCTCAGCTTTCTGAACTGGGTGAGCGATCCTGATATCGTGCTGAAGTTTTCAGACATTTAAACACCAAACAGAACTAATGGACCTTTTTCCCCTTTTCTTTCTGCTCCCTTTGCAGAGAAGGATGTTCACGCAGCATCAACCAGCCCTGGGATGGGAGCAGCTGCCAGCTGGGCAGGCTGGGCTGTGACAGGGGTCTCTTCATTTACATCGAAGCTAATCCGAACAAACGCCGGGACCACGGTAGAACAAACAGCTGTGGAAACCCCCACTGGAGGTGCACCGGAGCCACCCACTGTCGGTCAGTCTTTGCACAGCTGTAATCTCAAAGCTTGATTTGGGCTTTATTCACCCTGGGGTGGTGGCATCAGAGAATTGAGTAGCCATGTGGCAAATCTCACTGAAGCCAGCAGCACAATCTCAAGCGATAGAAGGAAATGCTTGTTTGCGTGACACGTAGTTGGCCTACAGAAGACTAGCCAGAGTGTAGTAGTAAGGATGGTTGCCTCTTTGGCTCAAGCAGTTGGTCAGTATTTGGACCAGCTTTGCAGGGTTGTTTCCAGAAAAAGGGAAATCAGTTACGCAAGTCAGGTATATTTTCAGTTAGAGCTGAGCGAATATGTAATTTTTTTGACGGTAGTGATGGTGGTGGTTGCTGAAATGAAAAACTTTGTTTCAGCTCAAAAAAACACCTGAAGCAAAATAAAAAACACAAAACACTTTTTGTTTGTTTATTTTTTAATCTAAGCTAAATTTGTAAATGAAACTTTTCTAAACAAAAAGTCAAAAGTGTCAAAAGAAACAGTTGTGACGATTTTTGGGGAAAAGAAATAATTTTTTTAACTGAAACTATTTGCAAGCTAAGGGTCAATATGGCATATAGTTTTAGTGCCGCTCAAAATGCATTTTTAGCTAATTTACTGTTTGCTGAATTTTGTTTTGCCCAACTTTAATCTTGATGTAATCTTGTTTATTTATAAAGAATGCACACAAAGTCCTGTTTCCCTGAACACAGCAGAAACAAACAACAGCAGGCAGTTTTCTGATCAAGATTAAAGAAAGGGACCCTGTGATCATCCAGTCTGACCTCTGCTGTAACACAGGCCATAGGATTTCCTTGTGTTAATCCCTATTTGAAATAGAGCAGGTCTCTTAGAAAAACATCCCAGCTTGATTGCCCCCCTAAAACCCCCCAACCCATCCAACCCTCCTGTTTCTTGTCCCCTGACTGCCCCCTTCCAGGATCCCACCCCCTTATCCAACTCCCCTACACACTGTCTCCTGACTGCCCTTCCGATCCCTATCCACATCCCCGCCCCCTGACAGGCCCCCCCGGGACTCCCACTCCCAACCCTCCCTGACCCCTGTTCCCCATCCCCTGACCGCCCCACCAGAACCTCCGCCCCATCCAACTGTCCTCTCCTCCCTGACAGCCCCCCAGGACCCTCGCTCCCTTATCCAAGCCCCCCGCTCCCACCCCCTTACCAGCAGCAGGATCTTGCAGCCATGACTCCCAGCCAGAGCCAGCTGCACACCCCACGCAGTGGGAGTGGCAGGCCAGAGTGTGGGCAGCGTGGCTACGGGGGAGGGGCTGGGGAATAGGCTTCCCGGCCGGGAGCTTAGGGGACGGGCAGGACGGTCCCATGGCCGGATTTGACCCGCAGACTGTAGTTTGCCCATGTCTGGTGTAGTGCGTCCACCTCGTTAGCAAAAAATAGCATCACATTTAATGTAAAGGCAATATTTAGTTGCAAATCAGCAAGTTTTAATGATTACAACCAGTGAAAATAACTTTTGGTTAGGCAAATAATTTAAACGTACAAATGTAAAATAAAATTAAAAATGGATGATTTAAATCCATGTTTCCTGCTTGCTGATTTAACACAATTCTCTCTGCACCCTATTCAAAATATGTGCTTTGTATCCTGTCTCAATTTTTCTAGTTTCCACTTCCAGCCATCGGATCTTGTTAGGTCTTTGTGTGTTACACTGACAAATTTCTGTTCCCCATGTGGGGACTTAGACTCAAGGAGCTCGATCTATTTAGTGTAACAGAGAAGGTTCGGAAGTAACCTGATCCCAGTCTATCACTCTGTGCCCAAGAAGCTCTGTCCCTCGCTTCCTCTCTCAAATACTCAGTGCTTCCCTGGGCTTCCTGCCGCCAACACACACACAGGCTGCAACTGATCACCTAGTCCCTGCAGTCTTGGCTCTGACCTACCAGATGCATTGGTCAATCCCTCCATTCTTTGTAGCTGTCTCTACTACGTAAAGTTGCTTAATTGCTCTTTCCATTGAGTCTGCTTGGCACACCCATTGGCTGTAACTAGGGCTGTGATTGTTTTTGGATCCAAGATTCAGGTGATGGCAGCAATTAGCATCCTTCAACGTTAAAATATTAAAGGAACAAGGGATTTGGAAGGGATCCCCTGGGGAAATTGATCAGTATAGCCATAGCAGTCCCTGTGTTGACAAGCCTTAGCTGTAATAGGAGAAAACTTGGGCGCAGTTCCTCTGAAGTGCTCAGTGCTGGCCACTGTCAGAGAAAGGACACCTTCTAATACTGTAGGCTTTTGTCTTCAAGGAGCCAGCCACATCACTTCCCCGGCGACGTTGCCAGCAGCTCCCATTCCATCCAGCCGGTGGGATCTGGAGGGGGATGTGGCCGAGGAAGAAGAGAACTCCACAGATAGATGGGACGATGATGACTGGGGAAGCTTGGAGGTGAGCAACACACTTCTGTCAGCAATAGGGTTTGTTTGAGGATGACAGGTGGGCTGCCTCAGTGATTGGAGTAAGGACTCGTGACCTCTCTGCTGAGTTTGAGCAGATTTGGGAGCTTATAGTCTGGTGGGGAAATTTGTAGAGTGAGAGGCAATTTTTTAGTGTAATTTATTTATTTACTCTGCATGCACAGTCCTGGGGCAGAGGTGGTCACAAACAGCATGCAGGGCAATCCTGTTTTAGATTTCTCAGCCCAGCTGCCAATGCCCTATGCCCAGTTCCCCAGAAGCAGTTCTGCCCCAAGAACCTGCTGTAGTTAAAAAGATTCTTCTTTGAGTGCTTGCTCATATCGATTCCAGTTAGGTGTGTGCGTGCTGCATGCATGATCGTCAGAAGATTTTTACCCTAGCAACACTCGGTGGGTCAGCTGAGACACCCCCTGGAGTGGCACCCTAATGGCGCCGGATATATGCCCCTGCCAACCCAGAACCCCCTCGGTTCCTTCTTACCGCCCGCTTCCAGTCCATGGTGAGCATTATCCATGGCTCCGAAGCTTCCCGACCTCGACAGCACGCACGTGCCTTGGCCTAGTGGGACACATGGCGTCTTGCACCTTTGTGACCAGACATGCCAGACTACGCCTCCGCCCACTTCAGGCCTGGCTCTCATCAGTCTACCGTCCAGGCTGAGACAATCTAGTCACGGTGCTCACAGTACCGACAGAAGTCTTAACCTCCCTGTCTTGGTGGATGAACCCCAACATCGTATGTGGGGGGATGCTATTCCATGCCCCATAGCCCTCCCTAGTCCTAACCATAGACGCATCATCTTTGGGCTAGGGCGCTCACCTTGCGGACCTTTGGACACAAGGCCTTTGGTCCACACAAGAGATAGCCCTGCACATCAACGTATGGGAACTGAGAGCAGTACGCCTGGCGTGTCAGGTGTTCCGTGAACATCTTCAGGGCCCTTGTGTCGCAGTCTTCACAGACAATACAATGGGCATGTTTTACATCAACAAGCAAGGGGGAGCGCGATTATCCCCCCCTATGTCAGGAAGCCATTCGCCTGTGGGAATTCTGCATAGCCCACTCGATCAACCTGGTGGCGTTGTTCTCCCGGGAGTCCAAAACACCTTGGCAGATCGCCTCAGCAGATCCTTCCTGGCTCACGAGTGGTCAGTTTGCCCGGATATTATCCATTCTGTTTTCCGGAAGTGGGGGTTTCCCCAGATAGACATTTTCGCCTCTTGCGAGAATTGGAAGTGCCAGGTGTTCTGCTCTCTCCAGGGGCACTATCGGACGCCTTCCTGATGCCGTGGAAAGATCATCTGCTCTATGCCTTTCCTCCATTCCCATTGGTTTACAAGGTCCTTCTCAAATTGCGAAGAGACAAGGCCCGCTTAATCTTGGTTGCCCTGGCGTGGCCCAGGCAATATTGGTACAGCACTCTCCTCGATCTGTCAGTGACCACACCAATTCCACTCCCGTTGTGGCCGGACCTGATCACTCAGGAGCATGGCCAACTGCGTCGTCCGGACCTGCAGTCCCTCCATCTCACAGCATGGATGCCGCATGGCTAACTCAATCTGAGCTGAGTTGCTCCTGCTCAGTGCAGCACGTACTCTTGGGTAGCAGAAAGCCCTCTACTAGGTCAACGTATCTGGCTCAATGGAAAAGTTTCTCCTGCTGGTGTGCCCTGAGTGATACTGCCCCTCTGGAGGTGCCAGTACCTACCGTCCTAGATTATCTCTTGTCCTTGAAACGGCAAGGCCTAGCAGTTTCATCCATCAGAGTACACCTAGGAGCAATTTCGGCCTTCCACCCGGGTGAAAATGGGCACTCGGTTTTCTCCAATCCCATGGTCAGCAGGTTCCTCAAGGGATTGGAACGTCTGTACCCACAAATTCGGCATCTGGCCCCTATGTGGGACATCAACCTGGTCCTATCCAGGCTCATGGGTGCCCTGTTTGAGCCAATGGCCACTTGCTCGCTTCTGTATCTTTCCTGGAAAACAGCTTTCCTCATCGCTATCACCTCGGCGAGACACATGTCGGACGCACCGTATACGGTGTTTCATAAGGACAAGGTACAGCTGAGACCACATCCTGCCTTCCTTCCTAAGGTGATATCTGCCTTCCATGTCAACCAAGACATCTTCCTTCCGGTCTTCTATCTGAAGCCGCATGCCTCTCAACGAGAGCAACAGCTGCATTCCCTAGACGTTCGCAGGGCCCTCGCCTTTTACATTGAACAAACAAAACCCTTTAGGAGGACGACCCAGCTGTTCGTAGTGGTGGCAGACCGAATGAAGGGCCTCCTGCTCTCCACACAGCGCATCTCATCCTGGATTACATCATGCATCCGTGCGTGCTATGACCTGGCTGGTGTCCTGACTACGCACCTTAGTGCCCACTCTACTAGGGCTCATGCTTTGTCCTCCGCCTTCCTGGCTCGTGCCCATACAGGAGATCTGTAGGGCAGCAACTTGGTCATCAGTACATACCTTCGCTTCCCACTATGCGATAGTGCAGCAGTCCAGGGGTGATGCTCCATTTGGTTCAGCGGTCCTTCACTCCGCGACATCTCACTCCGACCCCACCACCTAGATAAGGCGTGGGAGTAACCTAATTGGAATAAATATGAGCAAGCATTCGAAGAAGAAAAGATGGTTCTTCTTTGAGTGCTTGCTCATATCCATTCCAGTAGGTGTGTGTGCGCCGTGTGCACGTTCGTCGGAGACTTTTACCCTAGCAACACTCGGTGGGCCGGCAGGGCGCCCCCTGGAGTGGCGCCGCTATGGCTCAGGATATATACCCCTGCCGGCCCGCCGCTTCTCAGTTCCTTCTTACCGCCCGTGTCGGTCGTTGGAACTGTGGAGCGCAGTCTAACTGTTTCTCCACCTCCCTAGCGATTCACTCGTTTTCTCTTGAATTCTGTATATAGTTGAACTTTTAACAGTAGTTAGTTATCGTTCTATTAGTAGTTTTTTGTAGATAGTTAGAAGGGATCGGGGGTTAGCCCCTTCCCCTACCCTGGTACCGGGCACATGCCTGGATTACCGGGCTTCAAACCGTGTGCGGCCTGTCGTAGGCCGATGCCCACAGGAGACCCGCATGATTCCTGCCTTAAGTGCTTGGGTGAACCTCATCTAACAGACAAGTGCCAGATCTGTAAGGCGTTCAAGCCCCGAACTAAAAAGGAGCGGGACGTTTGCCTGAAACAGTTACTGATGGAGGCAGTGCTAACTCCCCCATCCTCGGCACTGTCTGCGGCACCGGGACCAAGCACCTCCTCGGCACTGCAACGCACACCTTCCGGGAAGACGCCGAGTCACCAATCTCCGGCACCAGCTTCTGCCCGGCACTGCTCGCTCTCGCCTCGGAGCAAGAAGCGCAAGCCTCCTGTGGCCACTATATCCACACCGCAGTCAGAGCGCTTAGCCAAACCGGACTGCCCGGCACTACCATCTGCTGCGGCACCGACATCCGCTGCACCGTTGATTCCGGCCTCGGAAGAGCCGTTGAGCCCGGTGCCTACCAGCTCCCCAGCGTGTGCCGCGGTCTAGCTCATCGTGCCCTCCACTCCGGAGGCGTTCTCCGCAGCACGAGACCTGATCGCCCTAATGGAGCCTGAGCTGCCTCGACCCCCGGCACCGCCGGTGCGGGTCCCCCAGTCTATAGGCAAGCCGGCCCTTCTACGACCTTGTTCGCCCGGCACCATGGGACTTCGTCGTTCTAGGTCCCGATCCAGGACCCCATCCAGGTCCCACAGACGCTCACGGTCTCGCCATCGATCCCAGTCCCGCGGCCGCTTGCAGTCCTGGTACCGTTCCCCATCAAGGTACCGGTCGTACTCGTGGTACCGCTCGAGATCCCGGTCGCCGTCCAGGCATCACCAGCACCGCTCCAGATCTCGGCACCACTCGTGGCACCGTACTTCCCGCAGCCGATCTCGGCACGGCGACTCTCGGCGCCGGTCGACCTCCTGGCACTGTGCTGATCGTAGGTCCCGGTCATGCTCTCGGCATCGTCAGGACTCCCGGTGCCGCTCCCCGGCACCACATAGGGACGGTTCCAGTGGCTGCAGAGACCTTCATCACATGGTCTCCGCCCCTTCATGGCCATCTCGTCAGCCGTCGATCTCCTCTCATGTCGAGACGGCATCATACGGAGAGTCGGACAACCAGCAAGGTCCTCATCAGTGGCCCTTTTGGACCCCATGGGCTTATCACCAGAGCCAAGGTGGCCACCATCCGCCGCCGCACTCCGTCCCCTCCGAACATCGGGCACCGGAGTCCACGGTGAGCAGACCCCCTCCAGCGGGGACTCCGAGCAATCCCCTGCCGGGCATGACAGCAAGAGCAGCCCCAGGCGTCCGCACGACCAGAGTCTTCCAAGACCCTTTGTCCCTTTGGGTTCTTCCTTACCTCTCCCCGGATGAGGCAGTGGGAGGGGACGGCACACATCTGGACGCCCCAATCGACCTTAGGTCGCACAGGACCTCCTCCACGCGTGGCTCTCACATAAACTTACCGTTGGAGGAGGTTCCTTGAAGTGATGAACAGAGTAAGCATTCTTTCGGCGAGGCCCCAACGGGTGGCCTCCCCTTTATCTGCTCCATACAGGTGGCAGATACATTGGCACCCCGGCATCGGTACCACTACGCAAAGGGGCTATGAGCGCAAATATTCGGTCCATCGAAAGGTTATGAATACCTTTATGTACACCTCCTCCTTGCTCGTTGGTGGTCAATCGTCAACGAAGGAGGCTTGGCCAACAAGCTCCTGCGCCAATCAGGGAGGCCCGCGTTGATTGTTGGAGCAGGAAATCTACTCTGTGGAGGCCTCCAGTCAGGGTGGGCGAATCAAGCAAGCCTTTGAGTAGATACAGTTTTACCGGAGGCAGTTAGGCAATTTGTAGAGTTGTACCCACGGACCTCCCGCCAAGAGTTCTTCAGCTCTCTGAGAAAGGGAAAATTTGCAGGACCCCCTCCGGGCTCACTGGATGCGTGACTCGGCGGCTAGAAACTCTCGCCTTCTAGGGGTCCGCTTGAGGCATTTGTGGCTGCAAGCATAGGGTCTATACCGGAGCTGCAGTTACGAACAGGACTACCCTTTGACAGTCAGGTCTGTTCTCCAGGAAGACGACCTCGCCTCCAAGTCTGAAGGACAACTCGCGTGGGTCATGGTTCGCTGGGAATGCACACGCCGCAGGGACTTCAGAGACGGTCCTTTCCGACCCAAACCCCAGCGACCTCACCCCACCCGACGAGACGGACTCTCCAGGAGGAGAAGGCGGACTCTTAGATGCCGTTGGGCCTCAAGGGGTAACACTCCGTCCACAACCACCGGCGGGACCGAAGCAAAACTTTTCGAAGGTGCGCCGACGAGCATTGTACCATTTCCTCCCAGGATCCCATTTCAGTTCGCCAACCCGCTTGCTGCATCTTCCTGCGTGGTCCAGATTAACATCGGACCGCTTGGGTCCTCAGCGCGGTGGACTAGTGTCTATGTCTTCAGTTGTTTCGACCCGCCTCCACCTCCCTCTCGTCCCTTTTCAAGGACGCCTCTCACGAGCAACTCCTCCTGCAGGAAGTTTTTCAGGCTCCTTGGTTGGGAGCCATAGGGAGGTTAGGCTATTTAAGGGGCGAGGATTTCTAATTCCAGAATCTCCTATCTTAAGGCGAAAGGGAGTTCGCCATCCTAGGACTGACGCTCTGAACAGTTCATAGAGCTCAGTTCCGCATGGCTGTCCTGGGGAACATCTTCTTCCCTGGATCCAGGAGATTTTGTACGCTTGCTTCGACATGAGGCGCATATTTCATATCGCGTTTACCCCCGACGAAGGTTTCTTCCTTCGTGGTAAATCGTCATCATACCAATATTGCGGTCTTCCTTCGCTGCTCCACGGCCCTTGGGTGATTTACGAAGTGATATGGCGTAGTTCGCGCCCACCTCCATCCGTCTTTGATTCTGTATTTCATATTCTTGATGATGGTGAATTCGAGAGGATTCCGAGGCTTCAGGTTACGGTCATGTAATATCATAAGACCTTTCTCAGTCTAGGTCTTGATCCTAATTCTAGGACAAATCCTTTTCTTTCTCCAGAGGATAGAATTCAATGGGGATGCTGGACTCCAACTCTTGCAAACAGCGTTGCCCCCACAGAGTGTTCCAATCTATAGTCTTTTCTCTTCAGGGACTACGAGCTTTCCCACAACTCTGTCGCACGCGCCTCACTCTCTCGGTCACATGAGGCTGCGTGCCTATTCGTGATTGAAGCACGCAGATCGCATGCGCCCTTTCAAGACCTGGTTGCTCGGTCTACATCAGCGAGTGCCCTAGACATGACTATCACGATCCGTCACACTTGCTGGGCTCCCTCAACTGGTGGGTGACTCTTCCCTGGTGTGATGCGGGTCGACCGTTCCATTCCGCCTACAGCCTCGGTGTCATCTAAACAGACGCTTCCTCTCTTGGGGTGGAGCGCACACCTGGCGGTCTTCGCACCCAAGCCTTTGGTTCCTTGCAGCTGAAGCTCCATATCAATGTCCGCGAAATGAGAGCAGTCTGCACTTGGTGTCGCCAAGCTTTCGTCAACATTCGGCCATTTGTGTTGGCGTTTTCCGAGACAACACAACGCGCCATGTATTACATAACAAGCAAGGAGAGACACGATCTCCCTTTGCAAGAACGATGGAGGCTGTGGGACTTGGTATAGCCGGTCGATAGACGTGGTAGCTTTCTTTGCGCGCGAGGTCCGGAAACACTCTCGCGCGCGAGCCGGTCTTTCCTGGCCACGAGTGGTCCATGGCGTCGGACCAATCCTGCTTTCTGTTATCCGGAAGTGGGCTTTCCCGATGAGACCTCTTGTGCTACTTAAGGAGAAACAAGAAGTGCCAGGTGTTTGCTCCCCTAACAGGTCGCTCCCGGGTCTCTTCGGACGTTCCTCATTCGCTGTGAAAAGGGGGTTACTGTAATGCCTTTCCACTCTTTCCTTTAGGTCCACAGAGTGCACTGCTCAAGCTCCGCAGGGACGGGACAGGCTGATTCCTAATCGCTCCGAACATGCTGCAGGCAGCCTGGGTACACCTGCTGCTCGACCTGTCCCTAGATCCTTCACGATACCATTACCACTCATGCCCCGGATCTTATAACGCAGGACTCGGCGGCTTCACCACCCGGACTTCAGTCCCTGCACCTACGCGGCATGGCTACTTCTGGTTAAACCAATCTGAAGTGCGGCTGCTCAGCCGGTCCAACGGTCCTACTTGGGAGAGGAAACTTCCACGCGTGGCGACATAATCTCACCAAGCGAAAACGTCTCTCATTGTGTATACAGCCGTTCCCTTGTTCCTGAAGCCGTTTCGGTTCCTGTGGTCTTTGGAGTATTTTCTGTACTCAAGGCAGCAAGGGTTAGCACTCTTCCTCATAAGGGTGCAGTTGGCTGCAATCTCCACTATCAGCCCGGAGGAAGTGGGCAGTTCCACCTTTTCTCACCCTATGTTTCAAGATTCCTTTAGGGATTGGAGAGACTCTAACCCCAGGTTAAGCCTCTGTTCCCCTTCCTGGTCGATTCTCAACTTATGCCTGTTCTAGGCTCACAGCGCCCTCCCTTCGACGCCACTTAAGCCACTTCTCATGCTCTAACTGTCCTGGAAGATGGCCTTCTGGTGCTATCTCCGGGCCAGATGGGTTTTGAGGCTCCTGCTTGGGGTAGACCCCATACACTATCCTTTCACAAGATACAGGTGCAGCTACGACCCACACCGGGCTTTCCTCCCCAAGGTGTTCTCTGGCTTCCATATTAACACAAGACATTTTTCTACCAGGTTCTTCTATCCGAGCGATGATCGCGCAAGGACTAGGCAACACCCTGGATGTTCCTGTGGGCCTCGCCTTTAGTAGAGACTAAGATCCTTCAGACGCTCGGCCCCGCTATTTATGGCAGTGGGCGGAGGCGTCATAAAGGTTGCCTATTTCTTCAGAGGCTCTCGTCATGGGGACTTCCTGTATCCCGGACGTTTGCTATGGACTTGGTCATGTCCGCATGGCCACCTCACTACACCAATCTAACTACGGCTCAAGCCTTGTCGCGCCGGCTTTCCTGGCCCACCGTTTCCCATCAGGACATATGCCGGGAGCTACCTGGTCATCCGTGCATACCTTTACATCTCACTACGTGCTGGTTGAGCAATCGAGAGGACGATGCCGCCTTTGGCTCAGCGATCCTTACATTCCGCAATGTCTCTCTGCGAACCCCACCGCTGGTAAGGCTTGGGAATCACCTACTGGAATGGATATGAGCAGCATTCGAAGAAGAAAAGACGGTTACTCACCTTTGTAACTGTTGTTCTTCGAGATGTGTTGCTCATATCCATTCCACACCCGCCCTCCTTCCCCACTTTCGGAGTAGCCAGCAAGAAGGAACTGAGGAGTGGCGGGCCGGTAGGGGTATATATCCGGCGCCATAGCGACGCCACTCCAGTGTTGCTAGGGTAAAAGTCTCCGACGAACGTGCACGCAGCGCGCACACACCTACTGGAATGGATATGAGCAAAACATCTCGAAGAACAACAGTTACAAAGATGAGTAACCGTCTTTTACTCACCTTTGTAACTGTTGTTCTTCAAGATGTGTTGCTCATATCCATTCCAAACCTGCCCTCCTTCCCCTCTGTTGGCAGGGGCATATATCCGGTGCCATGAGGTCGCCACTTCAGGGGGCACCTCAGCCGACCCATTGAGTGTTGCTAGGGTAAAAATCTTCTGACGATCATGCACGCAGCACACGCACACCTAATTGGAATGGATATGAGCAACACATCTCGAAGAACAACAGTTACAAAGGTGAGGAACTGTCTTTGAAGGGTAGGCAGCAAATACCCTTGCACTGCTTGCAATAGCTTCCCTGAAAAAAATACATGAATGCATCACCAAGTTAACAACAGCTTTGCATGTTTTCCAAGACTGGCCACTGCTCGTATGCAGAAAAGTATGCACCACAGCACCATCCAGTGACTTTTGCCAAATTAGCTGCAGGCTCTATTGCTGCCTGTTTTGAGATTTTGCTTCCTTGTGTGCTGTGCCTCATTTTCTGTGCTTTTGCTTGTAGCAAGAGGCCGAGCAAGCCAAAGGGCAGGTGAGCCTGGATGACTGGAACACCCCGGAGTGGTCAGAACCAGCCTTAGTGTTGAAGAAGCCTGGGGCCAGGATGGTAGGTGACTTTCCGCACATGCTATCACTGTGATCCTGCACCATGTGCTGTCTTAAGTGCAGGTGTCCCTTTCTTTCATGTGGTCTCCATCGTCTCTGGGAGGGAGCGAGTAACCCTCAAGCTAATACCAACTGGGAAGGGTGTAGGGGCAATAGTGTGGCCTAGTGGATAGGGTATTAAACTGGGACTTAGGAGTCCTCGGTTCTATTCCTGGATCTGCCACAGCCTGCTCACTGACCTTGGGCAAATCTCTGTGCCTCAGTTTCCTCATCTGGGAAATGGGGATGACATCCTGTGTTAAATGCTTTGAAATCTACTGCTGAAAAGTGCTGTATAAGAACTAAGGATTATTACATCTAGGAACAAAGAATGTAAATTACTGTAATGGGGCAAGGGAACTGTATCCTGGACTACAGTGACATCAGGATAAATAACCAAGTGCTCCCAGGGCAATGCTAGAGCTGAAAGGGCGCAGACAAACTTGGACGTGTAAGCAGGGGAATATCGAGTAGGAGTAAAGGAAGAGGGCATCACCAGCGTCTATTGTAGTGGTGACACCATTACTGGATACAGTGTCTGGTTCTGGTGTCCACACTTCAAAAAGGATGTCAAATTGGAAGAGGTCAGCAGAGAACTATAAGAATGATTCCAGGTCTGGAAAATCCACCTTATAGGGAGAGACTTGAGAAGCTCAGTTTGTTTAGTTTATCCCAGAGAAGGTTAAAAGGCGATTTGATTGTGGTCTTTAAATTAAGTCCGTCAACCTTTCTCGCCTTAGTCACCATATGGCCCTCAGATGGGAATAACCATTGTTCAAGTCCCTGCTAGGATGAAAGACAGTGTGGTCTAGCGGTTAGGGTGGCGGGCAAGACTTTTCCCATTCCTGGCCTTTATCTGTTGAGCCTGGGCGCTCAAAGTCGCCTGTTCTAAATCTTGCAGGTAGAATATGACTAGTCCAGAAGCCCCTTCAGTTCCTCTCTCATAGCTCATTTGTCCTCTTTTGGTTGTTCTGATCAATCCTCACCCCCACCCCCAAATCATTAACAGACTAGCAGCTCCTCCAAGAAACAGGAGTCAGACTGGACCAGCTCTGGTTGGGAGGTTGGATCCACGTGGAGTCACAAGAAGTGGGGCGCTCAGGGACAAAGCTCTGTGGCAGAGGACAGCTGGGAGGAGGATTTTGATTCCCGGACAGTGCAGAAACCGACCCCCTCACAGCAAGCTCCCTTGGCCCAGCCAGAAGGGACCAAACTGGCCAGCGAATATGACTGGGACAGCTCATCAAGTGCAGAGAAACCAGATCCTTTCTTCTCCATAATCCCTACTCAGAAGTCAACAACAGAGACCCAGGTAAGTTTCTCCATGTCTCATGATCATGGATGCTGGGGGTGTGTGTGTCAGTTCCCAGCTCTGCCACTTACTACCTGGATGACATTGTTCTGGAGTTTTTTGGGGGGGTGTACACACCCCTCAAAGGCCAGGAAATAGCTAGTGCTATTCCCCCCCCCCCCACACACCCTGTTTAACTGATGTTCCAGGGGAAGGCAGGCTGGGATACCCACTCAGTTTAGGGCTTAGCTACTTCATGTGGAAAGATAAATGTGTACTGAGTGCTTCCACCAGTATAGTGCATACCTGTGAAGGACTCCCCTGAATTCTAATTCTGTGTCTAACTTCAATTGCCAGAGACGCATGGATGCCATTGGCGACTGGGGTACAGAGGAAAACTGGGAATCTGTGGACTCTGACCAGGGTGAGTTTGTTGAAGCAGCAAAGTTGCACGTGATTGTTCTATCCAGCCATTCCTACTAGCTGGGAATTCTTGTGTCTCCCTAGGGCTCAGCAGGGCAGAATTAGCACGCAAGAAGCGAGAGGAGCGGAAGAAGGAGATGGAAGCTAAACGGGCAGACAGGAAGGTGGCAAAGGGACCTATGAAACTGGGCGCCAGGAAGCTGGACTGATGGGCAACAGAGCAGTGGAAGCTTTAGCTATAGCTTGTACATATGCTCTTAGAATGTTAGTTTATACATACATCAGCAATAAGGACACCCCCTCAGCCAGGTACACTCACATGCAGAGAGATGCACAAACTTGTCATTCTACTGTATTTATTCTGTGCAGCTTCTCAGTAAAAAGCAGATAGGGGTCTGTGATTGTGTGGCTATTTACATTTTTCCTGTATGTGCTGCAATCTTTCTTGTATATAAAGGATGTAGGAATAAATTAATTTTAAATGATCTGTGTTTAAATCAGAGACATTTTACAGACTAGACTCTTAGAGAGAGACAGTTAGCAACAGCAAGACAGAAAGTGACACACACAGTCTACGCTCTTAGCGATAGATACACCCACACACTGTCTAATTCTCTTAGTGACAGCCAGAAAGAGAGAGAGACAAAGAGAGAAAGTCTAGTCTCTTAGACACAAACTAAGAGTGAGAGAAACACACACACAGTCTACTCTCTTAGCCACAGCCAGGCAGAAAGAGACAGAAACAAACGCACACAGGCTACGCTCTTAGCCACAGCAAGGCACAGCCACTAAGAGTAAGAGTGAGACAGACACACACAGTCTGCGTTCTTAGATGGACAGCCAGTCAGCCAGAAAGAGACAGAGAGACATACACAGAGGGTATGCTCTTAGCTGCAGCCAGCCAGAAAGAGAGAGACACACATGCTACTCATTTAGCCAGCCAGAAAGAGACAGAGGCTCTGCTCTTAGATGACAGCCTGAAAGAGAGTGAGACAGAGAGAGGCTACGCTCTTAGTGATAGTGTCTATCTAAATAGCCTTTCTGTGTGACTGACTGAGCCCTGGTCGGTCTACACTAAATGGTTAGATCAATTTTAATGCATCTACACAACCAATCCTGTTCCATTGACCTAAAGGGCTCTTAAAATTGACTGCTGTACTCCTCCCCGGCAAGGGGAATAGTGCTAAAATTGACCTTGCTGGGTCAAATTTGGGGTAGTGCATGCAGACGCAATTCAACAGAATTGGCCTCTGGGAGCTATCCCAGAATGCTCCAGTGTGACTGCTCTGGACAGCACTTTCAACTCCGATGCACTAGCCAGGTACATAGGAAAAGCCCCAGGAAATTTTGAATGTTCTTTCCTGTTTGGTCAGCATGGCAAGCTCAGCAGCACAGGTGACCATGCAGTCCCCTGGGAACTGCAAACGAGTTCCAGCATGAACTGAACAGGACTGTGCAGGCTGAACTCTGATCAAAAAGAAGAAATGCTAATATAAATGCAAAAATCGCACAGGACATGGTGGAGTGAGGCTACACTAGGGACACCCAACAATAGGTCAGAGCCCCATACATGCTGCTTCTGTGATCAGCTGCATGCCATTCTGGGGGGAACCCTACCACTGTCCGTGGACACCTGCAAGGGGGGAGTCTCACGCAACACGGAGGATGATTTTATGGATGAGGAAGAAGAGGAGAATCCATTCTCCCCAGGAGCCAGGCTTTTTTCATCACCCTGGAGCTGATACCCTTCCAAGGCAATTTCCCGGACACTGAAGCTGGCGAAGACACCTCTGGTGAGTGCACATTTTAACCCCGTAATGTAGTTACAAAGCAATTTTGTTTACTGTTTGATTTTGCTGTGAAGAATTGGGCAGCATTTGTGGCCAATACAGCTACTGGAGAAGTTTGTTTTAACGTGGCTGGGGATGGAGCGTGAATTCTCCTGGAGGTACTCTGAAAGCCTTTGCAGAAGGTTTCTGGGGGGGGCTGCCTTATTTCATCCTCCATGGTAGGACACTTTGCCATGCCAAGCCAGTAGTCTGGAATCATTGCAGCACACAGCATGGCAGCGAATGGTGGTGGGTTTTGGTCATCGTCAAGCAACATTCATTCTTTGTTAGCTTCAGGAGAGTGATATCATTCAAAACCATTCCTACCTGTTATGAAGGCAACTCTGCGTACCCTTTGGTTTACCGTGGCTGCCTGGAAACCGAATTCTGTTGCCCAGCCATGTGTGATGTGTCACCATACTGGCAGGTGCTCAGTATACAAGACAAAATGCGACCTTCTACCTAAAGCACATGTGCTGTCTGCTGTGAATTGCTTGATTCACTGTGAAAGTCTCTCTCATTTGTTCTCAGAAATGTATCATCTTAAATCTTACTCTCCTTTTTTATCCCCCTCAGCAGGTGCAAATGTTTCCCCATCTTCTCTTCAGGCACAGCTGAATGGATGGAGGCAGACAGAGGCCAGGAAAGCATTAAGCGAGCGTGATCAGAAACTAGCCACTCCACTCCAGAGGATGGCCCAAGCAACAGAGGCTGTCATTTAACCATCTTTGATTTGTAGTGTGGCTACAATAAGCAATGTAGCCTTGTTCTTCCCACCTAGGCTACCTTGTCTGTGATCTCCCTTTTTTAAAAAATAAATAAAGAATGCATGGATTCAAAACAATATTCAACAAAGGGGGCAGTTTTGCATCAAAGAGAAATACACACAACTCTTGCCCCGTACCATCTTCCCCTTAATCTCCCAGATATAGATATTATGGAGCACCCGGCAAGCAGCAATAAGAATGGGAATATTGGTTGCGGTGAGGTCTAAAAAAGTCCATTCTGCCACCATTCCTACTGTCCAGGGTGCCTGTGTTTGGCTTCATGAGCCATGGGGTAGGCTGAGTCCCCAAGGATAACTATTGGCATTTCAACATCCCCAATGGTAATGGTGCCAAGATACAACGCATATCTCTATTACCCCATTGCAGCAAAACCGTCCACGATTCCCAGAGTCACTACCCTTGTTAGCTGAAGTTGAGTGCTTACTGGGATCATCGCTTCTCAGCTGTCAGGGCAGCTTTCAGCGTGGTATTCCTGCGCTTCAGGGCAGGGGAGAGTAACTGACAAAGTTCTACGAAAGTGGCCGTACACGTGCGAATGTTTCGCAGCCCTTGGATGGGACTCATCCCATACCTATATGGTCCCGCTTGTTTGCTGGGCCTAGAATGGGCGTTCCAGTCTATCAACCAGTTGCATCAGACACTGGCCGCTTAACCCAGAATTCCAGTGGGCAGTGGAGTCTGGGAGATAGCTACCCAGAGTGCATCACTCCATGAGTCAATAATTTCATAGTGTAGCCATGCCCTAGAGACTTGCTCTGTCTGTGTCTCTAAGAGTAAGCATGAGAGAGACACACAGTCTACTTGTTTTTACACACACACACAATGATAGAGAGGCTATGCTTAGTGACCACCAGAGAGACAGTGTATACATCTCTAAGAGCATAGCTTCACTCTATGTATGTCTCACTCTCTTAGCAACAGCCAGAAAAACACACACACACACAGTCTACCTGCTTAGCCACAACCAGCCAAAAAGAGACAGTCTATGCACTTAGACAACAGCCAGCTAGAAAGACAGAGACACACCGAGTCTTAGCAACAGACACACACACACACACTGAGGTAGGCTCTTAGCAACAGAAAGCCATTAGAGCGTAATATACATACACATACCGAGTCTCTTTTAAGAGTGAGACACAACATGGAGGATATTCTCTTAGCAGAGCACGTTGGAAAAAGACACACCAGGTCTAGTCTTTAGAGGGTCCTGGCCTGGAGCGGAGAAAGGTGAAGGCATCGGAGGCAGGATCAGGACTCTGCAGCAGCGGCTCCAGGGTGCTCACACCCGCCCACTGCTCCAGCTCACCCACCTCTCACTCACAGGCTATATCCATATTTGTACCCAGCTCCTGCGTCCCCATTGGCTACAGCCATGACCAATAGGAGACACTTGCTATGGTTAAAGGGTGTTTGCTCAGCTTTTGGCTGCAGGTGGGAAAACGCCACTATGGGGGGTGTGTGTGTGTGTGTATGTCTCCCCATGGCCTGGCCTCAAACTAGCCCCTGCACAGAGGAGGCAGCTGAGCGCTCCACACTGATCAGCGCCCCGCCCCCCCCCCCCCCCCAGCAAGTTTTAATGCCATCATCATCTCAGAATTAATTCCTGTTTGGTGTAAAAACTGCCAGCAATGGAAAATCAGTCCACAATTCTTGGACAACTGTTCCAAAGCTTAATCACCTGCGCTATTAAAAACCAGTGCCTTATCAACCCCCCACACCTTAGAGGATCAGTTGCTTCTGTCCCTCTTTCAGCACATCCTCCCTTGCTGTATAGAACAGAGCAGACTGCAAATCTTTGCACAGCATTTAATGGTGCAGTTGTCCAATTATTTACACATTTGCTTCCTAAATAAATCCGGTCTTTGACCCACCCTGTATCTTTAAATAAGTGTCCTCTAGAAATTGAATTCCTGGAAGGATTCTCTCCCCTTTGAATGGAAATAGATAATCTTTGGTTTCAGCATCTCTTGGTTCTTGCAGAACTATGGCAAAGTTTAAGGAAACACTGAAGGAAATACAACCAGGATTAACATTCACCATTCAGCAAAGCAACCCAATCCCTGAGTAGTTCAAAAAGAACCCTGGATATACAGTGGCACAAGACGATCCAGATTGAAACCAGATTTATGCCAATGGATCGATACAGCTGATAATTTGAGATGAGAATCTGGCCCAAGCTGGACTCATTTCTGTTAAACAGCAGTAAAAACAAAGCAGAATCCATCCCTGATTCAGCTGGCTGCTAGAATTTGGCGATTTCTGGGAGATGCAACACCCCCCACCACGATCTTTGATGCTTTCTGCTCTAGTGGTTCCAAGTACTGCAGTAGTACCAGCCATGGCCAGCAGGGTGTGCTCTTCAGGCAATGCAGCTCCAACTCCCCAGGTAAGTTAGGGTGTACCTTCACCTGCTTCCTTTCAGGCTTTTCACCACTTGGGGCATCATCCCATTGCGCTATCCAGAGGCAAAGACTGGAATGGAAGCAAGGAGGCGCTATTCTCTCTGGTGAAAGCATGCATGTGTGAGGGGGATCTTTCTTCACTTCTTTTAACACTTAGCTTCCTCTCTACAGGGGTGTCTTAGAGACAGTAAGTGGTATGTCCTGGGGCAAAGGTTTTTTGGGTGGTGCATGGGGGGCGGAGAGATAGGTGGAGATATTTTGGTACCAACATTTATGTATTTCAATACAGGATGGACAAATTCCCCAGTTGCAGAGCACAGCCTCAGCGAGGGGAATGTTCCACTGATGGCAGCAGCAGCAGCATTACAGCACCTTGCAGTGACGTCTCCAGCTAAAATACACAGATTATCATGTGCAGGAGGGGCTGGTTTGTGGCATCGGTCCTGCCACTTAAGAACTGGAGCTCCCCTGGCTGGAGCTGACAGAGAGGTGGAGACTGCGGGTCTGATCCGAGATCTGCAAGGAGACAGAGAAGAGTTAGGGTGGAGGGGGACCACCAGAAGCAAGGAACTGGCACAGCAGGGCAGCCTGTGATTACCACCACATGGGTTACAGAAACACCCAGAGGCACCAATCAAAATCAGGGCCCCAAGACAGTTATTGTTTGCTTCATCCTTAAAAACATTCCTGGTGACCAGATACTCAACTAATATTAACAACAAGGGGGAAGGAACACTGGCCAAAGTAGGGGAAGAACAGGTTAAAGAATATTTAGCGAAGTTCGATGTCTTCGCATCAGCAGGGCCTGATGAAATTCACCCTTGGATGCTTAAGGACCTAAGTGAAAGCAATCTTGGAACCGTTAGTGATTATCTTTGAGAACTCATGGAGGATGGGTGAGCTCAAAGAGAACTGGAGAACAGCAAACTAAGTCCCTATTTTGGAAAAAAGGGACCAAAGAGGACGCAGGGCATTACAGACCAGTGAGGCTAATTTTGATACCTGGAAAGATATTCTAACAAATTAGTAAACAATCAATTTGTAAGCATCTAGAAGACTAAGGAATAGCCAACATGGATTTGTCAAGAACAAATCATGCCAAACCCACCTAATTTCCTTCCCTGACAAAGTTACTGGCCTAGTGGCTAGGGGGAAGCGGAAGATGGGATTTATCTTGATTTCAGTAAAGCTTTTGATCCAGTCCCACATGACATTCTCAAAAACAAACTAGGGAAATGGAGTCTAGATGGAATTACTGTAAAACTGGATGAAAACCTGAACTCAAAGAGTGGTTAACTATGGTTCACTGTTAAACTGGGGGGATGCATTTAGTGGGGTCCCGCAGGTGTCTGCCTGTCTGGGTCTGGCACGCTTCATTATTTTCACTAATGACTTGGATAATGAAATAGAAAGTTTGCTTATAAAACTTGTGGATGACACCAAGCTGTGGGGGTTGCGAGCATTTTGGAGGACAGGATTAGAATTCAAAACAAGCTTGATAAATTGGAGAACTGGGCTGAAATCAACAAGATGAAATTCAATAAAACAAGTGCAAAGTATTATGCTCAGGAAGAAAAAAAAATCAAACAGAACTATAACATGGGGAATGACTGGTTGGACAGCGGAACTGCTGGAAAGGATCGTGGGTTTGCTGAATCACATTCAAGTTGTGATCCACTCTATGGGACGCGGCTGTGAAAAAGGCTAATATTCTGAGGTGTATTAAAGGGAGTGCCACATGTAAGGGACACAGGAGATAACTGTCTCGCTCTGTTCAGCACTGCTCAGAATTCAGCTGGAGTGCTGTGTCCACGCTTTACGAAAGAGGTGAACAAATTGGAGAGAGTCAGAGCAGAGCAACAAAAATGATAAACAGTTGAGAAAACCTGACCTATGAGGAAAGGTTAAAAACCTGGGTATGTTTAGGCTTGAGAGAAGACGACAGAGTGGGGACCAAGTAACAGTCTTCAAACATATTAAAGGCTATTATAAAGAGGATGGTGAGGAGGACATGAAGTAATGGGGTTAATCTGCAGCAAGAGAGATTTGGTTAGATATGAGGTAAAACTTTCTAATTCTAAGGGCAAGTAAGCTCCTGAATCACTGTGGTTGGAAGTTTTTGAGAATGGTTTGGACAAACAGGTGTCAGGGATGCTCTGGGTTTACTTGGTCCTGCCTCAGTGGACCAATGCTTCAGTAGTAGCACGTAGAGGCCCACACTGAGATCGAGGCCCCGTCGTGCTGTCTGAGGTGACAAAGGGTGAGAGGGGAATCGAGGCACCAAGAAAGGAAGGGACTTGCCCAAACAGCAGGTCAGTGGCAGACCCAGGAACAGAGCCCAGGAGTCCTGACTCGCAGCCCAGGACCCTCACTACCAAACCAGGCTATCTCTTGAAAAATAGCTTTAAGTATTAGGGTGCTGCTGCCCCTCACCTCTCAGTGAGGTGACGCTGAGGGTATTGGCAAGGGAGGCCTGTCACTCCTCGGACAGGTCTGGCTGCTTGGGGTCTCTTACCTCCGTCAGCATGTCAGTGCCTGTGAACAGGCCCTGTGGGGAGGTGAAGGAGTCATCAGAGATGGAGCTGCCCGACTTACGCTTCGCTGCAAGGGGACAGAGAGCTGTCGTCACTGGCTGGTGCAAACCTTCCCAGTTACTGCACAGGGAATCTGGGACCACCGCCAGCCTGGGTCCTAAATCCTGGGATAGAACCCAGGAGTCCTGATTCCCAGCCCCCACCCTGCTCTAACCACTAGACTCCACTCCCCTCCCAGAGCTGGTAATAGAACCCAGGAGTCCTGGTTCCCATGCCTCCCACCCTAGCCACTAGGAATCCTTGTTCTGTTCTAAAGGGTTCAGGGTCCCATTGCAATTCTGGGTCTTTGAACGTGGCCTCAGGGGATTTGGGGTGCATGGGGTTGCAGCGATCCCCAGTGGTTAGAGCTGAGAAGCACAGCTAGTCTCACAGGACTTGCTGTCCTCTGGGAGAGTAATTCCACTCTGGGTCAGACAGGACCTGAGGGGTGTCTCCCTCCCCGATTCATTCCCCCTCCAGTTGGGTCCCTTTACCAGATGCAGAGTCCCTCAGGGCGGTGTCGCTGCCCGAGGACGATGGGTGCCGGGTCTTGGTGAAGCTGCGTCGACGCAGCTTGGCCTGTGACTCCCGTCTTTTCTCCTCCTGGGCCTGCGAGAGACAATCAGCATAGGGCTGAAAGCCCGGAAAGGGGAAGCACAGGGCTGGGGGGAGCCTGGCTTAGCGTGGGAACATCAGCAGGACGGAGAGCATAGGCAGAGGGTGCTCGCCAGGTAACCCTTCCCCCCACACCCCTCTCACTATTTCCTTATATCCCTTCAAACAGGTGACACCTCCAAGCCAAGAGTGAGTTGTTACCATCGGGTCACCAAAGGCTCACTGCAAGGGCAAGTTTGTTATTATAGGGCTGCTCCAGCTCACCCAGGCTGGCTTGTTATTGTAGGGTCTCTTGCGATCACGAGGGCTAGATTTTGGTAAACGCCACCCTGGCAGAAGATCCTGCCCTCTCTGCAAAATCAGAGCTGGTTGTAGCCCCACCCCTGCAAGTGCTCACCGTAGGCAGGTCCTGCAGCCGGTGCTGCCCGTCGCCCGGCCCCACGTGCACCAGGTGGTTAAAGTTGGTTGGGCTGGAAATGAGTTTTGACCTCACATTGGGGTCTCGCATCATCTCCCTACAAGGTAACAAAGAGAAGCAAAGAATAGCTGGAGCGTGCCCTGACCGTGGGCTCTGCAACACCCTCGCTGGGAGAGGGGGGGCACGCTGACAGACAGACACACATGGGGGTGGGGGACATGCTTTGTCAACATGTCCTCCCTGTGTGTCTGTCTGTCTGACAGATATGACCCAGTGTCCCAGATGGCAGCACCCAGCATGATGAGCCAGGCCCAACCTGGCTGGACAGGAGCCAGCACTGTGGGGTGAGTGCAGGCAGGCTCTCCAGCTGTGTGAACCTTCATGCTGTACACCTCCATTTATCACCTGCATAAGGTGCGTGGAAAGGCACCACACATACACCTAATGGTTTTGGGGGGGACTGGGCAGTCACTTCCCTGCCCGCATTAGCTCTGCCACTGGACTTAGGGTGCTGGCCATGGGTTCAGAAGACCTCACTTCAGTTCCTGGCTCTGCCACAGACTTCCTGTGTGACCTTGCCCCACGTCACTATCCCCTTCCTATGCCTCAGTTTCTCCGCCCCCGGTAACATGGTGAGAACTATCTGCTTGTCTGCTCAGCCTGTGAGCTCTTCAGGGCAGGGACCATCTGCATTGCGCCAGGCAGGATGAGGTGTAGGCCTGGAGGTACTACCATAATAGTACTAACACCACGCACACCACAATGGGACCCTTATTGGGATTGAGGGCTACAGGCACTATCGTGTTCCGTACAGTATTCCCATGAATACAAACAGCATGTGCACCGTACTAGCTAGGATGGAATGACAAGCCTCTCTCGCCCTCCAGGCTTCTGGGTGAGGACAGGAGGGTAGTGCAGGACATACACACCTCTCCCCTGCCCCACCCTGGCCTCACCTCCTCTGCTGCTGCCACTCCTCTGCTGATATACGGAAGGAGAATTTCCGCTTGTTCTTGGTCCTCACCAGCTGCCGCCGGGTGTTGTCTGTGGTCTCGGGAACATTGAATTCATCCTGGTCTGGAGCAGAGGGGTGAAATGAGGTTGCGATGGTGGGTCTACTTGCAGTTACACAATTCAGCCACGAGGCGCCTGTCTCTCCTGGACTAGTGGCTTGAGGAACTGGAGTGGGAATCATGAGTTCGGGGTTCTATTCCCATCTCTGCCATTGACCTGGGGCAAGCCCCTTCAGCCCTCTGCGTCTCGGTTTCCCTTCCCAGCTGTGTCCATTCAGGCTGTGAGCCCTACCGGGCAGGGACTGTCTCTCACTGTGTGGCACAAGGGAGCCCCCTAATCTCGGTCAGTGCCATGAGGCACTACTGTAATATTAGCAATGGGACCCCAATCTCAGCTTAGACTCTACCATAAAGTTACTAATAATGGAGAGCACATAATGGGACCCTGATCTCTCTCTGGTGCCTCTAGATCAGTGGTCCCCACACTGTGGGGTGCACCCCACAGGGGAGCGCAGAGGAACATTTGGGAGGGTGCGTGGCGGGGGTCTGGGCCAGTGCAATGAGGGAGCGCCACTCTGCCTCCAGCCTCGGCCCCCAGCTTTTGACTGTGGCCTAGCCGCAGCCCCACCCCCAGCTGTAGTCCCTGCACCCGGCCTTGGCTCCCAGCCGTGCCCTGGCTCTGCTCCCGGGTGCAGCCCCAGCCGCAGCTCTTGCCTCAGCCTCCAACTGTGGCTCCTGGGAGGGCAGGAGAGATAATATCAGGGGTGGGGCTGGGGGGGCACTGCTGTATGTGCTACCGTAATACTTTTAATAATGTGCAGATAGTAATAGGACCCTAATTGGGGCTCTAGGAGCTGCCATAACACTGCTACCATAATGTTACTAGTCTTTGCTGTATGGAGTTCTAGATGGCAGTAAGATTATTAGCCCAGGTGCACTGCCAGAACCAGAACCAACCCATGAGCCCACATAGTCTGATATCCCATCCCTGACAGCAGCCAGTGCCTGTAGCTGGTACGCTGGTATCAATCTGGAGTAACTCCAGTGACTTCAATGGCTCTAGTCCACATTGAGGTCAGTGCAAATGAGATGGGAGGCCACTCTGGGGCTGAGCCCCCCCAGTATTCCGACTGGGCGGCCTGGAACAGGGAGCAGGAGGGAGTGGGTGGTTACCTGCAGACTTGTTCCTGAGATAGGTCAGGCGCACCTTCTCGCTGCCGTAGGTGCAGAGGGAGCCCTCGGAGTTCAGGGACCGCACCTGAGTAAGAGAATAAGAGTCATTTCCGGAAGGCTGCTGTTCCCAAGGAGCTGCTGGGTGGCAGGTCATCGCAACCCCCATGCTGAGGTGCAGGGAGGTTATGGCAGTGCCCAGATTTCAAACAAAGAGATGGTGGCAGAGCCAGAAAGAGAACCCAGGCTCCCACCATGACCCTTTTCCAATCACTAGACCCCATTCTTCTCTCACCACTGGAAATATAAACCAGGAACTCTCCCAGGCCATCTCTGCTCTAACCATTAGAAACTGCTCCTCTCCCAGAGCTGCAAATGGAACCCAGGAATCCTGGCTCCCAGCCCCATTTAATGGACCATTAAAATAAGAATGAACCAAGAAAAGTTTTGCTGAGCTTTGTCAGCCTATCCGTCCCACATTCACCCCAGACTTCGCTAAATCCTGGGTCCCGGGGCTTGTTTCCCTCTAAAAGCCTCACCTTCTTCAGAGGGACTGTCTGTATCCATTCAGCCTTCCGCACATCAAACACATCCAGGGCGTTCTCACTGAACACACTCAGGTAAGGGGCGCTGTAGCCTAGGAGTTGAGAGACCAAGGGCATTTTAAACCTGCATGCAAATCCCAGCCAGTACAACTGTCGGTTCCCTTGGGTGCCCACTAGAGGGCATCTGGTGTTGGCCTGTCAAAGATGGGATACTGGGCTAGATGGGCCCATAGGTCTGATTCGGGGCAGCAGAGAGGTTGTGGTGTGACAATACTGGGCTAGATGGGCCCATGGGTGTGATCCAGGGTGGCAGGCGAGTGGAGGAGGAAGCTACCAGGATAGATGGCCTCATGGATGTGAACTGGGGTAGCCAGTTCTGGTGATGGGGCATTTGCTGCCCCCTGCTGCTCTCCTCTGCTCCATGAATGCAGCATCTTTGAAAGCAGGAACCAACCCCATCTTCCCTTGCCTGCCCCCAACCTCCCTTGACCCCACAGACCCACCACTCACAGCAGCTCAGGGGGGTTGCCGGCCACATCAGCTCCTGTTGCCGCGTTCTCCGGCCCTGCCCATCCACGTAGAGCCCCAGCCCACTGAAGCACAGGATCAGCTCATTCAGGCTGACCTCCACGGCCCGCAGGGCCTCCATCTGGGCCACAGCTGCTCCACGGGGATCCTCGGGGTGGGGCAGGTGGACGGGTGCCCCCTCATTCAGCAGGGGGTAGAGGGAGAAGCCCGAGGGGTAGCCTATGCAGAGCCGGTCACCCATGATGTCCAAGCACTGCACGTAGCCCTGGGCCTGGATCTCCTTGATGCGCCGGGAGTGGGGCCGGGAGTGGGTGAGCTGGTAGCACAGCACCTGGCGCTTGGAGGCCACGCACAGCACGGAGGTGGTTCCCCGACAGATCAGCCCTGACACCATGGTCTGGCAGTTCTTGGTCTCGGTGATCTTGGTCCCTGGGGACTCTGGTGTCTCCAGCTCGACCCAGGAGAAGAAGCGCACGCTGTGGTTCTTGCCGCACAGGACTGAAAGTACCTGGGCCTGGGGGGAGACAAGGAGCAGCTGGACCCGCCGGCAGTCGCCCAGCTGGAGCACCTCTGCAAACCAAGCCAGACAAAGGATGAGAGTCAGAGATGTACAGTCAGCATTGCCAGAGTGCTACGGAGGCTACACTGGGAAGGGAGATACTTAGGTACTCACTGGTGTAAATCTGGAGCAATCCCTTATTAAATCTAGAGTAGCTCAAGGAGTCACACTGGTTTGTAACTGAGATCAGACTAGGGTGACCAGTTGTTAAGGGGAAAATATCAGGACCGCTGCAGGGGGGGCTTTTTTTTTTTTTTTTCTTTCAAACACTCACTCGTCTGGGAGTTCGGCAGCAATTTGGTGGAGAGCCCGTCAGTTGCAGCTGGTCTTCGACGGTATTTCAGCGGGGGGTAATAAACCTTGCCGCCAAAGACAGAAGCACCCGCTGCCGAAATACTGCTGAAGACCGTCTGCGACTGCAGGACTCTCCGCCGAATTGCCGCTGAAGACCAGGAAACAAAATGTTGGGACAAATGGCATCCCGACCGTACTCTGGTTGGGACGTGGGACAAACTCCTCAAAATCGGGACAGTCCCCATTTTATTGGGACATCTGGTCACCCTAGATCAGACTCTGGCTTGGCAGAGTTACAAACAGGTGTAAACCCAGAGAGACTCCAATTAACTCCATGAGCTACTCTCCCTCTGCAGTCGTTTGTAACCCAGATCAGAATCTGGCTCAGTGGACTTCTGTTGAGTTACAAACTGATGTAAATCTGGAGTGACTCCAGGAGTGACTCCAGATTTACACCAATTTGTAACAGAGACCAGAACTTGACTCGGTGGACTTCTATCAGATTATGCATAATGTCAGGGTGTGACCCAATGGTCCAAAATAAAGTCAGTGTATAATGGACTTCTGTGGAATTAATCTTGATTTACACCAGCATTTAGAGGTCAGACCAGCATCTGGCTTAATTACCTAGAACGGATTATTCCACATTTACTCCAGTGTGAAACTGAAATCAGAATACACCCCAGTGACTTCAGTGCAGCTACTTCAGATTTACACCAGGTTTGTGACCCAGGCTGGAATCTGGCTCAACAACTTGACTGCAGCTACTTCAGACAGCATGTAGCTGTGGTCAGAATGCAGTTCTGAGCCCCGTGAAGTCAATGGAGTCACTCTTGATTTATACCAATGTGTAACAGAGACCAGCTCTGTTTTAATTATCTTAAAATGAACTACTCCAGACTTCAACCCATGTCACTGAAACCAGAACATCGTCCCTAAACCCAATTCACTGAGCGAAGTTACTCCAGATTCACACCAGATTTAACAGAATCTGTCTCATACCCAAGATGTACCCCCCGTTCATAACAGATTATCTATATATCAGAATGACTTAATGGACTTACTCCTGACTTATTGTCGGGTACAAACTGGAGTAACACGTGCTCCTAAGTCCACAGACCTAAGTGCAGCTACACCAGATTTACTAGCCATTTATACATAACAAGTAGTATAACTAAAATCCAGTCTGCCTCAAGGATTTCTCTGGAGTAGCTCCAGATTTACACCAGGATGTAACCAAGATCTGAATCTGATCCAGAGTCTTAACTAGTGCCAAGTTAGGCCACCCAGCTCTTCCCCTGCTGGGCCCCAGACCAGCCCAGCTGCAAGCGTGTGTCATTCCAACCCCCCTTCCCATATGCCTGCGAACTCAGCCCATGACAGCTCTTACCATTGGTGTGCAGGTGAATCACAAACAGCCCCTCTTCGGTTCCCAGCGCGATTCGCTCCCGGTCTGCAGGCAGGACAGGGACAAATGTCAGAGCGAGGCAGCCTGGATGTGGAAAAGGCTGGGCTGCACAGGCTGGCTCCTCCCTATGGGCCCTGACTGCTCTCACACGGCAATACCTCCTGGGAAGCTGGGGGATTTTATTATTCCCCATTTACAAAGTGGGAAACTGAGGCAAAGGCAGGCGCAGGGACTTGCTCAAAGTTATAGAAGTCAGTGACACAGCAGGACATAGAATCCATAAGTCCTGACCCCCCTCCCCCCTGTCACCCCCTGCTCTAACCTACTAGACTCCACTTCCTCTCCCAGAGCTGGGATAGAACCCAGAAGTCCTGGCTCCCATCCCCTCCCCCGACCCAGCAGACTCCACTGTCCTCCCTGGGTGGTCTGTCCCTGTCTCCTATGGCAGCTCACCAATGACAGCAGCGGAGAGGGCCTGTGGTATTAGTGGCAGGCCATTGTCATAGGCTTCCTTGAGGATATAGACGGAGCGGTCGTGGTGCCGGTTCTCCTGCAGGATCCGGTGCAGCTCCACCAGCACCTGCACCCACTGCTTCATCTCAGCCTCACTGTCAGCAAGGAGCAGCAGGGAGCTGGTGGTGGGAGGCGTGGCCAACTGGGAGGATGTGATCTATGGGGAGCAGGGGAGGGCAGCTTAGCGTTGTTCTAAAAGATGCAGATGTTTAGCGCTGGATTCGGAGCTCAGCTCCCAGGAGGTCAATCTGGGGTCATCTCCTGACTGCAGTGGGTTCAGGGCCAGATTTGGATCTAAACTCCCACAGGTCAATTCAGGATCAAGCCCTGACTACAATGGAGTCAGGGCCGGATTCAGATCTCAGCTCCCCTGGGTCAATCTGGGATTCAAGCCCTGACTACAATGCGGCCAGGGCCAGATTCTGATGTCAGTTACTCCTGGTGTAAATGCAATGATGCCAGCTCTGCACCAGTGATGTAACCGAGTAGCACTTGCCCATTGCAATAAGGATCTGACACACAAGATGACTGAGACGGAACTTGCAGGACTGAGTCATGTGACCCAGGCTGGCGTGACATGATTGCAGAGCTCTGCTGCTCTGGCCCTGAGGCACACCCAAGATTGTAAGTATCCCAACTCCCAGAATTTACCCGGAATATGCAGGGCACGTCCTTGTTGCTGGCGTGGATGACATCCGAGGCCAGAACCGACGTCACCGAGAACTGTTCGTCCCTTTAAAGAGAAGACGACAGGCATCAGCACCAACCAGTGCAACCTCCCCAGCTGCACCTTACAACATCCCCGTGTCTGCTGCTGTGCCCCACAGAGCAACTGTAAGCCTGGGAAAGGAGAGGGATGTAGATTTGCTCACTACAGTCACAGATTTTAAGGCCAGAAGGGAGCATTCGATCATCTAGTCTGACCTCCTGTACAGCACAAGCCAGAGAACATCACCCCTCTATGGAACCCAGTTGCTTGTGGATATCTTCCACAAAGGCAGCCAGGCTTGATCTGAAGACTTTCAGAGGTGGAGAATCCACCACTTCCCTCAGGAGTTTGTTCCAAAGATTAATCACCCACACTATGGAAAAAAAATGTAGCTTATTTCTAATTCATTTAGCTTTAACTTTCAGCCATTGGTGGTTTTTCTGCATTTCCCTGCCAAATTAAAGTAACTGGCAGCAGTAGTAGGCTTTATCCTCAGTGTGGATAAGGCACATGCTTTGCCACTGGGTTCTGCTGCTATTTGCTGAAAGTGGAAGAATGTCAAGGAAGGGAGAATGCTCTGTTGGTTACAAAAACCTCCTGCCCATGACCTCCCCAGCCTCTCTGTATTTTCCTCTGTTCCTATTCCCCATCAACAGCAGCAGAGGGGCATCAAGAACAAACAAGAGACAGCAGGTGACTGATAGGGAGTGTGGATGGGGTGGGGGACAAATAAACAGTGACAAGTTTTTAAAGTGCTTGTACACAAATGCTAGAAGTCTAAATAATAAGATGGGTGAACTAGTGTTAAAGGAGAATATTGACATAACAGGCATCACAGAAACCTGGTGGAATGAAGACAATCAATGGAACACAATCATTCCAGGGTACAAAATATATCAGAAGGACAGAACAGGTTGTGCGGAGGGTGGGGGTGGGGACTCTATGTGAAAGAAAATGTAGAATCAAATGAAGTAAAGATCTTAAATGAATCCACATGTTCCATAGAATCTCTATGGATAGTAATTCCATGCTTTAATAAGAATATAACAGTCGGGATCTATTATCGACCACCGACCAGGCTAGTGATAGTGACTAAGCTAAGGGAGATTAGAGAGGCTATCAAAATAAAGAAATCAATAATAGTGGGGGATTTCAATTATCCCCATATTGACTGGGTACATGTCACCTCAGGACAAAATGCAGAGACAACATTTCTTGATACTTTAAATGACTGCTTCTTGGAGCAGCTGGTACGGGAACTCACAAGGAGAGAGGCAACTCTTGATTTAGTCCTGAGTGTAGCGCGGGATCTGGTCCAAGAGGTAACTACAACAGGACCACTTGGAAATAGTGACCATAATATAATAACATCTAACGTTCCTGTGGTGGGAAGAACACCACAGCAGCCCAACACTGTAGTATTTAATTTCAGAAAGGAGAACTATGCAAAAACGAGGTTAGTAAAATGGTACAGTGACTAGAGTGAAATCCCTGCAAGCTGCACGGACACTTTTCAAAGACACCATAATAGAGGCCCAACTTAAATGTACACTCCAAAATTAAAAAAACACAGTAAAAGAACTAAAAAAGAGCCACCATGGCTTAACAATCATGTAAAAGAAGCAGTGAGAGATAAAAAGGCATCTTTTTACAAGTGGAAGTCAAATCCTAGTGAGGTAAACAGAAAGGCGCATAAACACTGCCAAATTAAGTGTAAAAATGTAATAAGAAATCCAAAAAGGAGTTTGAAGAACAGCTGGCTAAAAACTCCAAAGGTAATAACAAAATGTTTAAGTACATCAGAAGCAGGAAGTCTGTTAAACAACCAGTGGGGCCCCTGGGAGATCAAGATGAAAAAGGAGCACATAAAAATGATAAAGTCATTGCCGAGAAACTAAATGAATTATCTGCTTCAGTCTTCACGGCTGAGGATGTTAGGGAGATTCTCAAACCTGAGCCATCCTTTGTAGGTGACAAATCTGAGGAATTGTCACAGATTTAAGTGTCATTAGCAGAGGTTTTGGAATTAATTGATAAACTTAACAGAAACAAGTCTCCAGGCCCAGATGGCATTGTCACCCAAAAATCTGAAAGACTCAAATGTGAATTGGGAACTATTAACTAGGGTTTGTAACCTGTCCCTTAAATCAGCTTCTGTACCAGTGACTGGAAGTTAGCTAATGTAACGCAATATTTTAAAAGGCTCTAGAGCTGATCCCGGCAGTTACAACCAGTAAGTCTAACGTCAGTACTCGGCAAATTAGTTGAAACTTAAGTGAAGAATAAAATTGTCAGACACAAGAAGAACATAAATTGTGGGCAAAGTCAACATGGTTCTGTAAAGGAAATCATGTCTTACTAATCTACTAGAGTTCTTTGAAGGGATCAACAAACATATGGACAAGAGGATCCAGTGGACATAGTGTACTTAGATTTCCAGAAAGCCTTTGACAAGGTCCCTCGGCAAAGGCTCTTATCTAAATTAAGTTGTCATGGGATAAGAGGGAAGATCCTTTATGGATTGCGAACTGGTTAAAAGACAGGAACAAAGGGTAGGAACAAATGGTAAATTCTCAGAATGGAGAGGTAACCAGTGGTGTTCTCCAAGCAGGGCGGCGCTTCCATTTAGGCGGCCTAGGCAATTGCCTAGGCCGCCAGGATTATTGGGGGGTGCATTTTGCCGGGGGGGGGGGGCGGCAGGCGGCTCCGGTGACCTGCCGCAGAAACTGAGGACGGTCCGCTGCTCCACAGCTCCGGTGGACCTCCCACAGGCACGCCTAAGGCAGCTCCGCCAGAGCCGTGAATCAGCGGACCCCCGCAGGAATGCCTGTGGCAGGTCCACCAAGCGCGGGACCAGTGTGCGGGCGCGAAACGGTGTGGCGCCTAGGGCGCTAAAACACTAGCACCGTCCTGTCCCCAAGGTCAGTCCTAGGACCAGTTCTATTCGACTTATTCATCAATGACTGGAGAAAGGGTCAACAGTGAGGTGACAAGTTTGCAATGAACTAAGCTGTTCAAGACAGTTAAGACCAAGCAGACTGTGAAGAACTTCAAAAGATCTCACAAAACTAGTGATTGGCAACAAAAGGCAAATAAAGTTTAATGGGATATATGTAATAATGCACATTGGAAAATACCCAACTATACATACAATATGATGAGGGCTAATTAGCTACAATTAATCAGGAAAGAGATCTTGGAGTCAGCATGGATAGTTCTCTGAAGATGTCTATGCAGTGTGCAGTGAAAAAGCAAACGGGATGTTAGGAATCATTAAAAAAGGGATAGAGAATACGACAAGAGAATATCTTATTGCCTCTTTATAGATCCATGGTACACCCACATCTTGAATACTGCATACAGATGTGGTCTCCTCATCTCAAAAAAGATATACTGGCACTAGAAAAGGTCAGAGAAGGGCAATAAAATGATTAGGGGTTTGAACAGTCCCATATGAGGAGAGATTAAAGAGCCTAGGACTTTTCAGCTTGGAAAAGAGGAGACTAAGGGGGATATGACAGAGGTCTATAAAATCATGATGATGTGGAGAAAGTGAATAAGGAAAAGTTATTTACTTGTTCCATAATATAAGAACTAGGGCCACCAAATGAAATTAATGGCAGCAGGTTTAAAAACAAATAAAAGGAAGTTTTCTTCAACAGTGCACAGTCACCTGTGGAACTCCTGCCTGAGGTGGTTGTGAGGGCTAGGAAACTATAACGCATTTAAAGAGAATGGATATAATTCATGGAGTTAAGTCCATAAATGGCTATTAGCCAGGATGGGTAAGCAATGGTGTCCCTAGCCTCTGTTTGTCAGAGGGTGGAGATGGATGGCAGGAGAGAGATCACTTGATCATTGCCTGTTAGGTTCACTCCCTCTGGGGCACCTGGCATTGGCCACTGTCAGCAGTCAGGATACTGGGCTGGATGGACCTTTGGTCTGACCCAGTATGGCCGTTCTTATGTTCTAATGGGGGCTAGAACCCACAGAATCTGAGAACAGCACCTACAAATTAATTTCTCAAACACCTAAAACAAGTCCACCTCTTTGTCTAAAAGATCATACGTGGCCTCTATTACATGGGTGAGGAGCTGTATTGATAATAGAGCTGGACAGGACCTGGAATTTCCGTTCCCACCATTTCAAATCTTTTTCAATGCAAAACTGGGGGGAAGACAACAAACTATGAAGTTTTCCGCAAAATAAAATTTTTCAACAAAATAAATAATCTTCAACAAATGTAGTTTAAAGAAATCAAAATGTTTCAACTGGATTCTGACTTCTTGTATTGATTTATTTTTTAGAAAGTGATTTTTAAAGAAAAAGTCATTTCAAAACTCAAGGTTGAAATGTTCCATTCCAAAAATGTCAAAATGGAACGTTCCAAGCTAATAGACATACCGTTCCCATGCCTCCTGCAATGAGACTGTGTCAAAATCAACATGTTCCCTGCCCTGGGAAGTGTCACCATTTTCAGCTGGACAAACATTTCACAGGGAAATTTTCAAGCGGATCCAATTTTTAATGCAGATAAATGACATTTTCAGGTGAGCCGGCAGATGTCCTCCACCTGCTCCCTTCTGTGGGGGCGCCTCTCCTTAGCAGCACCATGCCCCTAAGAGCAACCCCTCCGACTGAGCTCTGCTAGCCTTTTAGCACAGTCAGGCGCACATTAGTCAATGAGCTGCCAGCCAGCCACCGAGACAGTTAATTGCTCACAAGTTGGCTGAGATGGGCTTATTCCCCTTAAAGAAGCCCTAAACAGGGCCAACACCCATTAAAGGGACCAGCCACCCCATGATAGTTACACAGAGGAGGTCTGTGTAACTATCATGGGGTGAGGCCTCAGCTGGGGTATTGTGTCCAGGCTGGGCCCCACATTGTATGAAAGAGGTGGACAAACTGGAGAGAGTCCAGAGAAAAGTAACAAAAACAATCTGAGGTTTAGAAAGCCTGAGCCATTGGGCATGTTCAGTCTAGAGGAGAGAAGGCTGAAGGGGGACTTGATAATAACCTTCAATAGGTAAAAGATTGTTATAAGAAGGACAGTGGATCAATTGGTCTCCGTGTCCACTGAGGGTGGGACAAGGAGCCTGTGGCTTGGTTTGCAGCAAGGGAGATTTAGGTGAGAGATTAGGAAAAACTTCCAGAATGGTTAAGTACTGGAACAGGTTACTGGGGAGATGGCGGAATCCCCATCACTGGAGAGTTTTAAGAACAGGTTGGACAACATCCATCAGGGATGCTCTGGGTTTACTTGGCCCTGCCTCAGTGCAGCAGGCTAGGCTTGATGATCTCTTGAGGCCCCTTCCAGCCTGACATTTCTATGTAACCCTGTGCCGGGGAAAGAGATTGCTACTGCCCATGATTTGGGCATGCTGCCTTCATTGGCATCAGAGTGTAGCCTCAGCTTTAGCTTCAACCTGAACTGATCTGACCCTCTCAATATCAGCCATTCAACCAGAATATACCTGTGTCAAGTGGCACTGGACCCGGTAAAGCCCGGTCACTTAGGGGCTGAGAGCTAAACAAGACTGCTGCTCTTCTCACGTACGAGTGGTGCCTCTCCAGAATTGTTGGTTCATTTGAAACACAGAAGTCTTGACTCGGAATAGGGAGGTTCAGTTACCTCTGTATTTGGCCCTGGTGCGACCACTGCTGGAGTGCTGGGGCCCACAATTCAAGCAGGATGTGGATAAATTGGAGAGGGGTCAGAGAAGAGCCACGAGAAGGATTAAAGGATTGGAAAACCTGCCTTGCAGTGAGAGACTCCAGGATCTCAAGCTGTTCAGCTTAACAAAGAGAAGCTTGAGGGATGACTTGATCACAGTCTATATAGCATGGGGCTCTTCAGTCTAGCAGACAAAAGTGGAAGTTGAAGCTAGATAAATTCAGACTAGAGATGAGGTGCACGTTTATCAGTGAGGGGAATGAGCTCTTGGGACACCTGATCTACGGCTGGGGTGGATTCTCCATCACTGAGAATGTTTAAATGAAGGTTGGGTGTGTTTCTAACACATCTGCTCTAGTTCAAACAGGAATTAATTCAGGGCTGGCCTACGGCTTGGGCAACACAGGACGTCAGACTAGATGATCAGATTGGTCTCTTCTGGCTTTATTGTCTATGCATGTGGTTTAATCAATCTAATACGGCAGTTTATTTGGTATCAACCCGTTCATATGGATTATTTATGTCATGCTTTTTGCTTCATTATTCGGTTTAGTGAATAAAACTCATACAACTGGAAACCCCGAGGGAGCAGAAGTTTCTTTCCCAGTCACCAGGATCACAACCTACATGAGCTCTAGGGAGAAAACAGACAACTCGACGACTCACTCAGCAGTGATTTTCATATCTGGAGGGGTGGTAAACCCATTGGGGCAACAGTGACGTTATGCTGCAGGCAGGGTGGTTGAGCAGGGGGCGCTCTTGCCTTGCACTCAGTCCTGTGGGCTCAGTGGTCTGATCTGGGGCAGCAGAGCCTGGAGGGGATACCAGGCTAGTTGGGCCCATTCGTTTGATCCAGGAAGGCAAAGAAAGGAGTGACACTGGGCTGGATGGCCCCAGGGATGTGAGCCAGGGTGGCAGGAAGCGGGTTACCAGGCTGGCTGGGCCCAGGCGATGATCTGCGATGACAGAGAGGGATGCAAGGCTGGGTGGGCTCAGGGGACTGACCAATAAGGCACTTTGTGGGTCCCCTTTCCCTGCATTTTGCGGGCGCCGGTTGTGCCCCTCCCTACCTCATATCCATGACCTGCATGACATTGACACCGCACTGGGAGCCCCGGCCTTCTGGCACGTCGTAAAGGAAGAGCTTGAAGTCGCTGACCATGGCGAATGCCCTTTGCCAGCCCTTCTTCACCCCCGCCGGCTTCGGCACCTGCGGGGATCGGGAAGGGGAGACGGTTACAGCCCCATTCGCCACAGGAAGATTTGGCCTGTTGTTGGTGCACCATCCTGGGTGCTAATAATACCCAGCAGGGCTTGACCCTGCCTCAGTTTCCCCTGGGACAGGGTGACTGTCATATAGGAATCGGATACAGACAAGGCGAGTTCCCTAAAGTTATACAGCACATCAGTGGCACAGCTGGGGATAGAACCCAGGAGTCCCGGCTCCCAGACCCCTTGTGATAACCCACTGGACCCCGCTCTCCTCCCAGAGCTGGGGAGAGGACCCAGGAATCCTGACTTCTGTGCCCCTGCTTTAACCACATTCACCACAGCCAAGAAGATCGGGGGAAGGGTGCTCGCAGAATCACCTCTGCCACGCCACATCAGACAAAAGCCAGCCTGACACAGGGCACCCGTGGAGGGCGGGAGGACTTACCGACAGATACCCCTCAAATGCTGTGCCTGTCCCAGTAACCGGATTGACCCCCATGGTTTTCCGGAGCTGTTCAGGGGTTGTGGGGCAGATGGCCATGCCCCCAGCGCAGGACACATGGCAGACGTAGTTACAAGCTGCAGGAAGAAGCCAGGATGCAATGCATGAGTGAGGGGAAGGAGACGGACTCTGACAGGCACCTGGTGCAGGGAGAGGGACCAGAGACACAGGCACCCCCCAGGGCCCAGCATCCAAGCCTGCCTGGCAGGAGACCCAGGTGCCAGGCTCCAGTGCCCTACCTGGTAGAAGACCTGGGTACCAGCCCCATGGCCCAGCACTCAGTGCCCAGCCTGGCAGGGACCTGGGTTCCAGGCCCAGAGGCCAGTGCTTAGCCCCATTCAGGAATTCACCTCAGGGAAGCAATTGCAACGGGGCCCGCACGGGGCAGAGCCAGCCCGGCCTCACTCACCCTCACAGGCGTAGCCCTGGCGCAGCAGCCCCACCATGAGTGCGGTGCAGCGCATGCATTTGGTGGGCACAGCGAAGCTCCGCATCTTGAAGCTATGAGATTTTGGCTGGAAAATGGGGGGGAAACAACAAAGAGGGGTTTCAATCTGCGGTGGGGGAGGGATTTAGGGAAGCCAGAGACACGGGGATAAATGGGCATTTGTCCAGTGTGTGTACACAGACCCACGCAATGCACTACACACACATACTAACCACCCACATTCATCTGACACCCACAGCACAGTCCCATGCGCACCTAAATATACCCCTAGATAGACAGCTACACACACAGCATACAAGTATGCAACAAACACACCACACATACATCAGCCGCACATGCCACATCCCCACGTTCATAGCATACAACTGCACAACCACACTGACACATACACCTCCATGCTCACAACATACATATCCAGAGAACACCCCATCTGTACACAACACATCTGTAATGGATCTACACACCGCACACTCTGGGCATTCTAAATACCCCCCCCCCCCACTCTCAACACACGCAGAAAAAAAAATACAGTATCAGGGAAATTGCAGGGGATTTATGTCACCTGCACACACACCCAAACACTCCCTGCCATGCAACAGGCAGACATACAAAGCGAATGCAACACACAGTGTAGTAACATGTGTGAAAAAAAACTCCCATGGCAGCTGACTAGACAGAGTTTGTCTGACACTGGCAAGTATATACACACTTACCCACACCACCACACACAGGAAACACACACCCACACAATCCATGGTATAAATCCTCCCCATCACACCCACCCCACACCAAACATATGGACACCTCAACACCACACACCAAATCCTCTCTACACAAGTGCTCTATTTTCACATGTATCTCACGCCATATGCCAGAGAGAAACCACAACCATAGGCCTATATAAACACAGATTTACATCACACACGCACTTACGTAAATCCATTAGAAAAGGGCAAGAAAGGATTTCTCTGCTAGCCACGTGTGCAGAAACAAAGATGCCTAAATATGTGTACACACACCCCAACTATCACATAGACTCTATCATAGACAAAGTCCACCTTGCGCCATCAGGCTGAGGTGGTTAAAGCCCATCAGTTTCCCTAGCCAATGGTACACACAGGCTAGCACCACATCCAAACACACTTGGCTCCCCTAACCTGATGGATCAGGTACCCAGTTGTAGCTGAGTGGACCAGAAGTGGCCTGTCCAGGTGAGATCGAGCAAGACTTAAACCCAGAACTTCCCGGGCTATAGCCAAGCACCTGAACCACTCAGCCACTGCGCCACATGTTGAGAAATCGTCTGGCTAAGTGTGGAAATGAAGAAGGCTCTGATCTTATGTAGCAGCACAATCACATATCATGACTGCAAACATGCACTTGAAACACGGAGAGAACTTGAACACACAAAACCTTCTCCCATGAACAAACAAAAACCACACACGCATACAGTACCAACACACGCTGAAATGCCACAAATACAACGCTTAGTCCTGGCTCCCAGCCTGACCCCACTCTAACCCACCAGACCCCACTCCCCTCCCAGAGCCATGGAGAGAACCCAGGAGTCCTGGCTCCCAGCCTGACCCCACTCTAACCCACCAGACCCCACTCCCCTCCCAGAGCCATGGAGAGAACCCAGGAGTCCTGGCTCCCAGCCTGACCCCACCCCCTCCCAGAACTGGGGTTAGAACCCAGGAGTCCTGACTTCCAACCCCCAACCCCCTGTTCCAACACACACAACTAAAATAACCCCATATACACACACTCCACGCCCTCCCCCACACAACAGAGCAAACACACACAAGCCCCAGGTTACCTTGAGTGCACCTGAGCTGCTTCCTTCTGCAGCAACGGCTACCTGTGCTGGGGGTTTGCTCAAAGCCAGCTGTGAGGATGCAAGGAGAGCGAGGGCAGAGTCAGCACAGAGAGCTCGGAGGAAACATTTCAAAGGAGCTACAAGTAAGTGAATTTTTCTAAATCAAATCTGGGGAAGAGCTAAGAATAGCACCCAGGCATCCTGCCTCCAAACCCCACCCTGCTCTAACTCACCACACTCCCTCCCGCTCCCAGAGGTGGGATAGAACCCAGGAGTCCTGGCTCTCAGGCCCCCACTCCCATCCATTAGACTCCCCTCCCCTCCCAGAGCTGGGGACAGACTGCCATGGGCTGGGCTGGGGTAGAAATGTGAGCCCTGGTAAGCCAAGAGCTACATCCTCCATCTGAGCTCCTCATTGGAGCATCACACAGCAAGGCTGTTAGCATTTACAACTCACGTTGGCTCGGAGGCTTCGTCTCCCTTCTGGGCGCAGCTGGGCCTCCTCGGCCGATCTCCGATTCTCCTGCGTGTCTGGGGGGCTCCCAAAACTGATCGCATCCTTCTGCCAAAGAAAAAGCACCATGCAAACCCAACCCTGCGGCATGTAAGGCAATGAGGCAGGACCGCTCTCCCTTGGAGTCAGTGCTGGCCTCAGCATGGCACTACGGGGTGCTCTCCCCTCTGAGCCAGTGCTGGCCCCAGTATGGCACTAGGGGGTGCTGTGCTGGAGGGAATGGGGTGGTGGCTCAGAAGGGGGGGCTCTTCCTTTGCAGTCAATGCTGAAACCAGAGCAGCACTGTGGGGTGCTGTGGAGGCTCAGTAGGTGGCGCTGTTTCTTTGCAGTCAATGCTGAACCCAGAGCAGCACTGTGGCGCGCTGTGGAGGCTCAGTAGGGGGCGCTGTTCCCTTGCAGGCAGTGCTGACCCCAGAGTGGCACTAGAAGGCATCATATGAATCAAGGGGCTATTAATTCCCACGGGTGGGTGGGACCATCATTGCACGCAGCTAAAACACAAAGTTCCCTGTGTCAGTGTCTTGAGAGACCAGAGCCGGGAATAGAACTCAGGAGTCCTGACTTCCAGCCCCCCCCAGCCTAACCAACAAACCCCATTCCCCACCCAGAACTGTGGGCAGATCCCAGGAGTCTTAACTCCCTCGACTCCCCGAGCCAAGATATAATCCAGGAGCCCTGACTCCCAGCCTGCCCTGCTCCAGCCACAGCCTGATGGACGCACCTCCGCACTCCAGAACGATAGGAAGGGAATTAGTGGCCCCTGTTGTTTTGTGCCTAGAAGAAAGAGAAAGATTCACACGTAGCACACCCCAGCTCCTCCCTCCCAAAAGCACAGACTTTACCTATTTGCGCTAAAGGAGAATCCCCCCCATTAGCTGCTAGCAGTACAGGTGATTTGACACATGGTGGAGAAGTTCCCATTGCACCCAGCAAAGGACAATGGCACATAGACACACACAGAAGCCAGTTCACACAACCACTGCGTAGGTCAATGAGAACATGACTGGCTGGTTAGGGCCGGGAACTGGGAGTTTCCACTTCTAAGTGTGTCCCACCAGCACTGAATTATTACAATAGCGTCTATAGACCCCAAATGACATCAAGGTGGGCCCCCACGCAGGGATCTCCCACCCCGGTTGAGCCAAGTGCCCTCCACCAGTTGTTGCACACACTGCGAGAGTCTCAGTCCCCCAGAGCTGACAGCCTGGCCAGACAAAAGATGGTTTCTCCCCACTTTACAGATGGGGAAGCTGAGGCCAGAGTGACTCTGTGACTTGCCCAAGGTCAAGCCATGACTGAGCTGCGAGTGGAATTAGTGAGCAGGGCGCAGGACACCTGGGTTCTATTCCTGGCTCTGCCCGTGACCTCAGGAGAATCCCTTCTCCTCTCTGCCCCTCTCACCCTCTGTTTAGGCCTGGAGCTCTCGTGGACAGGGACTCTCTTACCATGGGTCTGTTTTGTGCCCAGCACGTCACGGCCCCTTGATCACACTCTGTGTAGTGCCTGGCACAACTGGGTCCCCCAGTCTTGGTGCAGCGCCTGGCACAACAGGCGAGCCTCTGACCTCGTTCAAGGGTGGGGCTGATAAGGACAAAGGGCAGCCCCCCTGATCTCAATCAGAGGGTCCATGCAGCCCCTGGCATGGTGGGGTGTCCCTGATCTCATTTGAGGGATCCCCCCTGTCACCCGAAGATGCCTGATCTCAGCTGGGGAGCCCCAGGCTAGAGCAGTAACCACACAGCAGCCATCCTGTGTGTGTACTCAGCCAGGCTGGAAATTCCAGGGCCTTACCTTCCACAGACCTGACCTTCAGCTCCTCCTTCAGCTTCTCCAGCTCCAGCTGCAGGGCCCGGTTCTGCGCCTCGGCCTCTTGCAATTTCCTTGTCAAAATATCCCAACAACAAGGGAAACCCTTGTCTTTATTGCTCCAAAGGTGCCACGGGGCCAGGGCAGCACAACGCTGTGCTCACGCAGCTGACGGCAGAGGCGTCAGCCCCTCCCCAGACAGATTTTACCCTGATGAACATCTCAAGGGGTGAAAATTGTTGAAGCAGTAGCATTGTCTAGTCATTGTAGCAGGGGGCTGTGGGTTCCTCTGTCCTATCCCCAGCTCTGGGAGGGAGTGGAATCTGGTTCTTAGAGCAGGGGTCCTGGGAGCCAGGACTCCTGGGTTCTAGTCCCAGCTCTGGGACAGCAATGGCATCTAGTGGTTAGAGCAGGAGGGGCCGGGAAGCCAGGACTCCTGGGTTCGAGTCCCATTTCAGCCACCGACAGTCCCCCAGCTGTCTGAGGCAAGTGTCCCAAGCCATGGGGCTCCGACCCCTTTCCCGGCTAACAAGAATCAGCTCCCCACCCGCCTCACCGCTCGGTGGCCAGGTGTGCAGCCTTCATCTCAGTCAGCTCCTCCTGGACACCCTGCTTGGCCCGGATCTCGGCTTCCAGCGCTGACTGCAGCTCCAGCTTGGCCGAGGCCTCCATCTTCTGCAGGCGCCTGGCCTTCCAGTGATTGTCCTTCACATTCAGAGAGAGGAAGGGCTGAGCTAGGAGCAGGGAAACCCCAGGGCTGGCTGGATCAGAGGGAATGGGACCCCTGGCCTTCCCTCTAGGGGGTGCCAGCTCCACTCCCAGCACCAGGGCAGGGTACTGGCTGGCTCAGAGGGGTGGGGAATGGGATATAGGGCTCCAATCCAGCCCCACACAACCCCGTTGAGCTCATACTGGGCTTCTGGCGTCTGAGGTTTTTGTGCTGATGTGTTTCAGGGATTCCAGCTCCTCGGTCATCCGGGTGGCCAGAGCCTGGAGATAGCCCCTGGACTCCTTCTCGTCACTGACCCTGGGGGAGGGAGAGAGAGAGTCAGGAGAAAGCCCTGCCAGGACCCATCTAGACAAACCCAAGTGGGACCAAGATGGCAGCAGCATCTGCCCCTGAAACCTATTTCCCAATCCAAGAGAAAGAAGCTCCCAGCCCAACATGTTCATGTCAACCAGGTGAGAGGGGTAAGTGATCTGGGGCAAGTCACACAGCCGGAAATAGAACCCAGGAGTTCTGTTTCCCAACCCTCTCTGTTCAAACAACTAGACCCCATTCCCCTCCCAGAGCTAGGGATAGAACCTAGGGGTCCTGACTCCCAGCCCAGCTCCCTCCTCTAACCACTAGACACTATTCCCCTCCCAGAGCCAGGAACAAAACCTAGAGTCCCGGCTTGCAGGCTATACTGTTGTTCCCTGGTACGATGGGATGCTGTCTCATTCTGAGAGCAGGATAACCCTCGTGTGCTCTCACCCCACCCCACCTCACCCCACAGTGAGCCCTGCTAGGGGATCTAATCCCTGGACCACCCAGCTCAGCATGGGGGGTTCATACCACTTCAGAATGTCAGAGATCTGGGCCTCCCAGTTAGTGACTGTTTCTCTCCGGTCCTCCAGTGAGCGCAGCTCCTGCTCTAGCTGCCTGTTGGTTGTATTTAGCTTCTCCACCTGGCCTAGGAGCTGCAAACAGGTAGAGAGACCAGACAGAAAATGTGAAAAATCGGGACGGAGGTGGGGGATAATAGGAGCCTATATAAGAAAAAGACCCCAAAATCAGGACTGTCCCTATAAAATCGGGACATCTGATCACCCTACAAACAGGAGAGGAAGACAATGCCACAGGGACCTTGGAAGGAAGGACCCTGCAGTTAGAGCTGGGTGGAGAATGGACTTTCATCCCCTTGCAGTTCCAAAATATCAGATAAAAAATTGTATCAAGTCGACCCAAAACCAAGGTTTTTTGGAATTTTCGACGAATCAAAAAGGCAAAAAAAGTTTTATTTTTATATAGTTTTATTTCAGGTCAATTGAAATGTGTCATTTTCGAGTCCCTTTCCCTCCTTGAAATGTTATTTTAAATAAAATTAAAGGTAATTTCAAATGAGAATTCATTTCACATCAACAAGTCAACATGTTCCAAGTTTTGGAGCTTTTGATTTGTTCGATTTCAACCAAAACAATTTGCTGAAGTCAACCCAAATTCACAAAATGTTTCCATCTGCCTGAATTTCCATTTTTCACTGAAAAAAAAAAGTTTTGATGGAAAAAGTTCGGGCAGTTCTACCTCCCCTCTCCCCTCAAATCCCTCCTATTCTTTTAACTCAGGGTGCCATGAAAGCGAGGTCTGTCCACACGTAGCTAGCTTGTTCGCTGAGTGTCCCAAGCATGCTCTATTCACTGGCCAAAAACTTGGCTAATGCAGAGTTACGGCTGATCTCTTGCTGTTCCGGAACATCAAATTTAGCAAAACTCAAACCTCTGGAAACTAGGACATCCAGAATTAAGGCATATGCATTTTCCTAATTATCTGCTGTTCTCAGATTACATTTCCCCAAATAACCTCAGCTTGCTCCCCCTCCCTCGGATGGAGGCGGACTGGATCAACATGCCAGCAAATCTTTCTCTGACTTCTCAGCAGAGCAGGTTTTAAATGCACATTGCCTATTGCCTAGGCGTATGCTCAGGTTCAGTACCCGCAGCATGTCCCCTTGGTCCATCCAGGTCATGCAAATAGTGAGTGACAAAACCATCTTGCCTATTCTCTCTGCACATGTACGTTGCAATGCATTTAGAGCACGAGTCTAGCCAGACACCTTAACTCTTTTCCAAATAACATTTTCAATATTGCTTCCCGCAAAAAGCAGTGGGTGCCAATGCCATGGACTAGCAGGGATAAATGACAAGTGTTTGAGAATCAGAGGGGTAGCCGCGTTAGTCTGGATCTGTAAAAGCAGCAAAGAGTCCTGTGGCACCTTATAGACTAACAGACATATTGGAGAATGAGGATGCATCCGAGGAAGCGGGTACTCACCTACGAAAGCTCATGCTCCAAAACTTCTGTTAGTCTATAAGGTGCCACAGAAGTGTTTGAGACAATCAGACCCCCAGTGTGAGCCCCAGATCTGCGCAATCAAAGTTGATGAAAAAGTGTCAGCATTAAGAAATGCTGGGGAATTGGGGGGCTGTATCTCAGGAACCTCTTGTTTGAATGCCCCCAAATTTGGATCACTAACCACACCCTGTGCCCCTGTGAGGCAAACCAAATTTCAAGGCAATTCAGTTAAGTATGTGAATTTTACAGCACCTGATAGAGCTGACCTTTAAACAGAAAGAGCTTCTCAACCTTAACTACAGCAGAGCTAGTGGTCAGCTTTAACACATGGGAGAGATCTGTTTATAGCCAGCTAAAGAGCATCTTGAGAGTGCGCTGTACGTGGGACAGCTCTATCTACATACAACAGCTATTTAAATTGCTAGTAGAGGGTGCCCCATGCAGAATTGTTCCTGGGCTTTTCAGGGCCAATTCAAGCTGTAGTGCACCATTGCAAACAGCTGCTCATGTACAGCTCCGAGCGCAGGGCAGAGCTTGCTCTGCTGGCCAATGAGATGAGATAGGCCGGCCCTCAGGTACCAGCTAGGGCATGTGGTAGGGCTCTGTGCCTCCTCCCGCATGCTGCAGGCATTCCAGCAACCCTGTACTCTGCCTTTGGGGGCTAAGATCCAGTAGTTCCACTGCAGCCTGCATTCACTGCTCCAAGACCCCTTCTTCTGCTACCTGCAGCCCACATGCAATCCCTCCGGCTGCAGCAGGCAGACCACAGCACTCTCCCATCAGGAGATGCCCCTGTAGCATCAGGCGATACTGCACCTTGCAGGATGCAGCCCCTGCAGCTACCCAGTGACAGCAGCTGCTAGTACAGCCCACAGCACATCAGCCATGCAACCCAGCAGCAACCAGATTGCAAGAGGCTGAGCCCCATTAACTCTGGAAGATCCAAATCAAGCCCACCTTGGAGAAATGGAGAGATTCAAGTTCCTCTTACCCTCTCCTGTTCCTGGGCGAATTTACTGTTCTCTTCCTGCAGCAAAGTCCTCTCCCGTTCGTTCTGGTCTTTCAGCTCCTTATGTTCCCTTAAACTAGAGCCCAGCGGTTGGAAAAGAACATTAGAGCCACGACTAAAAGAAATAATGATATTAATCCCTAGCTTTTATCCAACACTTTCCACCTGTAGCTCTCAAAGTGTTTTACCACAGTGCTTCTCAACCAGGGGTATGCAGAGGTCTTCCAGGGGGTACATCAACTCATCTAGATAGTTGCCTAGTTTTACAACAGGCTACATAAAAAGCACTAGCGAAATCCGTACAAACTAAAATTTCATACAGACAATGACTTGTTTATACTGCTGCATATACCATACACTAAAATGTAACGACAATATTTATATTCCAGTGGAATTATTTTAGAATGATCTGGTACAAATTTCTCAGTAATAGCGTGCTGGGACACATTTGTATTTTTACGTCTGATTTTGTAAGCAAGTAGTTTTTAAGTGAAGTGAAATTTGGGGGTATGCAAGACAAATCAGACTCCTGAAAAGGGTGCAGGAGTCTGGAAAGGTTGAGAGCTACTGCTTGAAAAATCTGGTCGATATCATTAACTCCATTTTACATATGGGGAAACTGAGGCACAGAGAGAGGCACTGACTTGCTCCAGGTCACCCAACAAGCCAGTGGCAGAGCCTAGAACAGAACCCAGTCTAGGGCTGTAAGCGCTTGGCCACACAATATCAACTGTGTCTGAAGGACGTTTCTTTACCAACTCCTCCTCTGTAATCTGGGTTTAAAAGTGTGGATTTTTTTAAAAATTTTTTTTTCAAATTAACAATTTTATCCTTTCCCCTCCTTTTAACCATTAAATGGAATTGAATAAATGGTCCTTCCCCCTCCTCCTTCATTCGGTCACTCTCGCTATCGGAAACTCCCCAAATTCCTGAAACGCGACCAAGCAGGGAAAAGGGAAAAAATTCCTAGGACGCAAAAATAAATGATTATTGGAAAAAATGAGGTGTCCAGGTCTGGGGGAGAAGTGGAGAAATGAAATCAAAGAGGATGAGAGAAGAGGGAGGAAAAAGGAAATAGGAAAACGAAGAAAAACTCCAAACATTTTCTTATGGAAAAAATATCTCCAAATAAAAAAAGAGAAATTATCTCACAGGAAAAATCCACCTTCCTTCTCCCCCTCCTCCCTGAGAAAAAATGTAATTCCCCTCCCTGCCCTTGACCAATGGGGATGCTGAGCCCAGGAGAAGGTTTTGGGTTCAAATCACCACTCACCTCTCCTTCCTGGCTTTCTCCAGTTTTCCGTGCAGTGGGACAAGCTCACCCTGCAGCACCCCCTGCTGGCTCTCCCTCTGCTGCAGTGGCTCACGCAGGCTCCTCCGCTCCCCCTTGGGCTGCAGGTCCCCTCGCAGGAGTGTGGGGTCCTTGGTGTGGTTGGGGCCGGCTGAGTCCAGAGAGGCTGTGCCATGCTTCGCCTGCAGGGGGCAGGAGAGTTCAGCCACAGGCACCCACTTGCCCATTACCATGGGGGGTGCTTATGCAGTATATCACTAACTGTTCAAAGAGGAGAGCTGATACCTAATCCTGCAAGGGGCCCTAATGCTCCTCACAGGGACCCCAACGGATGGGTCAACTCACCAACTGCCCCCAGGGATCCCCTCTGATAGGGCAAGGGTCCCTTGCGTCCTCACCAACTGACGCCCAAGGACGCCTCTGACCAGACAAGGGGTCTCACGTGCTCACCAACCCCCCCCCTCCCCAGGGATCCCACTGACTGGGCAAAGAACCCTCATGCACTCACTAGCCCCCCTCCCCAGGGCCGCAATGACTGAGCAGAAGCCTTCAGGCACCTGCCAAACACTCCCACAGGGACTCCCACTGAGCAGCCTAAGGTCTCTCATGCGCTCACCAATTGCCCCCGCCAGGGGTTCCCACTGACCAGTTAAGGGCCCACATGCTCTCACTGACCCTGCCGGGCAGGGGAGGGAAATGCTCTGAAGGCTGCACTCTCTGCCTACCTGTGCAAGGGGCACTAGTGCGTTACTCCCCACATACCCAGCCCCCTTCCTCCTCACCTTCAGCCCCTCCAGCTCCTGCCTCATCTTCCTCGCCTGCAGCTCACTTCTTTCCTTCAGCTTCTGCTGCTTGGACACTTCGCTGGAGAGACCTTTGATCCGAGACTCCAGCTGTGGGGGTGGGGGGCCATCAGCCTCCAGCACCCCCCACAGCCCCAGGGCTGGGAAAACTGCAGGCCTGAGGCAAGGGCGCTGGAGGACCTGGGCCCTTCCCTGGTAGTCAGGCCCGGGGGAGGAGGAATGGCTGGCTCGGGGGGTGGGTGGGGAATGAGACATGGCTCTGACCAGGCCCCAGGGTGTGAGGGGCCTGGCTGAGGGTTGGCATGGATCCCAGCCCACTCCTAAATCATCCCCCCACTGCCAGCCCCTGGTGACACGGGCTTGCAGGGCCCAAAGAACCAGGACTCAGTACCCAGCCTCAGGCAAGAGATGGGAGGACAGGGCCCAGAGACTAAGTCCCAGTAGAAGGGGCTTAACCCAGGACAAGGAGGGGAGGCCAAATGCTTCCTGCCTGTGCCCCCACCCCAGGCACGCACACAGGAGTCAGGTCCAAAGGCAGCAGGGACCCTCTTCTAACCCTGGCACACCTCCTCTCTGTTTGAGGTCACCCCCCAAGGGTGCCAGCCCCTCTTGACCTAAGGCAACTCACAAGGAGGCTGGATTCTGCCCCCGCATTCTCCAAGCCACCCAGAGAGCCTCAGAGACAGCACAGGGGAACCAGGATTACTGGGGGACACAGCAGCAAAGTCCTTTTGATGGGAGGGGTTATTTTTATTTTTCAGGTGCACCCCTAACCAAGCCCACAGCACAGTCCTGCCCAGAGCAGTCCAGGTAACCTCCTACCCCAGCACAACTCTGCCTTGCCATCTTAACTATGCCACTGCCACTGATTGCCAGATAACTGGGATTTAACCCCTGCCCTGCCTCCCCGTTGCCAGCTGGGGAATGGAGACAGTGCTGGCCAGCAGGGGGCACTGTGCATTCAGCACAAGAGGCATGTAGCTCAGCATCATGCACAGCTGATGGGCTGCCAGCAGAGGGTGTTGAGCGGGGGATGCAGTCAGTGCTGAATGATACATGGGTGCAAGGAACCACCAGGCAAAGTTCCACTCATAGCACTGGGAAGCTGAGGATGGTGCTGCACAGTGCAAAGCTGCAGGGCAACCACCAGGGGGCATCTTATGCACACAGCAGGGAGGGACGTGGCCTGGTGAGGAGTGCATGCAAGTTCCTCACTAGGAGGCGTCCCATGCTTGGTGCAGCCAGGAAGGGGTGGGCACTGCCCGGTTACCTCCTTGCGCCCAGTCTCCACGCGGGCCAGCTCCTTGCGCAGGCCATCCACACGCCGGGCAGCTGCCTCGGTCTCCTCCTGACGTTCCCGCAGCTGGCGCACATGCCGGAGTAGCTGGGCCTGCAGGTCCCCGCACTTGGCCTCAGTGCAGCGGAGTTCCTCCGCCGTTTGCTTCTGCCTGCCCAGGAGCTCCTGCAGCTCCTGGCTCTGGGCCTTCAGCCGCTCTTGGGCCTCCGACAATTCCTGTGGAGGTACAATCACTGTTAAAGACAGCTGCTGTGCTTCACCCCGGAGGCAGCTGCATCTCAGCACCAGGTGAGGGATCCCTGTATGAACAGCCCCCAGACTCCACCCTAGAGGCGGCTGCATCTCAGCACCAGGTGAGGGATCCCTGTATGAACAGCCCCCGCACTCCACCGCAGAGGCGACTGCATCTCAGCACCAAGAAAGGGCTCTCTGTATGAACAGCTCCTGTGCCCCCGCCCCCCAGAGGTGGCTGCATCTAAGTGCCAGGTGAGGAATCCCAGTTATTCTACACAGGTGGAAGGAGCAGTAGCAGGACTCCTGGGAGTGTCTCACCTTACGGGCCTCGTTCCTCTCCTGTCTGAGCAATTTCAGTTGCTTCTCCAGGATTTTCACCTGCCCAGATGCCTCCCCCTCCAGCCGCTGCTTTATCATGTCTTCGGCTTCCGACTGGTTCTCTGAGCATGAGAGAGAGACCAGGGAATTTACTGGGATTCCTTACCTCTGATCAGACCCATGGGCCCATCCAGTCCAGTCTCCTCTCTCACAACCCCACTACCCCAGATCAGATCCCAGAGCAGATATATCCCCCAGCTGATCCATGGCTGCTATCCCACAGGCATCAGTACCTGTCAACTTTCTACACAACTACAACTCTATTTCTCTCTTCAAGCTCCCTATTTCTGGGTTCTTGGCCAGGGCTTTGGAAACTTAGGGTGGGGGTAGGGGTGGGAATCTGGGCAGCATGTCTATATGGGGAAATTCCAGGTGGAAACAAAATGGGTCAGCCCCCAAAACTGGGTGAAAGGGACTAAACAGGAAGGAGAGAGATGGCTGCAAGCTCCCTCCCAGGGCATCCCTCATACACAACTGCTCGATTCTCTCCCCAGCTCTGGGAGAGGAGAGGGGTGGAGTGGAGCAGGGGGCTGAGAGTCAGGACTCCTGAGGTCTATCCCTAGCTCTGGGAAGGTCAGGGGTCTAGTGGGTTAGAACAGGAGGTTGGCAGGCAGAGCTCCACCCTGGTTCTGTTCCCAGACTCATTGTCACTTTCTCTGCCAGATGGGGATGATGCAGATACATTCATGACCAGGTGTGTGGAGACCACAGGGATAAAGGTACAAGAGGGGGCATCTAAGCTGCTAAACAGGGCAGATCTTTGGGTTTTAACCCTCGGAGCACCACCTGCCTCACCTTGAAGTTTCCGGGCCAGCTCCAGCTTCTCCTTCTCGAGGTTCCGGATCTTCTTCTCCAGCTGGGCCATGGCAGGTGATGTGGAAGGGGATGGGGGCTTCTGCTCGGAGACTGGGCTGCAGGACACGGGAAGGGGCGTGCGTGAGCTGGAACTGGTCCGGAAATCCCAAAGGTCAGCTTAGCCCAGGATGTGGCTCTTTGTCTCCCCCTGGTGGCTGCACCAAGTGGCAGAAGCCTTGGCATCCCCAGACTGGATGGTCCTTCAGCCCAACCCCTAGAGTCTCATGTCTCTAGATCTCAAGGTGATGAGTTCAGTCCTGGCCAGAGAGCACTGATTTCACACATGGCCCAAGAGGGGATACCAGGCTGGATGGGCTCAGTGCAGCAGAGAGGGGGGGGCTCATGGGTCTGACCTGGGGCAGCCCAGAGAGGGGCATGATGGGCTGAATGGGCCCATTGGTTTGATCCAGGGAGAGGGGATCATGGATGCGCATTGAAGTGATAACAACACTGGCTGCTCTGGCCCCCAGGGGAACAGCTGTGGAAGGGGACGGGGTGTCCCTGCCAGGGGCTTGTACTCACCAGCCGGAGGTGAAGGTGAACCCCACAAAGGGGAGATGGTGGCCAGTAAACGCACTATGAGAAACAGGGGGCAGCGTCTCCTGGGAGATGAGAGAGGGGACGACACACATCACAAAGAGATCACGGCAGCCAGCGCAGATAAACTCCCACTCCTGGGGCGGGACATGGGGGCTGTTTACACAGAGTCTGAGGAACCTCAGTGAACCTTTGTGCCTCAGAGGAAAGTAGACCCTGCCAGCAGCACAGCACCCCATAGCATAGCACTGGGGCCAGCACCGACTGTGAGAGCAGAGTGCCCCCTACTGAGCCCCACCACCCCACCCTGCAGCACAGTGCCCCCTAGCACCGCGCTCACCAACTCCTTGAGCGTGTCATCGTCCACATCAAAGTTGGAGGTGTCTGCAGGGCTGTTGACCTCGGGCACGTAGGGGGGCGTGCTGGCTCGGATGTTGTTCCAGTCGATGCCCTCAAAGAAGGGGTGCCGCTTGAAGTCCTCAATGCCGTTCTGGCCCAGTCGCAGCTCCTGGCGGCACAGAAGCCCCTGGATCAGGTCCTTGGCTGCCTCCGACACGTCCGTGATGTCAGTGGGGAACTGCAGGTGGTTCTGGAGAGGGGTACAAGGCAAAGGGGCTTAGTGCGGAGGGACTGATGGGGGGAGTCAGGCTGGAGTTCCTTGCTGGCTTCCTAGCTCGATGCCCCTTTGCCCATCACATTATCTGCACCTCTGGACAGAGCTATCAGCACACATGCCAAATGATCACAATGTATGCAAATTAACATGAATACACACAATTGATTGAAATGGCCGCACAAATCAGTCTCCTGTATGCACAATTTATTCAAGTACATGCAGATGTATTCATATTTATCCTCCTCTACCCACCCAGTTATCACAATACAGCCCCATGTACCCATCCTTCCTCCATTCCATTCATGAAACATCCCTCTCCTTCCCTCCACTCCATCTACTCACCCACACCCATCTACCCTTCCATTCCTCCCTTCCTTCCCATCTGCCCATCCCCATCCATACACCCATCCATCCACCTTACCATATTAATCTATGCATCCATCTATCCATCCACCCATCTTCATCTACCTACCCATCCATCCATCCCCATTTACCCATTTTCATCCATCCATCTATCTATCTACCCATCTATCCATCACCATGCCCTATTCATCCATCCGCCTTACCATATTAATCTATCCATCCATCCACCTACCCATATTCATCTATTCATCTTCACCTACCCAACCATATTCTTCCATCTGTCTCCATTCATCCATCCATCCATCCATTCAGATATCAACCCATATTAATCTACCCATCTATCCATCCCCATTCCCCATCCATCTACCTACCTATCCACCCATATTCATCTATCCTTCTCTAACCGCATCCACCCATCCCCATCCACCCACCCATTTTCATCTATCCATCTTCATCTATCCTCCATCTACCTATCTACCCATATTCATCTATCCATCACCATGCCCCATCCATCCACCCACCTTACCATATTAATCTATCCATCCATCCATCTTCATCTACCTATCCCTCCATCCATCCCCATCTATCCATCCATCCATCCACCTACTCACATTCATCTATCTATCTTCACATACCCATCCATCCACCCATATTTTTCCATCCATCTGTATCCATCCATCCATCCATCTAGATATCAACCCATATTAATCTACCCATCTATCCATCCCCATTCCTCATCCATCCCTCCCCATCTACCCACAGATTCCTCCAACCCTCCTCACAAACCTACCTCCTCTCAGACTCTCCTAAGCATCCACCTCTTTGCAGCAAAGCCTGCACCATACATCCCCTGTTCCAAGGCCCCCTCAGCGAGCTCAGGGAGGCCTGGCCAGGGCACCCTGCCCTGCCAGGCTCACCTCATGGTTCATGATCTTGCCATAGGTCTCCACCAGGGACTCGGCATAGAAGGGTGTCTCCCCGAAGAGCAGCTCGTACATGCAGACGCCCAGGGACCACCAGTCGCACTCAGGACCGTACTTCCCCTTTCCGTCCTCCATGGCCTGCAGGATCTCAGGGGAAATGTAGTCAGGGGTCCCCACTGCCACCGCAGACTCCACCTGGCCAGGAGGGGAGACAGGGTGTCTATCTCCGTGTGTGGCCATGACAGCCCCCATCCCATGGGATCTACATCCCGGAGCAGAGAGGAGCTGGTCAATCCACCTCCATCTCCACAAGGGAAGGGCTAGGAGCCTCATTGCCCAGGAGCAGTAACCCTAGACTGGCCAGAGTCCTGGGCAATAGGCTGCAGGGGCTGACCCAGGCCTGGGTCTCTGAGGGTTCCTGCTCTGCAGGCAGCACACATTCAGTGCCTGTGGCAGCTTGTGCCTCTCACCGTCCCATCTGGTCGCAGTCGAAGACAGGAGCCAAAGTCGGCCAAGCGGATGTGCCCATTCATGTCGATCAGGATATTATCTGGCTTGATGTCCCTGTGGGGAGAGAGGGGAGAAGGCAGAGAGGGACCAGCCACTGATAAGTAAACAGGGCTATATGATTACAGCAGGGGGCTGTGAGCCAGGACTCCTGTGTTCTATCCCAGCTCTAGGAGGGGAGTGGGGTCCGACAGGTTAGAGCAGGGGGGTCTGGGAGCCAGGCTGTACCTGTGCACGTATTGCAGCTGGTGGATGGAGTGAATGGCCAGGACCATCTCGGCCAGGTAGAAGCAGGCCATGTCCTCCGGCAGCCGGTCCTCGAACTTGCTCAGCAAGGTCAGCAGGTCCCCACCCACGTAATAATCCATCACCAGATACTGCAGACAGGGGGCAGCGTTAGTTGGGGAGATGGGGCAGGGAATTCCCTCCCTGGAGGCTGCGCCAGTCACCTGCAATGAGCCTTGCAGGACATGCAAAATAACTCACGGCAGCCGCAAGCAATGCAGCTGTACAGCACCATCTGCTGGGAATATCCAGCACCTGCAACTCATCCAGCAATGCCAGCCACCCATGCCGTGCCCCCTGCTGGCAATACCCAGCCTGTCTCACACAGCGCCACCTGCTGGCAATGCCCAGCCTGCCCCACACACATCCTGTTGGCAATGCCCAGTACCCACTACGCCACCTGCTGGCAACCAGATGCATACTGCCTAAAAATTTCCTCTGGTTGCAGCCGGAGCAGGATTTAAACCAGGCCTATGCAGCCGCTTCCTCCAGGGAAGGGTCTCTGGTCCATGGGAGCAAGGAGATGGTGCTCAAGGGACCAAGGGTCTGCTTGGAATGCAGCACCGCCCTCCCCTCGCCCCAAGGGAGAGTCTTACCAGGTACTGCTCATCCTGGAAAGCGTAGTGCAGGGCAGTGATCCACTGGCTGTCCCCTTTCACCAGTACGTCCCTCTCTTCCCGGAAGCAGGCTGTCTACAAGAGGATTGCAGGGAGATGGCGAGGCCTCAGGGGATGCACCCCAGAGCAGGGAGGTTGCAGGGCTCTGTCATAGCAAGGCCACTGCAGAAAGTGCTGCTGCACTGGGGCAATGGGCCCATCCAGCCCAGTCTCCCCCGACCCCTTGCTGTTCTGGACAGACCCATGGGCCCATCCAGACTGGTATCCCTCCCCCATCCCCTACCATTCCAGATCAGACCCATGGGCCCATCCAGCCTGAAAATGGGATACCTGCCATTGTTCACTGCCACTAGCCCAGGAATCTGTGGGATGGGAGGGAGGGGAGCATGGGTGGTGAGTGTTCTGGGGTAGGGGTGGGGGAGTCTGAGGGTAGGGTTAGGTACCTCTGCTCTCTTCAGCATCTCCCACTTGTGCAGTATCTTCATGGCATAAACCTTCTCACTGTTCCGCAGCCTCACCACTGCCACCTGGTGGCCAGAGAATGGGATCAAAGAGGAGACCTCCAGGAGCCAGTCTGAATTGGCCCCGAAATAGCTGCAGGGGCAGCAGGAAGGGACCATGGGTGGATGGAGCCCTACCCTCTCCCCCGTGGGAATAACCTGCTACAGCTCCACTCCCTGGTCTTCCCTCTGCTACCTGACGCCCACGTGCCCCAGGACCTCCCCAGCCTCCCAGTGACAGCAGGCGGTATTGTGCCCTGCAGGGCACCAACAGCTCCAGCCCCACCCAGTGACACCAGGTGATACCGCAGCCAGTAGGATACAGTGGTAGCAGCAGGCGATAGGGTGCCTGGCACTGCACCTGGGAGTATGGCCAAAACTGAGGACCACTAGCCCCTCGTGAGTCCAAGCAGGGATGGCTGGCAGCACTCACCTCACCAAAGGCCCCTCGCCCGATGACCTTCAGAAGCTCAAAGTCCTCCCGGCGCAGGCACATCTCTTTCACCTTGGTGACAAATGGGGTGGCTGGACAGGGAGACACAGAGAGAGACCTCAGTTTGGGCAGCACTGCCCAGGCACTTTGCAAATGAGGGGAGCTGCCTGGAGACAGAGGGATGGGCTAGTGGCTGGAACCCAGACATAGAAATGGGAGTCAGGACTCGAGGGTTCTATCCCTGACTCTGGGCTGGGAGTGGGGTCTAGTGGGTTAAAGCACGGGGGGAGGGAGGGCTGCGAGTCAGGCCTCTTGGGTGTATCAACAGTTTGAAAGAGGAAAGCTGGCACTGTGGTTAAAGCACTAGGCTGAAGCTTCCGGCTCCAGCATTGACTCCCCATTTGCCCTTGACAAGTCAATGAATGGCTCTGCACTGATCCTCAGCTGGTGTAAATGGTTGTGACTTCACTGACCAGTGCAGCTGTGCCCATCTCCATCAGTCAGAGATTTGGCTCTCTAGGACTTGGCTCCTGAACCTGTAAAATGGGGCAAAGAATCCTTCCTTTGTCTAGTTAGATTGTGAGCTCTGGGCAGAGACTCACTCTTGTGTGTCTGTGCAGCGCCTGGCACAATGGAGCCCTGATCTCACTCACGGTCTGTGCAGCGCCTGGCACAATGGAGCCCTGATCTCACTCTCGGTCTGTGCAGCACCTGGCACAATGGGGGCCCTGATCTCAGTCGGTGTCTGTGCAGTGCCTGGTCTCAGTCAGCATCTGGGCAGCACAATAGGGCCCTGATCTCTTTTTCAACCTCTGGGCACTACCATAACACAGATGTATCTGGTTGGGTTATTTACAGGGAATTAGAGCCAGAACTGCTTGATTTAAAACAATCAGCCTCTAACCTTAACCTTTGGGCACAGCGCCTCTAGCTCAGAGCAGTAGCACACTCATTAGCCCCTAGAGGGGGCAAGGACCCACACTGTTGGGATTGGTGGGGTTACCCCAGTAAGAGTAACATTCAAAGGCTGCAGAGAGGATGAGTGTGACAGGCTTATTGCTAGGAGTATTACGGTAGGGTGCAGAAGCCCTGACTAAGGCTGGGGCCCTATTGCGCCAGGCGCTGCACAGACCCAACAGTGAGGGACAGACAGTCCCTGCCCCAAAGCTCCTACAGCCAAGACAGGCACGGGTGGCAGCAGAAACAAAGGCCCCGAGAGGGGAAGGGACTTGCCAAGGGTCACACAGCCCAGGGAGGTGGTCTGCAGATGTGCATCAAAGGCTGGGGCTGCTGGGCAGAGCTGTATAAATCACCCTCCCACCAGTCATCAGTCCTGACTCTCAGTGCCCCCTGCTCTAACCCCTAGGCCCACCCCACTTCCAGAGCCAGGCACAAAACCCAGCCTCCCTGCCCGCTCACAGCAGCAAGCACAACGCAAAAGTGATTTACGATGTTGTAACTTTTCCAGATTGTCTCCAATTAGGCACTTGTAGTTGCTACGCACCAACTTGTTCACCTGCCTGAGGTGCCCCTTCCCCCTCCTCTCTGCAGCATCCCGAGGCACAGCGTGATCAGGGCATGCTCCATCATGCCATGCCCCCTCGGCCCAGGACAGAGATTGGGATAGCTCGCCTGAAGTGGAAAGAGAGTGTCTGACTCTGAGGTCATTTCAGCCCCCGATCTCACCAAGGAGACTGAGGGTGAGGAGAGAAGCTGGAGCACAGGTGTCACTAGGAACACAGCTGAGACCCATCAAACTCGTTGCAGACGTGAGACACCCAACAGTGGCCAGATGGGAAATCTCTGGGTGTGCACAGACCTCTGCAGGCTACCCTACAATAACAAACCAAAACTCATGATCCTTGCTTTGACAGGACAGCGGGGTCCTGTGATTGGATCAGAGGAAGTGGGAGCCAGGACTCTTGAGTTCTATCCCAGCTGTGGGAGGGGGGAGTGAAGTCTAGTGGGTTAGATCAGATAGGCTGGGAGTCAGGACGCGTGGGTGCTGTCCTCAGCTACTGCAGAAGCCAGTGAAGGAGTCTTGGGTCTTCACACTTTTCTTTCCCACTTGTGCACAGTGATGGCAATGACATCTAGTTTAAGCAGCGTGGAGGGAGTGGTCTGGCCTGGATGTGCCTGGGAGAACCTGCATCGCTGCATTCCTCCCTCAGGGACAGAGCTGGGTCTGGAACCACACAGGGGAGGCTGCCAGGCTGCAGATCTGCTTCCCACAGCCCGGTCACAGGCCCTCACCCAGCCACTAGGATCCCAGCTACAGAGTGACAGACCTTACCAGCTGGATGGGCCCTGGGTCTGATGGGGGGTGGCAGGGAGGGTGCGGGGAATATCAAGCTGGGTGGAACTCTGGGTGTGATTGGGGGTGGCAGGGAGGGTGGGGGGGGGATAACAGGTTGGGTGGGCCCCAGGTCTGAGCTGGGGTGGCAGAGGAGGTGGGTCGGGATATCAGACTGGGTGGGCCCCAGGTCTGAGCTGGGGTGGCAGGGAGGGTGGGGGGGATACCAGGCTGGGTGGGCCCCGGCTGTGATTGGGGGTGACAGGGAGGGTTGGAAGGATACCAGGCTGGGTGGGCCCCAGGTGTGATTGGGGGTGGCAGGGAGAGTCGGGGGATACCGAGCTAGTTGGCCTCACACAATCACAGTGTTCCAAGCTCAGAAGGGGCCTCCAGGCACTACTGTAACCCTAACAGTAACGTGCAGAACCTAACGGGGGACTGAACTCAGTTGGGGTCTGTAGCTGCTACTGTTATAGGACCAACACAGCCATGGGGGTTCCAAAGAGGATGGATCTAGACTGGTCTCAGTGGTACCAGATGACAGAACACGGAGTAATGGTCTCAAGTTGCAGTGGGGGAGGTTTAGGTTGGATATTAGGAAAAACTTTTTCACTAGGAGGGTGGTGAAGCACTGGAATGGGTTACCTAGGGAGGTGGTGGAATCTCCTTCCTTAGAGGTTTTTAAGGCCCTGCCTGACAAAGCCCTGGCTGGGATGATTTAGTTGGGGATCGGTCCTGCTGTGAGCAGGGGGTTGGACTAGATGACCCCCTGAGGTCCCTTCCAACCCTGATATTCTGTGCACACTGCACACACCTGATGTGCTACCATAACGTTACTAGAAACACGCATGCTGTAATAGGGCCCGATCTCAGCTGGGCCAGTTAGTATCTACCATAATACTACAAACAACACACACACGATAACGGAGCTGCGCTCTTGGCTGGGGCCTGTGGGCAGTACCATAACCCTGGCCCAGCTCACAAAGGCCCTGACACTCGGTTGGCATTTCTGGGTCTGTCTGTGGGCCAGGCTATAAGTTATGAGCACCACAGCCAATCGCTTCCAGCATTTCAGGGAACAGTCGAGGCATCATTGCCCAGAATCTTCTGGATTCTGGAGCAAATCAGGAAACCAGAAGGCGAAAAGGGGGACCCATTGAGCCTCTGCACAGCCACAGCTCCGAGCACCTCTGCAGTTGTCTACAGAGCAAAGCACTGGTTGAGGGCCACCTATTAATGCTTCCAGCGTAACACCAGCCCTGCTCAGCTCAGCCTCCCAGTAGAGTGTAACATGGAGATGCCCCCACACCTGGAGTGACATTGCCCAGACAAATAATAAGTAGGGACCTGCGGGGGGGTGTGTGTGGAATGTGGGCCTGCACTCAGCCTCTGGCGTGGGGAGAGAATGCGGGAGCGGGGTATGGGAGGGAGCGAAACATGGGAGGCACACAGAATCCTGGCAAGGAGAATAATAGGGGATCTTGGGGTGGGGGGATCTTGGGGTGGGGGTGGGGCATACAGAGCTCATTGCATGGGGAGGAGTAAGGGGGCACTGTGTGTGCCACTGAGGAGAATGGAGGGTATGGCTGGTGGGACTGGGGGCACACACAGAGCTGCTGGCAGTGGGGGGAGAAAAGGGGACCCTCTTATGGGAGTGGGAGGAGCACATAACACTCCTGATGGGAGGGGTGGGGGGTTGCAGGGAGTTCCTGATCTAGTGGGGGCTGGGAAGGTGGCCCGAGGCAGCTGCTGGGGGATGGAGGAGGCAAGGAGCATTGGGGTAGGCAAAGTGCTTGGCCTACACAAGCTATGACACATGAGTGCCTCCCCTGTGTGGTTCCAGACTCAATATCTAACAATAACGCTGCTTGGCATGCTGAGGCCACTCAGCACTTCGCAGCAGCAGCGAGGAGACAGCTCAGCTCCTCCTGCTGCCAAAATCCTGCGTCCTTCAGCTAATGGACAACTGCCATTAGCCGCCAGCAGTATGGAGCTGATGACACACAGCTGAGCAGGCCTGCTGCCAGCCAGCAGAGGGCAGCAGTGACTCAGCTCTACTGACCAGCATACTGCAATCCAGCCCTCCCTGTTCCTACCACTGGACACCACCCCCGCACCCCGAGCTGGCAATCAATCCCAGGAGACCTGACCCCCATCCAGCCCCGTGCCCCCGTTCCCACAGCTAGACCCCACTCCAGAGTTCTAGCACCAGGTCTGTGAAGGTCAGGGATCTAGGGGTTAGAATAGTGGGGTGCAGGGACTGGGAGCCAGGATTCCTGAGTTCTCTTCCCAACTCTATGAGGGCAGTAGGATCTAGTGGGTTAGAGCAATGGGGAAGCTGGAAGTCGAGACACCTGGGTTCTATTCCCCCATGTTCTGGAGGCGCACCTAGCACGGGGAGGAGTCCAGCTCCCCAGTGGGGCAATAGGAGAGACGGCCAGTGCCCGGGCACGTTGGGGCAGGTGCCAGCTGAGTCACAGAAGAACAGGCGCCAGCAGTGTAAAGAAAAACAAACAGCCTCTCTGCTTCAGCCGCAACCACAGGGACGCTCCCTACAGAGTAGATTTGGGGGCTGCTGAGAGACTAGTGGGGTTAGGAGCAGGAGGTGCTGGGGTGCAGAAGGAGGGACCAGAGACACAGAATTAGGGGGGCAGGCAGGGGCAATATTAAAAGCCATGGAGGCAATGAGGAGGGAGCAGCATTAGATTCATAGGTTCCATGGGCAAATGGGACCGTTGTGATCACCAGGTCCAACCTCCAGTCTAGCACCGACCATGGAGCATCCCTGCATTAATTCCCTGTTTGAACCAGAGCAGATCCGTCGGAACTCCAGATGGCAGGTTTTTCTAATTGCCAGTGCTGGAGGATCCACCCCCACCCTGGGTCAGGTGTTCCAAGAGTTAATTTCCCTCACAGTTAAACGTTTTTATTTCCAGTTGGACTCCGTTTAGTCACTGGATTTCATTAGACTTTTGTCTGCAAATCAAAGAGCCCTCTGTGATCACATTTCTGTTCCCCACGTCGGTTCCAGTCACCCCTTAACCCTCTCTTTGGTATACAAAGCTCCCACACATTTAATCTCTCTCATGGCTCTCTTCTGACCCCCTCCACGCCTGCGGGAGGTCCACCGAAGCCACGGGACCAGCGGATCCTCCGCAGGCAAGCTGCCAAGGGCAGCCTGCCTGCCACCCTCGCGGTGCCGGCAGAACACCCCTCATGGCTTGCTGCCCCAAGCATGTGCTTGGCGTGCTGGGGCCTGGAGCCACCCCTTGACAATTACAACAGTTTAAGCTTAAAAGAGAGAATTTACAGCAGCGTAGTTAAACCCATTTCAAAGGACCATGTGGGTTCTGACTGGTGGGGAGCAGAGGGGTGGCAGGGGCAGCATTAGGAGGCACAAGGGGGCAATGGGGAGGGGGCAATATTAGATTCATAGACCCTAAGGCCAGAAGGGACCACTGTGATCATATTTCTGGTCTGACCTCCTGCATAACACAGGCCAAAGAACTTCCCTGAAATAATTCCTATTCAAACCGGAGTAGATCTGTTCAAAAATACATCCGACCTTGATTTTAAAATGGTCAGTGATGGACAATCCACCACTGCTCTTGGGCTGTTGTTCCAATGGTTAGTTACTCTCACCGTTATAAATTTGCACTTTATTTCCAGCCTGCATTTGCCTAGCCTCAACTTCCAGCCACTGGATCTCACCAGACTGAAGAGCTCTCTATTAGCCAATTTCTGTTCCCTTCCCCACGTTGGTTCTTACAGACTATGACCAAGTTCCCCCTTAATCGTCTCTTTGTTAAACTAAACAGATTGAGCCCCTGATGTCTCTCACTATAATCATTCTCATGGCTCTTTTCTGACCCCTCTCCAATTTATCCATATCCTTCCTGAACTGTAGTCCCTGGAACTGGAAGCAGTAGTCCAGTAGTGGCCGCACCCATGCCAAATACAGAAGTAACATGATCTCTCTACTTCTACTCAAAATTCCCCAGCTTGTGTCCGTATTTTTACCAGCACAAGTACAACTTCGGGTGTTACCTTGTTGTCTGTGGGAAAGGTGTGTCAGCATCAGATCAAGTATGAATTAAAATCAATATAGTTCTACCATTGTAACCCCTGATGTGGGAACACTCGTTCTGGGATGAATGAGCTTTTTTGGTTTAGTTTTGGTTTCTTGGGAAGGGATTTAAGCTAACCCCAAAAAAGCCATTCTTCTACCAGCAGAAGGCATGGTCTCCACCCAGACTGTGCCCTGGTACACATAATTATGTCTGCTAGGGTGTGATTTGTTTAGTTGATATCATTGTACTGGTACAACCCCTAGCAGTTATGGCTGCCTGGATTGCGATGCTTTCTCTTTGCAGTTTGAAAACAAGCCAGCAGCTGTTTGAAAACAGCACTGGCTCATGAAAACCAGATGCATTATGGGATAGCTGGAGAGGACTCACGGGAGAGCCAAAGACCCACCATGTGAAAAACTCCAGAATGCAGAAAGCCCATCAGTGGAACATTGCACCCTGGGATACCTGTGTGCTTACTTACATATAAGTAGTTTTGTGGCAAGACAAGATTTACTAGTGTCCTTGTCTGCAGGGGCTGCTCTAGCTTTTTTGTCGCCCCAAGCACGGCAGGCAGGCTGCCTTCAGTGACTTGCCTGCGGGAGGTTCCCGGTCCTGTGGATTCAGCAGCTTGCCTGGGGGAGGTTCTCAGTCCCGCGGATTCAGTGGCTTGCCTGGGGGAGGTCTGCCAGGCCTGCAGCTTCGGTATACCCACCGCCAAATTGCCACCGAATCCGTGGGACTGGCAGACCTCCCACAGGCAAGCCACCAAAGGCAGCCTGACTGCTGCCCTCACAGGGACCAGCAGGCCCCCCCGTGGCATGCCACCCCAGGCACGCACTTGGAGCACTGGTGCCTGGAGCCGCCGCTGCTTGTCTGACTATCTCCATAATATCTGAGCACCTCACCAGTTTCAATGCCTTCATCCTCACAACATCCCTATGAGTACAATGCTGTTATCCCTATTGCACAGGTGGGGAAACTGAGGCACAGAGTGGCTAAGTGATGTGCCCTACATCTCATAGGAAGGCCATGGCAGGGCAGGCAACGTGGGTCTCTTAAGTCCCAGGCCAGCCTGCTAACCAGCGGTACATCCTTCCCCATGGGGGTTATGCTGGAGTAACTAGAGCTGTATAACTGGTAACACTTTCCCTATGTGAAGCCCCTGCAGCTTTCCCATTTAGACAAGTCCTACATCTCCTTCACTGCCGAGTTACTAACTGCAGCCACAGGCCCTCTGATCAGTTCTCCTCCTCCAGCCAGGCCGGTAGGTGTCTCTCAGTCCCTGGTGTTTGTGCCAGGCTGTGGATTTCTGCAGCAGGCGCTGAGAAGATGACAGGATGCTTGGGCATGGGGCACGCCCAACACCCACCCCTGGGCACTGTGCAGCATGTTAATGAGTGGCTCTCTGAGGTCAGGAGGGGCGTGAAGCTGGGGCCTGCTGGCAAGTGCAGAGCAAACCACAGCCCTGCCTGTGCCTGAGGAACATTGCTAAAATCTCCCAGGTTGGCAGCTCTGGCAAAGGACAGCCATAGGCTTATGCAGCTGAATTAGGATGCAGGACATCTGAAGTAGGTTAGGGCACCAGTCTGCAACCTGGGTTCAATTCCCAGCACTACCATGGCCTCCCTGCACGACCTTAAGGAAATCATTTCCCTGCTCTGGGCCACAGGTTCCCCCTCTGAATACTGCACCCTTTGTCCATTCAGACTGTGAGCTCTGCAGGGCAGGGACTGTGTCTCACTGTGTGTCTGTGCAGTGCCTGGCACAATGGGGCTCCAATCTCCGGCAGGGTCTGTGCAGTGCCTGGCACGATGGGAAAGTGAAGACACACAGAGAGGAAGGGACTTGCCCAAGGTCACAGAGGAAGTCAGTGACTGAGCTGGGAACTGGAACCAGGTTTCTTGCATTTCAGGCCAAGTGCTAGCCCCTAGGCCACGCTTCCCCTCCTCCTTCATTCTCTTCCTTTTTTTTTTTTTTATTATTATTATTTTACACACACTCTCTCTCTCTCAAGCACTGAGGCCCAGATCCTCCCCCATAGGAGGCAGCTGCCTAAATAGCTTGGAGGACCTGGCCTGAGACACTGTTTGCATCACTGATGCTTTATAAAAATAAGGTGCATTAGTTTCACAACCAGCTTGCTTCACCCCCATTACCTTGCACACAGAAGGACAAACGTTGATAACTCACACTTCGAACTCTCCCTACGCCTTCCTAGCGGAGGATCAGAGCCCTTTACAGCCTAGCAGGACATCCATTAGAGAAAGGGAAATAATCAGTGTAAACTGAGGCATGGGGCTGGGAAAACCTCTCTAGAGTGACTGCTGGTGGCAGCAGCATCTGTGTGTTGTAGCTGACAATGCAGAAGAGAGAGAATTGTGAATAAAACCCAGGAGTCCTGACTACCACCTGCCTGCTGTAGCCATTAGACACCTCCCAGAGAACCCCAGAGTCCAGCCTCCCAGCTCTAACCACTAGACAGCACTTCCTGTCTCTTCACCACCCGCATCCTGTTCCTTAGGCCTTATCCACCCGGGAAAGCTTTACCAGTTATAGTTTATCGGTCTAGGCATGGTGTACAATCCCCATGGGGACACATCGCACAAAAGTGGCATTTCAGGTTTTAGCTTAGACCCTTTCCCAAGTGGCATTAACTAACCTGAAAAAAGTCCCTCTTCTACTAGAACATGCGTGTCTAGCTTCACAGCCTTCAAGGGACCATAAGATCATGTCATCTAACCTGTATATCCCAGCCCAAAGAGTTTCCCCCACTTGGTCCCCATGTACTGAGCCCAATAACTTGTGACTGGCTACAGCATCCTCCAGCAAGGCAGCCAGACAGGACATGGCAGCATCAGGAGACAGACTCCACCACTTCCACTGGCTAATCACCTTCATAGGGAATTATTGCTGCCTTGTTTCTAATTGCAGTATATCTAGCTTTAACTTCCAGCCATGGGAGCTTGTTCTGCCTTTCTCTACTAAAGAGCCCTTTAGTATCTGGGATTCCCCCCACCCGCATGCAGGTGCTCTACCCTGTGAGCAAGTCCCCTCTTGATTTTCTGTCTGCTCTCACTGGCTGGCCTTTTCTGCAGCCCTTGGGTCATTGTTGTGGCTCTTCTCCGCACACCCTGATTTTTCAACATCCTTTTCAACCAAACAACACCCGTGAGGCTAAACCAGCATAACTGTATCGGTTAAAATTCACGCCTTCACTTACACCCTTTTGAGTGTCAACGAAGCTGTCGATAAAATAGTTCCAGGTCTCCCTCTTGCTACAGCTGCGGAGCTTCCTTTAACAGCCATTCAGTTATTGAAAAGTTCTTCACCAGGTCAACAAAGCTCCTGCATCACGGTGCTGGAATGTCCGGCCAGCCCAGCCCATTCATTCCTGGCTTATCATTATTACTGGGAAGTAAAGAGCTGACATACATGCTCCCCCATGAGTCACAAGGCTGAGGTGGCATGTGGGGGAGTAGGGTTTCCTGTATGATCAGTATTACGCTAGCCCATTGCAGCCCTCATCAAGATTGGTGCTCCCCCATCATGCTGGGCATTGCAGAGATTCCCATTCACTCACTGGGTGGCCCCCACTGAAATTAGGGACCCCGTTACACAGACATCCTCCAACAAAGATTAGCCCCCACCATCCCCCAAGATCAGGGCCTCTCAGTCGCATCAAGCCATTCCTGCCCCCAGGACTTTATGCTCTCCTAGACAAAAGAAGGATTATTCTCCTGATAGGAGGACTGAGTAGCCCCAGGCCACATAAGAAGCCTGTGGCAGAGCAAGCAACTGAAAACATGCCTGTGTGACTTACCCACAAGACCACCCTTCTTCCTGGTGCTGTGCTTAGATTACTATCCGAAAGATGGCAAGAGAAGTCAGGAGTCCTGGCTCCCAGTCCCCCTGCTCTGACCACTAGACCCCACACCCCTGGTACCTAATCTCATGCTCTAACCACAAATTGCTGCCCCACGCACATCCCCTCCCATGCTGGGAATAGAACCCAGAAGGCCTGATTCCCACTCCTCGCTTCCCTAAAGAGTAGGCCCCACTCTCTAGTGCAACTAGGGTTGGAATGAACCTAGAGCGCTGACTTCCCAGCCTGTATTTTAACCACAGCTCCATTTCCCTCTCCCTTCTCTGCACTTACTCTTCAAGCCACAATACCTTTCCGACTAACCAAATGCATCCTAGGGCAGTGAGCCGCTACAGCTGCCATCTTGTTAGCGGTTAAGTTAGAGGTTTTGGCAGAGTCCTGACTCATAAGAGCAGCACTGACTCCTGTGAGAGCCCCGATGACCAAGCCCCAAGCCAACAGGTTCCAGTGTGACTCACATTTGCCCTGCTCTGTACAGTTGATCATTAATAACCCCCTTCAAAAGACATTTAACAGCTCGAGGCTTGATGCTGCCATCCCAGTGTGCACGCTCAGCAGGGCTGCGAGACGGTGTCTTAACACAGGGCTTCCTGCACTGACCTGCATTAAGGAGGAGGATTCCATACCACAGATACCCCGTTACACACCCTTTACCTGCCCTTTCTGCTGTGGTGGGGAAAGTGAAGTACACACATGTGTGCGCTCTCACACCAGCTGTGTATATACATACATACATACATGCACATGGGCATACTCCACCCCTTACATAGTTATACACACACACACACCCCACCTATCCCCAGACATGCTCTCACATCAGCTAAATACACACATCCCAGCTATCCACACACATGCTCTCACATCACACACACACACACACACACCAGCTATCTACACATATACTCTCACTAGCTCTATTCTCTCTCTCACACACAATCTCATACCAACAACTTCAACAGTGAACTCTGGACCCTAAGGAAAACAAAGAACAGCCCTAACACCTATCTGAGACATGCAACACAATTCAAAGGCCTCCACAGGGGAAGGTTGGCTCAGTGGTTAGGACACTAACCTGGGCCTTGTAGGATAAGGATTCAAGTCCCCACTCTACTACAGACTCCCTGTTTAACCTGGGGCAAGTCCCTTCCCCCCTTTGTGCCCCAGGTTCCCCTCCCACCCTATACTGCGAGTGGGAGTGCTGCCAGGCAGGGATGGTTTCAACATACGAGTAGCAGCACCTGGCCTGATGGGGACCCCCTTCTCAGGTGGGGTCACAGCTGCTACTGTAATGTTACTAATAATGTGCACCCTATAACAGGTTCCCACTCTTGGTCTTTCATGTGCTACCATAACACATCTAGTAAGTGAGCTACACTTATTAACCTCGCTAAATGGGACACTAACATAGTGACAAACAGCTGTTCTCAGCACATAAGAGGCACAGGCAGCATGTGTTATAAACACCTCACACAAGAGGTTAAAGACAGTGATAAGCAGCTGTAACAATTCATCAGCTATTCATTAAAACAGCTAGTGATTTATTAACCCTCCACCTGCCTGTTTTGAAATGGAACTTGAACACAAAGCGTTGGCAAAGGGCCCCGGATTCCTTTCTCACTGCAAATCCAGGAGTGCTCCAGCAAATTCAGTGCAAGGCTGAGGCAAACCAGACACTGATGTAGCCGGAGCTGGACAGGCGATGGTAAAAAATTGGTAGTGTCCCTTTTTAACAGCTCAGAGTTTGCAGGAAGCCTCAGTTCTTTTACCAGTCAATCAGTCACTCGACACAGACAGAGCCCTCTGAAATCAACAGGCAGTGCTGGATCCAAAAGTTACCTGCCAACCAAGATTCCAGCCAGGTTACCCTGACGACAGGAACAACACACATGCACACACAGTTGACACTTGTGCTATTTTTTTTTTAATTTAGTAGCTATCATCCCCACTCAGCCTTGGCAGTTACTCACTGATAGCAAAAGGTACAGGGAGATGTTTGTATTGCAGCAGTGCCGCTGGGCGGGTGGGGGATGCAAGTGGGGCAATTTGCCCCAGGCCCTGGGTCCTGCAGGGGCCCCCACAAAAATATAGTATTCTATAGCATTGCAACTTTTTTTATGGAAGGCACCCCCCAAAATTGCTTTGCCCCAGGCCCCCTGAATCCTCTGGGCAGCCCTGTGCCAAAGTGTCTGATCTGAGACCCACCAAGCCAGGTGCTGCACAGACATCCTCCCCCTTCCCCAACCAAGATCTGGGGGCCCTAGTTGTGCCAAATGCTGCGCACACACCCCTGACCAAGATCTGGGGAAAATCCCTGACCCCCTCAAGCTGTGCTGCACAGACACAATGGGAGACCAGCCTTGCCTTGAAGAGCTCACAGTCCAAGCAGATGGAGTGAATAAGCCATCCCTATTTTACAGACAAGGGAAACTGAGGCACAGATGAAGTGACTTGGCTGAGGGTTCCCGAGAACTGTGCGGTAGAGCCAGCCCTTGAAGCCAGGTGTCCTGCAGGTTAGTGCAGTGCTTTCACCAGAAAGCCATCATTGGCCTGGCTTTGAGATGGAGTATGAGTCACTCTTACCTAGGAGAAGGTGTTAAAACAAAACAATCAGGGGATTTTGGGTGTGTGCAGGGCTCCCCATGCCAAGGGATCTCCTTTGGGCCCAACTATAGCGCAAGCAATGATACAGATGCCGTAAATGGGGCTCAGTCTCAGCCAGGGGACAACACCTGGCCTGACAGCAGGCCCCTTAGTCTGAGTTAGAGCAACATAGCAGTACCATACTACTCCTGCATATCGGAGAATGGGCCCCTGCTCTCACTGGGACCCTTTGGGCATTACCACAGGACTACTAATGATGTGCATGTCATAAGGGAACCCTGATCTTGGTCGGCATCTTTTGGCTGTACCTTACTCCTATTGCTCAAGCACCTGCCATAATGCCTCTCCCACCCCTCTGCATCTGGATCAGGGTCTGTGCAGTGCCTGGCACATCAGGGCCCCCAGCCCCTGCTGTCATACAAACCAAGGCGCAGTAAAAATGAGGGGATTTCAAAAGCTGTTTTTAAACAGCCGATCATCTTCGAAATACAGATCATGAGCGGAAATCAATCAAGTTTCCTTTCAAGTTAGTCGCACAAGCATCTGCTGTGGTCCCACGGAGAATATGCCCTGCCGCCAAAATGATTGATTTAACTTTAACAAAAAATAAAAGGTAATTTCCTGCCAAGTACCAGGCATGGTTTTCTGAGGTTTTTGGCTCCTACAGCAAGATCAAGTGCTTTACCTAACGCAGCCAGCGCCTAAACCTGAAAAACGGGTCCTGTGCAGTTGGGGAGCGTGAGTAATCGTATTTCCACTGCCTCGCAAGAAGGTAGCCAGCAGAGGTAAGAATTACATCATAGATGTTTTTTAAAAAGGCTGGTACAGCCGAGCGTTTCAGACAGGAGTGGCAGGCGGCACGCAATGAGATGCTGCCTTGGATGACTGCGATTCTCAGATCCCTTTCTAGTGTATTACTGTGGTAGAAAAAGCAAAGTCTTGTCTCCACTGGGTGACTCTATAGGCTGCTGGAGATCAAGAGGTCTGTCAAATAAGGAGCCAAGGAAGCAATATTTAGATTATTATATGTATCGCAACAGTACCAAGGAGCCCCACTCATGGACCTGGACCCTTGTGTCTGGTACTGTCCAGATACAGAACAAGAGATGGTTCCTCCCTCAAAGATTTTTTTAGATCGATTTAAAATTGCTGTTCTTCCAAACAAGTTTAAAAAAAAAAAACACCCCAAAATCTGCTGAAGATTTGAAGCAGACACACACACAGGGAGGACAAGCTACTGTGGCCAATTTCGTTATTGCCCTAGGAGACACAATATGTGGTTTTCCTGTTATTTCTCTATATCAAGCAGACACTGAACAAGAGCGTTCTCCATGCTGTGTATTACAGGAGTAGCAGAGGCAGGATTAGAACCCAGCTGTCTCAATTACTAGCCTAGAGTGTGTGCCTTCTCTTTAAGCCAGGGGTAGTCAATTATTTTTCCATCAAGGTCCAGACACCAGAGAAAATAATAAAAACCCAATAACGATCATAAGTAAACAAGATTTCACAGTCCATTCAAAAGTATCTGGTGGTCTGGATTCAGCCTGCAGCCCACCTATTGACTACCCCTGCTTTCATCCCTTGTCTGCATACAGTAGTTGTATCACTTTAATGCTGCTGTAGTTATTAAAGTGGCACAATGCACCTGACATAGCCAGAGTTTTACTCTCATCAATGTACATATACTAGGACAATTATTCTCATAGAGCAGTGGCTTTCAAACCAGGGCACGGGTAACCCTAGGTACAGGAGTTCTCATCCCGGGATATGTGCAAAAATTCCTGTAATGGTGGACAATGCATATATGAAGACTTGGCAATGGAACTGTAGGTATTTTATGACCCTCTCTCAGATGAGGGTATACAGTAGACTCCATTTGGAAAAGGGTACACAGCCTAGAAAACTTGAAAACCACTGCCACACAGGAGGGGGAATAAGATAGACCAATCTAAGGCACGGGGCACCTGCAGAACAGAAAAAAGACATCTTTTTTCCATTGCACAATTGGCCAAATGTAGCTGGGATTTTCTCACCTTCCTCTGACAGATCAAAGATCAGCTACAGCTAGAGACGGAGTCAAACTAGGGCTCTGAGGTGGTTCAGAGAATTCGCTGGCTTTGATGCCTGGTGGTGGATCTTGCTCCCATGCTCAGGTTCTTACTGATCAGCAGATTTCAGATTGGGAAGGAATTTCTCCCACATCCGACTGGTAGGGACCGGGGGGGGGTGGCAGGGGGTGTGCCCTCCTCTGCAGCATAGGGTGGGGGTCACCTGCTGGGATCATCTAGGCATGTCTAACCTCATTCAGGGCTCTGTTACGGCAGAGGAACAGGCACTGGTGGTCTCTCCTGTTCTGGACCCAGGGCTCACAAGGGGTCAGGTGCCCAAGAACTGAAATGGACTAGTCTAACTAAAGTACAGAGGTGGCTGGGTGAAGTTAAAAGGGCCTGAGATACACCAAAGATCAAACTAGATGACCTCATTGTCCCTTCTGGCCTTAAACTCTATGAAAGAGCATCCACACTAGCTGACGTCGTGGTACGTCTCTCACACATACCCCCACAACCACCAGTATGAAATCTGTGCGTAGGCCAGGCCTGAGCAATAAGGTTGTACAATTATGTTTTTCTTTAGCCGATTGAAGCCTCGACTCCTGCATGTGCTTTACATGCCTCATCCCCTTGCGTGCCCGGTGATGACACTGCTCTCTTTCAGGGACCAGGTCTTCCATCCACAATGGCTTGGTAAACTAAGAACGATTCTCAACTGGAAGGGCAAATGAGCCCCAGTTTAACCCAGAGGGAGGGTTTGAAGAACCAGCAGCTGGGAGTGGAATTAAAATTCACACTGGGAATGCAGAAGCAAATTGTCTGTTGGAGACCCAGGGAAAGGGGGATTCCCCCGTCACCTGCAGAGCTTTTAAATCAAGTCTCGATGTTTTGTCCCAATGCGCTAGATCCGGGCCCCTCCCCAGCCTGTCGGCTCAACACAGGAAGAAGCAAGTGTTCCAGCCAGGGTGCTGCATGCAGCCCAATTAGATTATAACAACCCCTTTCTGGACTGGAAAATTCATTAATTGTGAACTCTGCTTGGACTGAAAGCTCTCTGGGGCAGGAAGTGCTTCTTGGTAGGAGGCTGCACAGAACCTAGCCCCATGGGGACATACCTCTGTTGGCAGGCAGGTCTGGGCTGCGTCTAGCATAACTGGGACAGCCCCATGCTCTTAGTCAGATGGAACAGGACATCTCCCCCAGTCTCAGTGCAGGGGACTGGGCAGCAACTGGCCCACGCCTGCTCCCCTAATCTTATGCTCAAATAAATTTGTTAGTCTCTAAGGTGCCACAAGTACTTCTGTTCTTTTTGTGGATACTGACCAACATGGCTGCTCCTCTGAAACTTGTTTGGAAAATGTCAGCTATTTACAGGGCAGAACTTAAGATGCCTGAGGAAGGAGGCCAGTGGCCTCCACCTTTCAGAAGAGCTTGTTTTTGACTAACCTGAGGTTTTCCAAAAATTCACTCACACTCCTTTAAAATAACTAGAAGCAGGCTGCTGGGCCAGAGCCAGACCAGTGTGAGTGTGAGCTCTTCGGGGCAGGGACCGTCTTTTGTTCAGTTTGTACAGAACTCAGTGCAAGGGTCAGCAACCTTCCAGAAGTGGTGTGCTGAGTCTTCATTTATTCACTCTAATTTAAGGTTTCGCATCCCAGTAATACATATTAATGTTTTTAGAAGGTCTCTTTCTATAAGTCTATAATATATTAACTAAACTATTATTGTTTGTAAAGTAAATAACGTTTAAGAAGCTTCAATTAAATTAAAATGCAGAGCCCCCCGGACCAGGGCCAGGACCCAGACAGTGTGAGTGTCACTGAAAATCAGCTCGTGTGCTGCCTTCGGCACTCGTGTCATAGGTTGCCTACCCCTGACCTAGCACAATGGGTCTTTATCTATGACTAAGGCTGCTGGGTCCAACTGCAGTATGCATGAAGACAGATCTATTATGGATAGAAATAGTCTAACAACTGGAGGCATCTTCACAACTTATCACACATCCCTTAAAGCCCCAGAGCTCACTCTGCTTTGGTTACAAAAGGGAAGGTGAAGGGGTGACTTGGTCCCAGTCTAGCAGTACCCACATGAGGAATCCTAATTTGAAAATGGGCTCCTCAGTCTAACCGATGAAGGTCAAACACGACCCAATGGCTGGAAGCAGAAGCAAGACTAATTTAGAATGAAACCAGGTGCCCGTTTTAACAGAGAGGATAATTAACCAAGGGCTGTGGTGGATTCACCATCACTGGCAATGTTTAAATCAAGACAAGATGTATTTCTAACAGAGCAGTCCTAGTTCAACCAGGAGTTACTTCAGAGACGTCCTAGGAGCTGGGATACACAGAAATCAGACTAGAGAACTACAATGGGTCCTTCTAGCTCAGCTCTCTCTAGCCAGGACTTTCAGGCTCCCTACTATTAGCCAGTGTCTTGGGGCAGCTGGCTCCCCAGGCCAGCCCAGCCCAGCTGACCTGGTAAGCTGGAAGTCCTGGGTCCCCTGAACCAGGGCAGATACAATCCCCAAGGTCCTCAGCAGCTGCTCACATGATTCAGGTTAGTGTCACCTGTCATTCAGTGGAGAGCAGAGTGAAACTGACAAGAATCATGTCAGTTTCCCCTGAGCACCTGCTCGGATAGGTATTACATTTTGAAAACAGTGTTTCCGTATTTCTAAAATTAACAGTTTTCAGCAAGTCTGACATGTCCTGCAAAGCAGAAATCCCAAATTTCAGTCACTCTAGTCCTAGAGCAATGGTATTGCAAACGGAGTAGAGATGCCCTCACGGCAAGACATTAGGGCCTGATGCAGCTCTCACATTCACACAGGAGGAGGGCACAGAGTCATGCCTTCTCATTTTGAATCTCTCCCACATTTTCACTTGTGAAGAAAGGACTTAAAACAAAAACAAAGAACACGGAAGCAGGATCATTCCCCCCCCGCCCCCTCCAATCTTCATTCCTGCAGCATAAATCACTCCCAGCATGGAGAATACACGTAAGCAGTGGGAGTGGATGCAAACTCACACAGCACAGAGATTCCTGTTTTCCTGCAAACCAGCTCTCAGGGAGTGGAAGGAGAGAACACAGCACTTTACAATTAGCTAATGAAATGTCATCACCCACCCTTTGCGGCTGCTGAATTATCAGCCTCAGTTTTACAAGGGAGGGGCAGACCCAGGGGTTAGACCTGGGAAAATAGGTATTGCCAGACTAGCTCAGACCAGAGGGTTGTCTAACCCAGAATTTAGATCATCATAATTTGGGGGCAGGAATAGAGTTGTTTAGTGTTTGTACTGCACCTTGCCCATGACTGGGACTTATAGGCACTATAGCAATACAAAAACACCATCCGCTAATGCGTCAGAGGAAGATGCAGGAACGCCAGAGGGAGCTGATGTAAGATAATATATTCCCAATGAAGGTCTCCTCCTGATTAGTAATCAATTAAAAAAAGATGAGCTTAAACCCTGAAGCCTGAGGTTTAATAGCCCTGCCAACGTTTGGTAACATTAGCTATACTGGATATTCTTGTTATCCATATAACCTGTCCAATCCTTTTTGGAAGCTTGGTAAATTCTTGGCCTCGGTAACTTCCTGTGGCAGCAAGTACCATAGTCTAAAACAAGTACTCTATCCTTTGATCCGGTGCGAGTTTCATAAAGTCATAGAAATGTCAGGCTGGAAGGGACCTCGAGGCGTCATCAAGTCCAGCCCCAATACTGAGGCAGGATCAAGTAAACCCAGGCCATGCCTGACAGGTGTTTGTTGCAACCAGTTCTTAACTCTAGTGATGTGGATTCCACAACCTCCCTCAGAGCCTGTTCCAGAGCTTAACTCCTCTAAGAGTTAGGAAAAATGTTCTAATGTTTGAAATAAAATCTCCCTTGCTGCAGATTAAGCTCGTTATTTCTTGTCCTACCATTAGTGGACATGGAGAACAATTGGTCAAATACGTTAAGGGCTGTTTTAAAGAGGATGGTGAAGACTTATCAGGTCCCCACTCAGTCTTTTCTCGATACTAAAGATGCCCAGGTTTTGGGTCTTTTTAAACCTTTCCTCACACGTCAGGTCTTCTAAAGACATTTACCATTTTGGTTGCTCTTCTCTGGTCTCTCTCCAGTTTAATCAACATCTTTCCTAAAGCCTGGCCCCCAGAACTGGACACAGCACTCCAGCTGAGGCCTCACCAGTGCCAAGCAGAGCAGGACAATGACCTCCTGGGTCTTACATACAATACACCCCAGAATAAGATCAGCTTTTAAAAAAAAAAAAAAAAAAAAAAAAAAAAAAGCCACACAACTGCACCACACTGTTGGCTCATTCAGTTTGTGATCCACTACAACTCCCAAATTATTTTCCAGCAGTACCGCTGTCTAGCCAGCTATTTCCCATTTTATAGCTGTGCATTTGTTTTTTTCCTTCTCAAACTGTAGTGCTTTGCACTTGTCTTTACTGCTACCTTCAGACTTCACTGTGGGCCCTTGTTCTTGTGCTATGAGGCCAGGAGATCCCGATTTACCCTCTTCCCCCCCCATTTATTAGCTGATCGACTTATCTCAGGAGGCTTGGTCTGTGGTGCGAGAGCAGCCATCCTCCACTGGAGTGAGCATGGAACTACAACACATTCTTTACTAGGACCTACAGGCTTCAGCCAGCGTTGGGGACAGAGCCACAGCTGGTGCAAATGAATGTAGCCCTGGGGCTTCAGAGATTGGCAGCACACAGAAAAAGACCCCCAAGCATTGGCGATGCTGCGGCCAACCCATTACAGTAGATGTACAAATGACTCTCAGAACCAAAGTTCTGCACTTGGCAGCCTCCCTCCCCTGTCCTATTTTCCTTTGTTTAGACCAAGCTTTGGGGCAGGGACCTTCCTTTGTCAACAAAACAGCTTCAAATCGCCACTTAGTTATTTGGGGACTTCCCAACTGGATGTGCCTTAAATGGACCCCTTCCATCAGGCTTCTTTAAGGAAGATCTCCATTTGTGCACCCAGAAATCCTTATGTACTTTGGAAAAAATTGAGCCCTCCCATCATTCGCTCTGTATCTGGAGCATGAGAGGGACCAGTTTCCTAGAAGACAATATACTGGTAGCGATGGGCCAAACAGGAAATTTACAAGTTTTTTTACAGGCTCTGGTATCAAATGTGTAGGTTTCCTTCTGTGAGAAAGATGGCCAGATGCTACAGCAAAGGCTCCATGAGAACACAGCTCGATGGTTAGAAGGCAGGTATTCTGTATTTTTAAATAAAGGCAGCAGGTGGATTTTTGAGCACTTAGAAAAAACTGGCTGTTAAACAGCAAGAATGTCTCAGCCTGAACTAAAATGGAGCTCCTGCCACACTATGACAAGAATATTCATAGATTCAGGCCAGAAGGGACCATTAGACCACCGAGTCTGACCACCTGTATAACACAGGCCAGAGAATACCACAGCAGTTATCCCTGAGCCCCATCACTCATGTTTTTCTTAGACAGCTGCTCTAGGAATGATACCGGGGCTGTTCTCTGGCCTGTGCTACACAGGTGGCCAGATCAGATGACCACAACATTCCCTTTAGGCCATGGAGTCTATGAACCTATGTTTGACTGGAGCATCTTCCAGCTGGGCAGCCAGTTTGGAGTGGGTGACATCAAGACATGGAGTATCCCTCCCTCTCACCCCACCCCTTGCTTTCAGAGTTTGGTCCCTGAGAAACAGTGGAGTCTTAACTCTAACTTGAATGTTTCTGACTAATCTAGTGGAGAACAGTAGAATAAGAACCAAGAGCTAGAAATTAAAGAGCCCTTTAGTACCTGCTGTTTCTTCTCTCTGGAGATACTTGTACACTGATCAAACCACCTCTCAATCCATCACCGTCCTCCAAAGCGGTGCCGCACATCTGGCACAGATGGACTTGTGGTTAAGGTTCCGGAGACCTGAGTTCTAGCCCCGGCTCTGCCACTGACTCCTTGTCTCACTATGGGCAACACACTACAGCCTCTCTGCCTTAGTTTGCCCCATTTGTAAGTGGTTTGCTAGCCAATAGATACTTTGAGGATAAGCCAGCCAGACTGAGAGGCTCTGATAGTGTAATGACAAGAGCCCTGCCAAGCCAGCGTGGCACAGGGTGATTGACCAGCACTGCTAGCCCAGAGTAAGAGTGAACTGTTCCACAATAACTATTGTGCTTTAAATTCACACCCTACCTTACTTCAGAATAGCTTCCTTGTATTGACAAGCCCCAAGCACCTAGCAGTGATCCAGACTCAAGCCAACTGCTTGATGGGGCTGAATGACATGGGTTTGCCAAGTCTCAGACTTGTCCCTAGTGGGTCATTTAGTGTCCACCTCCTTATATAAATAAAAGCAGCTACTTTCCTCAATCAGCACAGACCCAGGGAAGAAAGGGCAGGAGGTGGGGTAAGCATTGCAGGGAGCAGTGTGAGAGTTTGTGCTACATGCTCACACCTCTGTTTCCTCCCCCCGCCCCTCTGTGAATGGGAGGGGGGGGCACATTGTGCAGTGGCGATGCAAAGTAAGGGGGCACACAGGCACAGCCACTCCTGCCTTGCCCCCACCCACCACAGGGATCCCCCACCTTGTGTAATGGGTGACCCCTAGCCATCACACCTGGCGTGGGCAAGTCCTCTCCCCTTCCTGACCTTCCAATATCCCACTCCACATTGCAGAGTGCTGGGCAGCAGTATATCCTGCTATTGCACCCCAGGGTCAGCTCTCCCATCGCACCCTGAGAGCAGCCCCCACAGCCTACAGCTCCCCTCTAATTGCACAGGGCTGGGGGGAGGGGGGCGGATTTACAGGACAGGCTTCTGTGTCTTTCACTGCACGACCTATGAGGGGCAGCCTCCTCTAACACGTAGGACTCTAGGGCCCAGCCCCCATTGCACGGCGTTCTGGGGGCAGGAAACTCACCCCACTCCAGGAACTGCTGCACGCTGCGCTCCCGCCGCAGGGGGGCGCCGCTGCACTCCCGATACAGGCACAACAGCACGTCCAGCAGCGACTCGAGCCCGGGCCCCTGCAGCAGCTCCCGCAGCCCGGCCAGGCGCCGCTCCACCGGGCTGCACATGCTGCCCCACTCCAGCCGCTCCAGCCTCGCTGCCTGCCTGCCCTTCCCCACTCCCCGCAGCCCGGGCCCGGGCCCCGCCCCTGCCGGCCGGCCCCCAATGGGGAGGGAGTTACTGACACCTGGGCCAGGTGGGGAAGGGGCGGGGCCAGCTGTGCCAGATGTGCTCTGACAGCTCCACGCCCCCAGGGCTGGGAAGGGAGAGAAGGGGAAAGCGGGGCAGAAGAAAAGGCGGGGGGCGGGCGGGAAGGAAGACCACAAGAGGAGGAATGGAGGGAGACCGACGGATGTGGTTGGAGGACGGATGGACAGACAGGAGCCAGGGGGGAAATAGAGGGAAGGAAGGTATGTAGGGGGAGGAATGGAGAGATGGCAGGAGAGACGGGCGCAAGTACGAGGGGGGCTGGATAGATGGAGGACGGCCAATGGAAAAAAAGAGAGGGGGTAGGCAGGGGGGTGGCTGGAGAGGCAAAGCTGCAAACAAGGAGAGTCTCGGGGAAGGCTGGCTCAAGAGAAGGGATGAAGAGGTGAGGAGTGACAGCCAGCCAGGGGCGGATGGACGACAGGAGAGCCCCTGGAGGGAGAAGGGAGAACAGAAAGAAAACAAGGGGGGGCGGGGAGAGAGAGAGATTAAGCTTAGAATGAAAGAGAGGCAGATGGAATGAGAGAGGTATGGCACATGCTTGTTCTCCCCACCTCTGCTCTGCCATGGAGGAGCTAGGCCAACCCCACCAGGGCCAGGCTAAGATAGACCCCCTTCCTCACTGGCAACCCAAACGAGACATGACAGCCATTCTGGGTCAGACCAAAGGTCCATCCAGCCCAGTATCCTGTCTGCTGACAGTAGCCAATGCCAGATGCCCCAAAGGGAGTGAACCTAACAGGCAGTGATCAAGAGATCTCTCTCCTGCCATCCATTGCCACCGTCTGACAGAGACTAGGAACACCATTCCTTACCCACCCTAATAGCCATTAATGGCCTCAACCTCCATGAATTTATCCAGTTCTCTTTTAAACCCTGTTATAGTCCTAGCCGTCACAACCTCATCAGGCAAGGAGTTCCACAAGTTGACTGTGCATTGTGTGAAGAACTTCCTTTTATTTGTTTTAAACCTGCTGCCCATTAATTTCATTTGGTGGCCCTTAGTTCTTATATGTGGAAACAAGTAAATAACTTTTCCTTATTCACTTTCTCCATACCACTCATGATTTTATAAACCTGTCATATCCCCCCTTAGTCTCCTCTTTTCCAAGCTGAAAAGTCCTAGGCTCTTTAGTCTCTCCTCATATGGGACTGTTCCAAACCTCTAATCATTTTAGTTGCCTCTCTCTGAACCTTTTCTAATACCAGCATATCTTTGTTGAGATGAAGAGACCACATCTGTACACAGTATTCAAGATGTGGGTGTGCCATGGATTTATACAAACAGCAATAAGATATTTTCCATCTTATTCTCTAGCCTTTTGAAATGATTCCTAACATCCTGTTTGCTTTTTTGACTGCTGCTGCACACTGTGTGGATGTCTTCAGAGAACCATCCACAATGACTCCAAGATCTTTCCTGATTAGTTTTAGCTAAATTAGCCTCAATCATATTGTATGTATAGTTGGGGTTATTCCCTCCTCCCCCCCAGTGTACATTACTTTACATTTATCCACATTATGTGATTGGGCAACAAAATGGCAAATGAAATTTAGTTTTGTGAGATCTTTTTGAAGTTCTTCACAGTCTGCTTTGGTCTTAACTGTCTTGATCAGTTTAGTATCATCTGCAAACTTAGCCACTTCACCGTTGACCCCTTTTTTCAGATCATTTATGAATAAGATTGGTCCTAGGACTGACCCTTGGGGAACACCACTAGTTACCCCTCTCCATTCTGAAAATTTACCATTTATTCCTACCCTTTGTTCCTTGTCTTTTAACCAGTTCTCAATCCATGAGAGGATCTTCCCTCTATCCCATGACAACGTAATTTCATAAGCCTTTGGTGAGGGACTTTGTCAAAGGCTTTCTGGAAATCTAAGTACACTATGTCTGCTTGATCCAGACAACTCATCTCACACCAGGTCAGGAGGCACACAGAGACTGGTGTTTGACTGACCAATCTGTGGCTGGGGGCAAAGTTGAGGGTCTCAGGCAGACCTCTCTCAGCTCCCCACCCTGGGAAGAAACAGGGCTGCTGTTCAGATATTAAGGGCAATGCAGCCCTCTCTAGCAGCATTAGGATAGTGGCTAGAGCCCACATTATGCAGTGTGGGTTACCACCAGCAGTGCAGTAAGGCCTAGAGCAGTGGTTCTCAACCTACAGCCCATAGGCTGCTTGCAACCCAACCAGCACACATTTGCAGCTCATGTGACAGTCTCAGGGCCATACAGATTAAGACAGACCTGCATATGTGGCTCACCATGGTAAATAGACTGAGAATCACTAGCCTAGAGGCACCAACTGGTACTTTATGCCCCACCATGGCATGTGCATATTAGTATCAGGGCAGCATCTAAAGAACCTTAACTCAGATCAGTGCCCCTAGCATGCCATCTACTGCATAGAGCCTGTGCCCCAAAGAGCTTGCAGTCTGAACAGACAAAATGTGGGAGGAGTAACAGCCATGTTGGGTAGAGAGAGAAGGACTCATTCAAGCTCTCATAGGACACCGGCAGGAATAGAACCCAGGTGTCCTAGGTCTCAATCCCTTGTACTAGCCTCTTGGCCATGCTAACTTCCCTTTTATGTTGTGAAAGCACCTAGAGGCCGCAACAGAGACTGGGGCCTCTCAGTCTGCCAAGTGCAGAATAGACTGCTCTCCCCAGCCTGACTGGGGTCCCCCATCACACCAAGCTGCATAGGTCCAACAGCAGTGAGGTTTCTTTTCACAGTTTAAGGAGAGGCCATGGCAGGGATGAGGGGCAGGAAGCAACTTATGTGAAGCAACACTACCCCCTGCTGGATGACTGAATTAAAGGCAGGTTATTGAGTTAAGACCAAGCTAAACCAAGGAAGCTTGAGGGTTGACTCCAAGCTCAGACTCCATCCCTCTCCCAGCTGGCATGTCGAGGAAGAGAGACTTCTCCCTGCTGTTAGGCCACCGCAGCAGAAAGCTTCCAATGAACACTGTGCCCAGTCATTAGGAGAAATGAGACAAGGTCTCATGCTAGAGCAGCACCAACTGATGCCAGACCCACACAGCTCATCTGACCCAAAACATTGTACAGCCTTCCCAGACAGCATGGGCCAGGCTGGGAGGTGGTGACATCTCCTTATAGCAAAAGGACAGGGGTGGGAGTCAGGACTTTGGGTTTATTCCTACTTTCACCAGACTGCTTGTCCTCAGGCAAGCCACTCTCCCACCAATAGTTATACTTACCCATCTCACAGCACATGCTGTAAAGATTGATCTAATGATTGTGTCCCCCCTCAGTTCATCTGACAGTAGGAGGTGGCAGTCGCAGCAGGGAAGGGGTTAAAGGTACATTAGAAGTTCTTATCCTACAGCAACTCACTAGCTGTTTTGGATTGTAGATGCAATCCAGCCTTGAGCAGGAATCCCCCACACTTATTCCCAGCATAGAGAATACAGGGGGAGTCCTAGCCTAGGAAGTGACCTCACCAAGTTAGTGAAAATACCTCCAAGAACTTCTCCTCTGCATAAAATTCCACCATTCACAACACTCCCCCCCCTTCCCCATTCCAAATTGAGGCAAAAAAGCTGAAATTGCAAGAAAAAGTTTCCCACAAAATAGAATTTTGATTCAGGAACATCAACATGTGATTCAGCTCAAAAGTGAAAGGACTTTGACTAATATGAGCACAATACATTTACTGTACTGCCTGTTGAAAGTTACAATAGAATCTATTTAAAATTTTAAAGTCTGAACAGTTACAATATGGGAGTCTCAAAGAGTTTGACTCCCCACATCGCTCCACTCCAACAGTTGGTGAAACTGACATTCCCACAAAGCATTTTGTTTAACCTGCACTTGCATGGAAACCGTGAGAACATTTGGCCATCTGGCAGCAGACAGTTCACGAGGGGTGAGATCATGGTCGCCCATCTTCCTCCCCTCTCTAGGTCTGCCCCTACTCAACACTTCCAGTGGGTGCAGTACAATCAGGCCATTTTATTTTTAATGGGAGGGCCCAATCCTGGATTCTACCCTCCCTCAGTTGAAAAGCCCCAACTAAGGCAGAGTGGGCCTCTAAACCCTGTGACATGCTGCACTTTACATATCCCCCACCCTCAGTTGTTCAGAGCTGCTGGTGCCAAACAATCCCCTCCCCCCTGCTTAATACCAGGCCCTAAAACTAATTCCCTGCAGACAAATGGCAGCTGCATTTCAGCAGCAGGGGGTACAAAAAGACCCTTCCAGCTGAACTCCAGCATCCAAGGCTGCATGTCAAGGATGGAAGGACTCAGATCCTGCAGCTCTTAAAGGAGTAAGCTTTGACCAGGAGTCTCCACTCTCTTGGATACTGGCTCTACAAGGCTTTTGGAACAACTGCAGTATCCATTCCACACAGGAGAGGGTAGCAGCATCCCACCCTTCCGCCCTTTTCTGTATTCCACACAGCAGAATCCAGTCTCATTACATGCTGCCTCCACCCACTACTTGTTCCCACATTCCACCCTTCCCACCCACAGAATTCACCAAGTCTCAACACTGGTGCCACTACTCCCCCAACCCATTCCTTCCCAGCAGTAGCCCTGCAGGCAAGCTTCTCTTTCTGCCATGCTTCCACCTCCCCCAACCCCATTGCATACAAACTCTCACCTTGAGGAGTCGATCCTTTCCCTCTGATAGAGGGAAACTTTACACCCTCTCCAGGAAAAGTGAGACACTGCCCCATGGCATAGCAGCCCATCCTCCCCACACACAGCCTGCCAGTCACCTGTTAGAATGGATGATTAATAATAGGAGCTTGGGTGTTGAAGGGACTGGGCCCAGGGAACACTCTGGGACTGGGCCCAGGAAAGCCCACTGAGGATGCAGAACAGGTCTCATAGGAAAATCCCATCCCCTCCACCAGCTGGGAAGGGAGGGAAGCTGTGGGACAGGAAGGGTATGGGCATGTGTACACATGCACTTAATCACACCAGGAAGATGCCCTGAAGGTCCAGAGCATCAGCAGCTTCCTCCTCTAGGCAGACTCAACAGCTACTGTTTGGTTGTAAACAGATACTGCCCAACATCTGTCCCTCTCAAGCTCCTGCACTCCTACCCCTCAACCCCACAGCTATGCCAGAGCTGCCTCCTCAACAGCTCCTGTTCAGCTGATCAGGTTTCCCCACACTTCAATTCTTCCCTCCAGCTCTTTATCCCCTTCCCTACTCCCCTTACTGCTTTCACTCAGTGGAGTCTTCACTCCATTACAGGAGCTGGAACATGGTATAACAGCTGCATTCAGGAGCAGAGTTAGCCATGCTTAAGGAGGGATAAGCATTTCCCCATGGGATACATTGCACTAGAGAGGCCAGGTAGCCTTGTGGTTAAAGGCCATGGACTGGCAGGCGAGATATCTTGGTTCAAAATCCCAGCTTCCCCTTGGCTCCGTTTCCCCATCTGTAAAGTGGATGAAGGGGACTAATCCTCCTCCTCCAGACAGCAAGCAGCATCTCAGCAGTTAGGGTATCAGACTCTGGACATATGGGTTCTATTCCCAGCTCTGCCATTGACTTTAGTGGAGTCCCTTCTCCCTCTCCCCCCTACCCTTTTGATAACTTTCTACTAGGTAAACTAAGCAGCAGCTGACCCCATTTCTCTTTTCAGGGAGAAACACACAGGCCACCTCTCCCTCCACCAAACAGAAACTATGCAATGTTAGGGCCACCTCCTAATGTGGGTCCATGGTCAAGTTTAGGCTGGTGTTTTGGGCCTGCACTGAAGAGCAGTTCCCCAGCTCAGGAGATACTCCTGCAGGAGCCCCATGTTGGTAGAAGTTCTTGCAGCACAAGTCCATCTGTTATGATGTGACGCAGTCCCTTTAACAAACCTCAGAAGCCACCTCCCCTAGCATTTCCCAGGACAGGACGCAGACTCAGGAGCTGCAGAACTTGCCAATACATTTTAATGTTTCAAAAAAGATTTAGACAGGCTTAAACAGAGCGCACTTCCCTCTGATGCACAGGCTTGGGGAGGCCCTCCCCTAGCCCCCCTACTGAGAACTGCTTCATTGTACAGGAGGTAACTATACATAGTTAACAGATGCTGGAGCAGAGTCCTTAAGTCTGACATTCCCTTGGCACAAGAGTCCAGAGAGAAGCCCAGAAGCTGGGAACATTCTAGCTAGTTACCTGAAGTATCAGAGCTTCAGTCTCTTGACTATCACATGGACTCAGCCAGAAATACTGGACCCCCTTCCTCCTCCCCTGGCAATAAGATACCAAAAAGATTTTGATTCTCCATCAGTGGAGTCAGCCCACAAACCAAGTATACTGGGCAGAGCCAGGCTGTTAAGCAGCCGATAGGGAATACTGGAAAAAAGCATTTTTAGCTGCTTGCCTGTGAAAGCACTAAGAAACCCATCTATGCACATTGCCTCCACTCCAACAGTTGCAAGAATAAGGCACATGAGCGTTCCACTTTAACCATCCCCATCTCACAGCCTGGCAGGATGATTCTGAGGCAAACCCTTTAGGCTTCTCCCAGGACTGATACCATTGCTTCACAGGAAGCTCTGCCTCTTGAAGGTTTGAGAACAGCCTAAATTGGGTGCCCAATCCCAGAAGGATTCTGTGCACCCAACTGTAGGTGCTCCTAAAGGCTGCAGTCTCTGGGCTAGGTCCTCAATGTTGGCACAGAGTGGTTAAAATTGCAAGCAGACGAGTTGTTTTGAGGGCTGCTGGCAGGGCCCTGAAGTTGACAGAGAAGGCCAAAAAACTCAGGCACCTTTAAGGAACTGCAATCATGGCCTGTGTAGCAGTGAAACAGGAACATGGCCACCCTTTCCCAACAAGTTTTCCTAACAGTTCCAGATCTAGCCCTGGAGATTGACAAAGAGGCTGAGTTTAATGACCACCACTAGCATCAGACTGAAGCATGCTACCAGAGTAACAGTCTTTACCCTACATAGAGGGTAATTCCAAGGCTTCCCAGGATCAATGTTTCTAGACAGATGTGAACACCTGACCATGTGATGCAGTGCAAAGTGTCAGTGACACAGGGTGAGAATTAACAGGCTCAGATTAGGCAATACCTTGCACATCACTTAAGGGCAAAACCAGAGGGAACAGTCTGCACTGGAGCAACCGATGAGACAAGGCCTGGGACAGTGAGGTGAGGTATCACACCTGTGGCATTTTAAGGAAGAGGCATTCTCTGGAATAGACTGTCTTCCTGTTTGAGAAATTCCACATCTCAGTTCTGGGAAGCGTGACTGTGAAATTGACAAGAAGCCAGGTTAGTGAAGGTGTCTAAGAGGAAGTGAGGGCTCTGAGGGGGATTCAAAGCAAGTATGAGACTTGCTGTCTTCCATAAGAGGAGACCAGGAGTGAAAGGCACAACAAGCAGCACCAGGGTTCCCCCACCAAAGAGAGGTCTGTCCATGTTCCTTTAAGAACCCCTCACCAATTTAGTAGTCTACATTTTTGGGAGCTAGAGCCAAGAGTAATTAACTTGTTAATGTTTTTGTATGGGGAGATCAGGAAGCCCTGGAGAAGTGACCCAACTTCATCTTAAAACCAGCCACCTGGGTCATTAGCATAAAAACTGCTCTGTACATGGGGGAAGTCAGCTGAGAACTGAACTGATGTGTTTGGACCACATTCCAAAAAGAATTAGAACTGCTTCACCACTATGGGAAGTTACAGTGCCTGCTTCCCCAGAAAAAAAAAAGTCAGACAGCTGGGGGGGGAACAGTTGTGCCATCCCAGCACAAGGGTAAAGCTGATTGTGAGCAGTTCTCCCAGGCATGGGGATTGAACTGATGTTTGCAGCTCAGCCATGCTGCTCTGCCACACACAGGCCTTCATTCAACACCTTAGGAAGACAAACCAGTTGCATTAGCAGCTCCTGGGGCAGCAACCCAAACAACAGAAGGGGAACAAAAATGTTGCCTTGAATATATTAAAATAGCATTCTTGTGCACAATACGACATGTATGAGGGTTTCATTCAGGTCTTATCACTCGCTTAGATGGGGCATTTGGAAGGAAGGTGCAAGTTCAGTGCCCTTTGAAGTAAAATTCAAATTGTCCACCAGCTCTCAGGGGTTGTGGATCTTTAGCAGAGTTAGAGGTTGAAATCCAGGCATCTGGCTGCCCATTTCCCCCATCCCCCATTTAAAGGACCCTGGGGAATCATTCATGTCTGCGTTTGGAGGGGGGCACAAGATGGGGGGGCAGTTCTGCAGGCAGCTCATGCCCTTCTAGCTTCACCTTGATCAAGTGGTTGGCCAGGGCAAACTCCTCATCATCCAAGAATCCATCTTTGTCCACATCAGCCAGTTTCCAGATCTTGCCCAGGACGGTGTTGGGCAACTTGGATTTCACCATCTCCTTCTTGGCATTGGCCCCTGTGATCTTACCATTGACAGGTGAGAGGGTGTAGAAGATCTCATCATAGCTGGGCTTGTCCTTTCCTACCACCCACTCAATGTCATCAATGCCCTCGCCAGCCCCCTCCCCATAGCCATGGCCAAAGGGCCCATTCATAGTGCCCTCAAAGGCCCCGCCCTTCACTGCCTGGGTGGGCATCTGAGATTCTTCCTGCCGCACCATCACCATGAGCCGGGCAATGTCATTGGCCAGCATGTCATCAACTGCGTCCAGCAGCTTGGGCTTCAGGAGCTGGAACTTGCTGAAGTCTTGGCTCTGCAGGAGCTCCTGGGAAAGAGATGGCAGAGATTAGCATTCAGGGTGGGCTTTGGCACTTGGGAGCAGTCTGCTCCCCTATCCTACCCAATACCCAGCAACTCCAATCCACTCTTCAATCCCCACATTCCCCTGCCCAGCCATGCCCAGCTGTCCCCAATCCCATCTATCCCTTAATCAGGCTGAAATACACCCTCCATCCAAAATCCCCCTATGCTCCTAAACAAGGCCATCCCTAACCCATCCCCAGTGCCCACCTTGAGCTGCACCCACTCAATTCATCTGTCCCCTCCTGGACCACTCCCCCCAGCCCCTGGATACAACCCTCATTCCAGACACTCAGGCCTTAGACTTTACAAGTGGCCTGTGAAGCACTGTCTGCAGCCACCTCTGGAATGGAGGACAGCTTCCAAGTGGCACACTGAACCATGGGGAATGGGAAATTATTGTTAAGGGCATATAGGAATAAGGTTTTTCCCTAAGCAAGAAGCCAGGGATTCTCCACATTTGTGGATAGCTGGCAGCTTGTTTCGGTCTGCCCCAGAACAGCCCATGTGTGCCCTGCATAGAGGCCTGTTCACCTTCCTTAGGGAGTGGAAATAAGTTATCCCAGACAGGAGATTAGCCTGTGGTTCCAGGAAGTATTTTAGATGCAGGGAATCCCAAATCCAGGCACCTCTTGCTCTAACCCACTAGACCCCACTCTTCCCAGCACTGGGGACAGAACTCAGGAGTTTTGGCTCCCAGCACCCTCTGCTCTTCCCATGAGAATACATTTCCTTTCAGATTAGCCCTGCTCTCAGGAGCCCCAGTCCTGGACGGCAAGAGCACTTTCCCTCCAGGCTACTAGAGAAGCCCAGCCACTGCCTTGTATCAGTGCCATGCTGGATTTAACAGTGGCATGGAGGGAATCTCTCTTGCCTTAAAGATGAAGTCTTGGCCCAACTCTGACCTGGAATCACAGGATCACCTGTGCAGCAGGAGGACCAGATAAGACAGGGATGGTCCTAATCATCCATAGTGGTGGGGGGCCACTAATGAGATTCATTTCCATGCCAGAGGAAAGCCAGTTAAGGCCACCAGCAAACAGGAGTCTGGGGCATGCAAGAAGTTGACCTTAGCTAACATCAGGTGCAGTGACTGAGCCTAGATGTCTGATGAAAACTCATCAGGATAGCTCAAGACCTAGGGTAAACTGCATTTCAGCCTCCACGCCCACAGCATGACTTCACACCTGCATCTTGCGCAGATTGGGGAAGTCCCCAGGTGAAATCTGATGCTCCCGCTCAATCTTCAAGTAGATCTCGCCCAGGTTGTTCACCAGCTCCTTCTTTCTGCTCTCCTTCCCAAAGACATTGGGCATCTCCTTCTTCAGAGAAGAGATTATGTAGGCATGGACCTAGGGAAAGGAAGAGATGAGCTAGGATGCCTGATTGACAGTATAATGTTCCCACTTCCCCTGCCCTAATACAGACCTCCCAATTCCTTCCCAGAGCAGGAAGTAGAATCCAGGCATCCTTGCTCCCAGCCTCATTGCTGCTCTAACCCACTTGACCACACTCCCCTCAGTGCCAGGAATAGAGCCTATGAGTTTGACTCCCAGTGAGATGCCCTAGTCACTCTACAAAACCCATGAGTCAATCTCAAAGGTAGTTCCATACATAGGGCAAGTAGCTTTATTCTCACTTTAGCGAGGGGAAACTGAGGTACAGGGGTGGGGAAGGGTCATCCAGCAGGGCAGGAGCAGAGCCAGGAACAGAATCACTTAACAGAACCTCCATCAGGTGCTAGGGAAGGAAACTTGATGGATCTAAAGGAGTTCAGTTGGAAAGCATGAGGAGTTTTGGAGATGACTGGAGGTTTTTTTGAGTAAAGGAGGGGAGTATTTTACTTGGGGAATGTAACATGTCTCACTGAGGTAGAAAGTTTTTGGAGGATTCTCTTGTCAAACTCTTGCCAGTATATCAGTAGATACAATAAGATCCTTAGTCAGTACCATAAGGCTTTACCTGTTGGTTTTGCCTTCCTGCTTTCAGATGTCCCCTTCCTTTACTGTGTTAAAAAGCAAAGCTCTGATTGTTGGCCCCAGTCATGTAGGCCCTTGTGGGGTGGGGAGCTTCCATTATTTTAACACAGGGAGGGTTTGTAGCAGCTTCTCCCATCCAATCAGTATTTACCTGGTGGCCAAATCTAGAATTGTTACTTGCATATGTATCTTATAAAAAAGACTAAATATGTTCATGGAAGATAGCCATTGATGGACCTATTAGCCAGGATGGGCAGGGATGGTGTTGCCAGAAGCTGGGAATGGGTGACAGGGAATGGATCACTTGATTACCTGTTTTGTTCACTTCCCCTGGGGCATGTGGCATTGGCCACTGTTGAAGACAAGCTACTGGGCTAGATGGATCTTTGGTCTGACCCAGTATAGCTGTTCTTACTGGAACACCAGGGACCATTGACTCAGGACCCAGCCTGTGGGGAAGCTTAGCCACAGACTGCTGGTACCTCACTGACCTGCAGCGATAGTGGCTTGGCTTTGCTTCCCAGCCTCTTGCTCAATATTTCCCACAAATCTTCTGTCTCTATTTAGATATGGGCATTTAAGCATCACAATGGATTTTATCCTCACTACTGAAGTACAGAAGGATTCTCTATTTTACAGGTGGGGAACTGGGCAAGTCTCTTCCCTTGGACATCAAGATCAGATCCAGACTTGAACCCAGGTCTGGCAAGTGCCAGGTTAGACCTAGTAATGCATTCCCCATGGAATGCCAAGTGGGCTTAACTGGCACTAGCCTAGGGATAAAGTTTTCAAGAGCATCTAGGTGACTTTAGTTCCTTAAACCCCATTGACTTTCACTGAGACTTCAGTTCCTGAGGCACTCTGATAGTTATCCTAAGACTGGAGTCTGAATGGGTGATAACAGCCTACGGAGCAGTCATCAGGCCCAAGCCATCAGATATTCAGGCCAGAAGACCCTTGATCTAGCTCAGCCTCTTGCATAAAAGGCTAGACAGAAAGGATGGTTTAGTAGTTAGGGCACTAGCCTAGGAGTTGAGACTTCATTGAGTGACCTTGGACAAGCCACTTTATAGGCTGGAAAACTGAATCAGCAGTAAAATGGGGATACTGGCTCCAGGATGCCACAGGTATATTTAGGATTGTAAGGCACTAAAGTAGAGTGAGAACTTCACCTAGCTATATGGAGCCCATAATCTGTTTGAAGCTATAGCATCTGTTTTGGAGCAACATGCAGTCCATTAAGACCCCGCTTAATGGAGAATCTACCACATTCCTTAGTCAGTTCTTGCAACAGTCACCCACTCTCACTGGGAAACATCTGCATCTTTCTAGTTTGAATGTCTTACTTCATCTCATTCTGCCTTTTGCTTGATTGAAGAGCCACCTGCCATCAGAAATTTCTCTCATGCAGGGCCTCAGACAGTGACAAGTTACCTCTTGGCCCAGGTCTGACTGCTGCCATTGTAGCTATGCTGGGAAATCATACTGTTCCACACAGCTATGCTGACATGCCACCTTGTTAGCAGGTTGGTGTGAGCTGCACCTATGCTGAGTCCTAAACAGTGTTCCTAGTGTAGCCCATTTTGCTCAGGAGGTTGGTATGGCTCATTCCAACAAGAGCAGGTTTGCCAGTATAGCTGCATGCACACTAGTAGTGCTTTGCCACTGCAGCAGACTGGCATTCCTGTAGTGCTTTGAGCGTAGGACCTTCTTCAGTCTCTGAAGAGTTGTGACTGAGCAAGTCTTGCTGGCTTAGCAGATTTCCTGGATTCATTTTTGAGATCTGTTCAAACTTCTCTGCTTTTTAGAGCAGTGATTTCAAAGCCTTCATCCATCTGCAAGGCATGCTAGGATCATGAGGACCTTGGAAAGGTTGGACAACTTATCACATGAAACCGGATTCTTGCTCTTTGTATGCACAGCTCATTTAATGGGCAGATTCTCTGCCCTCCCCCACATGTTGCTGCACTGATGGCTTTTATGCCTGCAGTGGCAGGACAAGGATAGAGTTTACCATGGAAATGCTATCCTGCCTGGGGCAGTCTTTACTGTCAAACCAGTGCTATTTGGATCAGGATTCAGTCTTTTTATACTCCAAGAGTCAAGGGGTGGGGGGAAGGGACCAACTCGCAAGGTAGTCACATGCCAGACAGCCTCTTGAACTGCTTTCAAGCGAAGTGGACTAAGCTGGGAAGTCTCTTCCCCTCCGAAAGTTTGTGGCAGAGCCAGGTATTTAACCCAAGTTTTTGACTCCCACTTGGTACCTTAACCCACACTGCATCCCAAAGCATCATTTCAGGTGGCTAGTGTACATAGACTTGCTTTGAGGGGTGCAGCCTGCCATGACAGGATTAGACAGTGTAAAGCTGTTCCCCCACACCCACCTGGGGAGTCCACTGACAGTACCAGGGAAAGTGGCAATCTAAGTGAAATGTCTGAGTCAGAGCCTTAACAGGTATGTGCTGGGCATTTCACCTGGCCACTTGAATTAACTAACTCTACAGGGAGAGAGAGTTATTACAAACTAGTATCCAAACTGATACCATCAACAGAAAGATGAATCCAAATTGGACCAGATGCAGAGAAGGGCTCTTTGGCTCTTCATGCCCCTGATCAGCCTATCTTACAAAAAGAGACTAAAAAGAGTTGTGCTTGTTTTGTCTTGGGGGTAAGGGAAAACAAAGGCTAAGAGGGGATCTGATTGCTCTCTATAAATACATTCGGTGATAAACCTCAGGGAGGGAAGAGAGCTATAGGAGCTCAAAGACAATATTGGCACAAGAACAATACAAACTGACCAGGAATCTACTGAGGCTGAAAATAAGGAGATTCTGGAACAGCCTCCCAGTAGGAAGACAACCTAACTAGTTTGGAGCTGGATCCATTTGACCAGGATGTGACTACTGCTGCCCACAATAGCAGGGACTGGATGCCATGACCCAGGTGGTCCCATCCATTTGTGTTCCTACATATCTGATGACTTAAAACATGCTGTAAGTACTACAGTCATGCACACAGAACAAGAATTTAATCTGTTAGACTAATCAGAGTTAGGGTTTGAAATTGCACTATTTTTTAGAAGGCCTGGCCAGCTAGATATTTGTTCCTTCTAATGTGGATTGTGCTGAAACCACGCAGCAGTTTGGATCTTTGAGAAGCCTAGTGCCAGCTCTGGGTTCAGGAGCTATTTCTGACCCATGTCAATGCTGAGCCCTGTGGTTTCTCTGAAACAATCAGGATTTTTACAGCTCCTTCCAGCTAGTTCAAAGAAACTGAAAACAGCCATAAAAACAGTGTGTTCCCATAAAGAGCTGCATTTCTCTAGCTAGGCTAGCAAGCAGATAGCTTATCTGCAAGAGTGATGCCTTAAAGAGATAATGCCCAGAATGGTGCAGAGTCTATTGCAAGGTAAATAGTTTAAGGCCACTGGGGTTTAAGGTGGAATTTCCTCAGCATGGCTGAGAAATTTCCATAATTTCTGTCCCATAACTGACTCAAGACTCTCCAGCAAGGAACGTTAATCTGAGGAGTTTCCCTGCTGTAAAATGCAGCTGTCAGTTAGGTTGTGGCAGAGCCAGGAATAGAACCCAGAAGATCCCTATTCTATCTTATCACAAAACCCATACTTCTGGGACTAGAGTGCCATTAGTTTGAATGGAGTGGTGAGAACAAGCCACTGCAGGTCAGCAGGCAGTACAAGCTATGCCTCGGATTGGAGCCATGGCTGTTATCGCACTAGGAGCTTGCACTAAATGGCAGATACTATCTGCACCAGTGCATCTACATTAGGGGGTTATATTGACACAGCTAAAGCAGTGGAAACATGGATTGGGAGTCAGGACTCTAGGTGCTCTTCCAGCCCTGAGTGGGAAGATGTGGCCTAGCGGGTTAGAGCAGGGAGCTTGAGATAGCACTGGTAGTTGCTATTCCCAGGTCTACTGTGCAACCTTGAATGAGCCCCTACCCCGCTTGATGTCTCTTCCCACCCTGTGGATATTCAGGCTGAGCTCTCTGGGGCAGGTATTGTCTCATTAGGGCTCTGCAGTGAGTAGTGTAATGTCTCCCCCTTCCCCATCTTTGCTAGGGACTCTGCAGGCACCTCTCCCCCTAGATTGAGATCAGACACCTGGCACAATAGGCACATCCCTGCACTTGGTCAGGGGAACTCTGAAATGCTAGTCAAGTATCGTCCTTGGTCAGAAGGCTTCATCTAGACCAAATCCCACCCATGTAGCACTGTCTGTGGTTCACTAGAGGGAATGCTTGGGACACCATACCTTAGCTAGCCTGGCTCTCTTGATGAGGTCATTGAGCTTGCGGAGTGCAGCATTCCTGGGCAGGGACTGGATATCTTTGAAGAGATCCTGCTCTTCTGCTTCAAAGAGCTTCCTGTTATCAGGGATGAGGAGTGGCTGGGACCAGAAGGAGCCAATGTAGACCCGTACCACCTCTGGGGTGTTTATGATCTTCCCCAGTGACCACATGAGGGCACCATAGACCCGCATCAGCTGTTGTGTTTCAATCTGGTCAGCTTTGTTCAGCACCACCCGAATCTTGTCCTCATGGTTCTTCAGGGCCTTGATCACCTCTGAAAACTCATCTGAGATGTCCAGCTTGTGAGCATCGAAGAGGAGGATAATACGGTCCACACGCTCTGCAAACCACTCCAGTACTGCAGCAAAGTCATAGCCTGCGAGAGAGAGGGATGTTTATACACAAGGACTGCAGCTAAGGCAGCAGCTAGTGAGGAGAGCATCAACTTGGGACTCTGGAGACCCTGGGTCTACACTCCCAGTCCTGTCACTGACCCTGACAAATCATTGCCCCCATGCCTCAGTTTCCTCTCATCTTTTGTTTTACTCATTTGTGTTGGGGTAGCACCTAGGAGGCTCAACACCAGGCACAGAACAGAAGTTGTGCTATGCACTATGCAAACTGACTGCCTCTGAGAACTTCCAATCAAAGTAATCAGGGACTGAATTGTGCCCACCACCTAGCACAACAGGATCAGATGAACTACCAGTCAGTGCAAACTATACTACACATCTAGGAAACTGATGTTCTAGAACCCCAGCTCATGCCACAGGATTAGATAGGTGAAGTACTGGTGCTGAGCTTTCCACACACTATTTTTCCAAGCTTAGATCTTAAAGATCTCATTACCCCTGGTTTAAAGATAAGGGAAAGTTTAAGGCCAGAGGGGACTATCAGATCATCTAGTCTGGCCTCCTGTCTATCAGGCCATTCAGTTTCACCAGATACCCCCATACCAAACAATTGAGTGAAACCAAAGCATTTCATCCCGCAGGAGATGAACCTGTTGTGAGCCCCAGTTAGAAAACAAGAGAAACCAAAGGGCTGTCAGTGCCAGAGGCCCCTGCAATGGCAGGGAATTGTTGCAGTGAGACATCTAGTGATACCAGCAGATGACCCATGCTGCAGAAGGCAACCTCTGCCTGTGCAAGGCCCACCCCTCCCCCTGTTTCTGCAAATCTGACCTGGAAGGGAGGAAAGTGTCTTCTCCCAGTGTCAACCAGCAGGCCAGTGGACAACCTAGGAATAAAGCTCTTTGGAGCAGGAACTGTGACAGGATCTGGTCCATGATAGAGCCCCCAAACATTACAGGTCTCCTAATGTCCCAGGCCTGTGCTTTGGCCACTACAGGAATGACTGAGCATTCTCCACATTCCTGAGACTGAACACCCTCCTGGAACTGCAAACCCCACATGACTGAGTCTGCAATCAGACTTTCTGCAGCAGGAGCATGGCCTGCTACTTTAACCTCTAGTAATGCTAGAGACAGTGCTGTATGGCTGCTACCTGCAGTAGTAGATGCACTCCAGTCTAAGAAATCTCACTTCCAGCAGTGCAGTGCCATGTGAACACAGGATGCCCCAAGCAGATATGCAAGTTACACAAGAATTGCTTAGCTCAAAGTGCTGCCACCTCTGGAGCAAGATTCTAACAGCTGACAATTGTCATCACAAAAGGATTGTCTCATTTGAGAGCCAGCTAAGCTTTGCTCCCCATCTCATCTGGGAAATTGCACCAAATGCCACAGAGCTTATGAACTGCACCTCAGGGTGATAGAGCTGGACAAGGATGTTTTGGTCCATTGGCAATTTTGAAAGCAACTTGTTCTGGGTTGAACCAAGTGTTTTGAATTTGACCATTTACAGGTCTTGAATTTTAATAAGCTTCAAGGAAACTGGGAAAGACATTGAAGTGTTTTGTTCAAATAGTGTTGTCAATTTTTAAAAAAAAAATGGAGCAAAACTGCTATGAAAGCTTCTCAGACGTTGGACCAATAGAAGATATTACCTCACCCACCCTGTCTTATGAATTTGTGAAGCATGTTATTGAATTTGCATTTTCACCAAAGAGTTTGACCAAAAAAATCCACCCACATCTACTTATAACTCAGGGAAAGTGCCACCTACCTAGGGACCCTAGGCCCTAACTAAGATCACAGCACCTTTGTGCTAAGTACAATACAGTCAGGGCCTCCTGGGAGAGCTTATGATCTAGCTAGGCCCAAGTCACAGCTTGAGCCTGGCTGCATGGCAGCTATGTTATCATACCCTTTTGCAAAACAATTAGATGTCACTGTCAGCACTGCAGGATGGGTTATTCATGCTGACTTTCAACATCTCAGCTCTCTTCCAGACATGTCAAACCCCCATAAAAACAGGCTTCTGTCTTAACTGACTTGCTTGTTGCCTAGTAGCTTGCTGCTGCTTTTTTTTTTTTTAAATAGGCTCTGGGCAAGGAGGGGTGAGAGTTAGGGGTGCACAGCAGTCCCACCACAATCCAGACTGCATGCTGTGGGATCTAGTCAGAGTGTTGGGGTTCTTAGGGACTGGCTTATTTTGAAATGGGATTAGATTGATTTACAATGTGAAAGTTGGCAACAGTAACATCCTGTATTTGTGCATTTGGAGAGACATCAGGATGCCTGCATTTAAGCCTTTCACTAAAAAGGTGTAATTGCACACCAGGCAGACTCCATGATCAGCCAGCAGAATCTCTCTACATGAGAGAATTGGTGGTTGGGGTTAAGACATTGGACTGGGACCCTCAGGTTTGATTCCCAACTCTTCTACAGCCTTCATGTTACTTTGGCCAACTCCTTTCCCCTGTGCCTCAGCTCCCTCTGTCTATTTAGACTGAGTCAGCAACTCTGCACACTAGGTGCTGTATCTCAGTGCTTTACAGTCTTAAGTTTGTGGACCCCTACAAAATTTTAAAAGGAGGCAGACTCATTTGGAAATCCATTGTGTATATATTGCTGAATTCTATTCAGTTTTCAGTCTAAGTCTTTCATGGACCCCTCAATCTAAAGTGTAACAGATGTAAGATCCTCTACACATAGGAGAGCGCTAACCTTTAGCCACTCATTCAATAAAGAGTCACTTCAGTAGTCACTCCCCTTCCCATATTTAAAGGCCTCAATCTCCAATGCCTTTAGCTTCTCATCTCGAGGCAGGGCAGTACTATCATCCCTATTGTACAGCTGGTGGCAGAGACTGAAGGACTTGCCCAAGGTCACATAGGAAGTTGTCTGAGCTAGGAGACCTGGGTTCAACTCCCAAGTGCTAAGATGCTCCCTAAGCACACTACACCATCCATCCTTCCTCTCCAGGGCAGTATGGAGAAGTGATATTGACTTCACTCTTGAAGCAGAGACTAAATCCATCCTGAGAATTCCCAGCATTCAGCTAAATGCTGCATATGTTTTATAAAGTGACTCAAATCTCAGTCTCCTGAGACTAGAGTCCTTTAGCTAGGGTGATTGTGGCAAAGATGGGTAGCTTCTGGAGCTTTCAGAGGGACTCAACAGTATTCACCATTAAGAAGAGTCCCTCAATCATTCTAAGTAGCAGCCCCACTGCTATGCAAACTATGTTGGATACCATCTGATTCCCTCTCCCGCTCCACAGGCCTTGCTTTACAGAGGAGCATTATTCTCAAACAGGGAAATTCAGGCACAAATAGGGGGAAGGGGATGACTGGTTCAGGCCTCACACTAGGCCAGGGGCAGAGCTAGGAACAGAACCCAAGCTGGAGTCCTAATCCAGTGTGCCTGCCCACTGGGTTATATTGCCTGCCCTAAACTCAAGAACTCAGACTAAACTTCAGAAGGTGGCACTGGTAAGCATCCTACAGCATTTACACTTCTTGCCCTTTTAGAGCACTCATATACAAAGGCTCTAGATACCTGGTATCAAGAATGGAGTGATGTGATGTACTCCAGAGTCAGTTTGTACTGCAATAGTGCCTAAAGGACCTGCACCAGCTCAGATCAAGATCTCATTGTGCCTAGACACCCGACTTAGAGCTGGCAGCATAGGAGGGTAGAGGGGAAACAGACACAGGGGGAAGGCACTTGTCACAGCAAAGATCACTGGCAGCACTAGGAAAAGGACCCAGGAGTGAACTCCAGTGTCTAGAGCAAGGCAGCTGGGACTATGTTATCTCCCCAGATTCAAAGATAGCTTCTCAAGTTTAGTTGCACAGCATAATCGAATCCCTTATGTCATGGGAGAATCCCAGTTGCCTCTGCCTCCTACATCTGGCTATGTACACAGGATTGGAGTGTAAGTACTTGAGTCCATTGCTCTGCTGATGAACTATTGACTCAGTGGCAAAATGAGTTCAATTTACTGACAATGAACTGAAAATGGGAAGTAACCGACCGTGGCTTCTCAGAACTACAGAGGGGAATTCTGTCTGTCTAAGAGCAAACACTACAAACCAATATACCAACAGCTGCCAGTTCCTCTGGAAGAACCCCAAAAGGCAGAGACCTGCATTGTATGGGCCCCGCCAACTCACAAGATGTCATTTCTTAAAGCCTTGGCTCCCAGAACCATGTTATACAACACTCCTTAAAAAAGTCTCATGGTCAGTAGGGAGAGTTTGAAAGTAGGACTACTAAAGCCCCAAGCCAGATGACAAAACAGATCTGTCTTAATCTCAGGATTACTTGAAGCCCCAGCCTACTTTCCTAGTGCTTGGGCCTGTCTTTTATGTCCCAGATGTTATACCGTGAAATAATCTGGCTTTGACTACAAGCCATCGTGTTTTGTATGACTAATTGGTTTTAGAAGTTTGGGGTAATCTTATTTACCACAAAGAAAGATACACATTAAGGCCAATATAAAAAACCAAGGGTTGCTGAAATTATAGCAGCATGGCTAATGGAAAGGACAGGGGAATCAAGTCAAGACACTTGAGTTTTATCACAAGCTCTGCCAAATTCACTATACTGGGACCTTTGGCAACATAAGCTTGAGTACACCCCCGCCCCCTTATGGGATGTCTGGAGGTTTAACCTGCACAGAACACAGATAAGGCATTATGCTCCTTTAAAGCAAGGCAGAAAGAACACAGCCCTTTAAGACAGTGTGCTCCCTTACTATCCCTGGCTGCTGAACCACACCTGACAGGTACAATACACAGTGCTGTTGCAATCTTGACCTGACATTTCCTCACAGGAAGGCACTCAGTATTACCCAGTGGTGAGCTGCAGCCGGTTTGCTAGAATCGGTTGCTAAATTAGATGCCAATGGAGAACCAGTTGTTAAAGAGCCAGCCAGGGAGAACAACTCTGGCCCATGGGACCATACTGTCCCCCACCTGAGCTCCCAGGATTCCCTGCTCCCCCCTGTAGAGCTGCAGAATGGCCAGCCAGTGCCAGCTGAGCTCCAGCTTCATCCTGATGCTTTGAGCAGCTGTCAAGGTAAGGGGTGGCTGTGAGCTCTGGGGCCACCTGGGGCGGGAAGAAGAGCAAGTGAGGCAATTTGCCCCGGAACCAGGCCCTGCAGGGGCCCCTGGCCCCATGAGGATGTCTCCCCTGGGCTCTCCTCTGCTTTCCCCACCCCACAGAGCTGCAGCATGTCCAGCAGCTGGGCAGGGCAGCTCAGCTGAGCTCTGGGCTGCTGGCAAGGTAAAGGGGCTGCAAGCGGGGCAATTTGCCCTGGGCCCCTGGCCCCACAAGGATGTCCCCCCCTGCAGTGCGGCCAGCAGCTGAGCTCCTGAGTCATCCTGCTGCTTTGAGCTGCTGACAAGGTAAAGGGGGGCTATGGGGCAATTTTCCCCAGGCCCTGCAGGGGCCCCTAGCCCCACAAGTAGGTCTCCTCTGCCCTGGGGCCTCCCCTGCTTCCTCCCCCTTAAATCATAACTTTATAGGGAACCTGTTAAGATTTTGGCATATTCTGGTGAGTACAGGGTACATTGTGGAGGTTGGCTCTCCCCACCTATCTGCCTTGACTCACATTACAAGACAACATTAGTCAATTGCAGAGTCAGGAATGGAAAGAATTGGAGATCAGTGCTCCTACAATACATGAGGAATGTTAGACACATTCCAATCCCACAGCTGCTTGTGAATCAGCAAGTTTGATCCCTGCTATGGGTCTGATCTTTGAGAGAACAATGTTTTAAGAAAGTTTCCTTTAACTTCCTCCTGGAGTTGTGGCCTGTTTGGTCAAATGAGGAACTCTCCCCTACAGCCTCTCAATTGCTTCTGGGAAGAGCACAATTAGAGGTTAAGAAAAGTCATGGACACTGCATGGGACTGTTCAAGGGGAACAGATTTGTCTTTGCTTCTCCTGTGAGTGGAGCAATGCAATCTATAGGTAAGGTTGGGTTATATTGTGATGACAAGGACACAAGTAAATTTTGTGCCTTGGTTGGCAAGTTTTGCCAAGTAGGGTTTAAAGAAAGTCTGTCTTCCCCTTGACAAATTCAAGCAGAATCAGTGACCCACAAACATCCCATGTTTCTGCAGAACTGCAAGTTTGCAATGTTGTAGCCAAGTTGGTCCCACAATATTAGAGCTCTGTGTAAGCTTGAAAGGTTGCTTTTTCCACCAATAGAAGTTGGTCCAATAAGGATTACCTCACTGACCTGTGTCTCAACTGTAAGAGACCTAAGAATCAAGTCATTATCCTATTCCTCACTTTCTACCCCCAGTATCCTGCAAGCTTTTGAACTGAGCGCTAGAGACAGGACAGTTCTTGATCCACTAGACCAGGTCTCAGTTGAGCATCCACCTATTGGCTCTTGTCCTTTGCTTGTATTTTTGGGGCAGGGATCTTTGAGCTGTCTGTGTACAGTACCTGGCATAATGGGGTCCTGCCCATGTCTGGGGCTTCAGGTACTGCCACAAGACAAGCTGAAAATGTAACAACTGAATGTTCCCTGGAACATTAGCGACTCTTGGAACTCTGCTAGGCTCCTTATGTGACACCAAGTTCCACAGGAAACTCCATTTGTAGAGGAATTTCTTCCCTTTCATTTTGAAATTTGGTGCTCCTCATTCAGTGTTCCCATTTCTGGCTAGCCAGAGCTGCTGTTCTCTTTACTGAGGTTATACAGGACAGAAAGACTACATCATGTAGTAAACAAGTTGCAGTGCACTATGCATTGTAGTAAGTTACTCTGTTGCCACTTTGCAATGTAGTTTAATAAAGTGTTACAATGTAGGCTTTTAGGGTTTTGCGTCCAGCAATTAGTCACTTGGGAGGCTCATCTCAAGTCACTGGGTGGTTCTGCCCAATTTCTCACATCCAGTGCTTCCCTCAAACATGTGCTGCATTTCAGAGTAATATTTGCATCAGAGGCTGAAGTAACTGCCTTATCTGTGGGTAGGGCCTTGAAGTTAACAGTGGCAAAGCTAGTTTCAGTGGTGAATAGGTGGAATGTTACAAGGGGAAGATGTAGTTATGTTTGTGCAACAGCTCCTAGATGTCCTAGGCTCCAGAGCTCGTCAGCAACTGAGTCAGTCATTTAGAGGCTACAGCAGTGATCAACCTTTTTATGCCCAAGACCACTTCCTGAATCTATGGGTAACCCAGGATACATCCCACCCCTTCTGAGGCTCTGCCCCCCTCACTCCATCCTCCCCCATGTTGCTTGCTCTCCTCCACCCTCACTTTCACCAAGCTGGGTAGGGGGCTCTGGGCTGAGCCTTGGGCAGGGGTTGTGGTGCAGGAGGGGGGTGAGGGGTGCAAGCTCCAAGAGCGTGCAGGCTCCACAAGGGCGCTCAGGGCTGGGGTGTGGCCTCCTACCAGGCAGCCCTTACCTCTAGCAGCACCCACAGGTACTGCAGCATAGCTGCAGTTAAGACAGGCTCCCTGCCTACCCTGGCCCCATGCTGCTCCTGGAAGGGACCAACGTGCCCCTCTGGCCCAAGGGAAGGGTGTCAGTGGGCATGTGGTCCACACCCTGCCCCTCTGCAAGTACCACCCCTGCAGTTCTCCTGGCCAATGGAAGCTGTGGGGGTGGTACTTTCAAGCAGGAGCAGAGGGAGACCCCTGCCCCACCTCCAAGGGTGGCACTGGGCAGTTCTGGGAGTGGTGTGGAGCTGGGGTAGTCAGGGAGCCTGCCTTAGTGGCAGCCACACTGCATTGCTGGAGACTGCAATTGACTGGGAGATCCTCTATGATTGACCAGTCAATTACAATTGAACAGTTGGTGACCACTGGGCTAGAGATGCCTTTGATTTGCTCCCAAAGGCAAAACCAAGTGAGTGTAACTGGCTGTAGTGTCTTAAGCTGACAGTGATACAGCACCACCCCATGCCACACACCCCTTCCCACACTTAAAAAAAAAAAATCACTGATGGCTCTTCTCAGGGCCAGCCTACACAAAAAGCCTCTCCCTTGGTGTTGTTGGGAAGCTCTTGTTCAACTAGCTTTTCCCCCATACAAAGCAGTCCATATTTATTAATAGAGTAGGGACTGCTGGTACTGGTGCATTAGAGGCCCCAGAATGCACTGCTACAAGTCAGAGGTAGAAGACTACAGTTTATGCAGCAAGCCATGAGTTGCAGAGGGCAGCAAATTCAGCTATTTAAAATCTCATCTTAGGCATTGTCTAAAATCTCAGCCAACTTAAGATCATTTGAAGTATGCTTATGCTGGAACATTAAGCCATGCACAGGACTTAAATCCCCACAGCACCTCTGTAGCTGCAAAAGACAGTCTTCACATATGTTCACCAGCCCCTTCTTACCCTAGTTACATGGACTGGATTTGTTTTTGATTTGAGCAATACCCTTACATCACAGAATAGAAGTTTGCATGTAGCAGACTCCAGATTTCCTGTGACTCAGCAAGACCCACAATGGAAGGCAATACTGTGCAGAACAGTTATGTAAATCAGGAACAGAAAGAGTTAAGCAAGCTGTGCTCAAAGCTGTTCTAAACAGCAAGTTCCCAGCTGACCTGTGCATTCTTGAGATGCTCTGATATGCACTTATGCCTTAGCAGTATGGTCAGACTGGGGAAGCCAGGACTCCTGATTCTCAATTCCCCCGCTGAGTTAAGAGTAAATTACAACTCTACAACTTCCAGTCTCAGTTTGCCACTGAAAACTTGGCAGACCTTCAGAAGAAAGTGTTAGCAGCATCAGGTAGAAGTAGATCAAGCTAGCTCTTCTGCACAGCAGTCTGGCACTACTCAAAGCTCTTTACAGGCAGCCTATCCAAGGGCATTAATTTGCTTCAGACCACATGGGGTGGAAGGGATGCAGGGCCACTCACCCTAGAATGTGTGTTTAATCCCTAGCCAAGATTATGGGAAATCACTAGCATCTGAGGTGAGGAGCTGGTGGGTCTGCACCCATGAACAAGGTGTGTATCCAAGTCACCAACAGAATTGCTGGTTGTGTCAGCAAGTCCACCCATGTCTGCCCCTTCATAACCTTGGAACCTGATCCCTTTCTAGTCCACCTTCCCTGGAAAGTAAAGATTGTTCTCTGGCTTTAAGTGGGAAAACTGAAGTATAGAGACAAAGCAGCTTTCCCCAAGACCACAGGGAGTCTGGAAATTGAAGCCAAGTACCCTGCCCCCTGTCCAGCACTTTAACCACAGGGACAACATAGGGCACAGATGAAGTTACCACTCCTGCTTAAGAAAGGTCCTTAAACCATTGTGGCAAACATTTCTGAAATGCCTGAGAACAGGACTGAAATCTCAAGAGCACCTCATCTGGCACCCTTCATGCAGCTAAGATTCCAGACTCCAACAGAAGGAATGCTAATTGGCTAAGATCAGAACATTGGGGAGGATTTAGACTGGATAAAGGCTATTTTCCACGTAGCAGATGGCTCCTCCAATGAGTATTCCTCAGACCAGGGGTCAGCAACCTTTCAGAAGTGGTGCCAAGTCTTCATTTATTCACTCTAACTTTAGTTTTAGCATCCCAGTAATACATGTTAACTTTTTAGAAGGTCTCTAAGTCTATAATATAGACCTGAACTACCATTGTAAAGTAAATAAGGTTTTTAAGCTTTAAGAAGCTTCATTTAAAATTAAAATGCAGAGTCCCCTGGACCAGTGGCCAGGGCCCAGGCAGCGTGAGAGCCACTGAAAGTCAGCTCAGGTGCTGCCTTTGGCACCTGTGCCATAGGTTACCTACCCCTGCTCTAGAGAAACACTATGAACAGTTCTCATCAGCTGAGAAAACTCAGCATTAATAGTGACTGTTTCTGGGGCCATCCTTGGTCAGATGACCTTATTTTAAGACAAGAAGGGACCATTAGTGTGACCTCTTGTGTATCATAGGCCATTAAACTTTACCCAAATACCCTTATGTTGAGTCTGATGACTTCAGTTAAACTAGAACATTTCAGTCCTCATGTTCTGTGTCTGGGACAGAAGTCTCCTGAGACCAAGACTACAGAACTTACAGCTGTGTCACTGCAGATGCTCTAAGCCAGGAGTAGGGAACCTATGGCAAGGGTGCCCAAGGCAGCATGCGAGTGCCACTGAAAATCAGCTCACACTGCCCAGGTCCTGACCACTCGTCCAGGGGCCCTGCATTTTAATTTAAAATGAAGATTAAATTTTAAAAACCTTAATTATACAACAAAACTATTGTATGTAAATTACAGACTTACAGAAAGACCTTCTAGAAACATTAAAATGTATTACTGGCATATGAAACCTTAGAGTGAATAAATGAAGTCTCGGCATACCACTTCTGAAAGGTTGCCAATCCCCGCTCTAAGCTGATGGGAGAGCGCTCTTCCCCCCCTCCCCAACATAATTACTCCAGCCCCCTCATGAGCAGCAATAGCTATGCTGCAACACTGCCCACACCAGTGCTTAGGTCAGTGTAATCTAAGTAGTTCAAGGGTGGCTTATTCACACTCCTGAGTGACATACTCACAAGCTGTAGTGTATATAGCTCAAGGCCCACCAATGGTTGAGGCCCCTGTGACAGCAGGGAATTAGCTGAGACATTAGGTGATCTCAGCAGGTGACCCAGACCCCCTTGCTGCAGAAGGCCAAAATACCTCAAGGTCCATGATAATCTGACCTAGGGGAAATTCCTTTCCTACATCAAATCTGGTGATCAAAGACAGACCCTGGCAATGTGAGCACAGGCTAGCCAGGCAGCTAAGTCAGGATTCTTTGCACCACCTGAAAGCACCATTCCAGCCTCTCACGTCTGAAGTTCTTATACCCTCAGTCATTGCTTGGACTGCATACACACCATCCTTACATGTAGAAATTTATATTAAGTGCAACTCTCTACAAAGGGAACAGATGATAAATAGGCTACCTAGCAGCCTGAGACTGGAAGCCAGGCTTGGAGGCATGAAATGTCAGCCATGGAGAATCACAACTATGTACCTGCATCATTAGCACAGGCTTCCCCCATGCAAGCCATACCTGAAGCACTAGCATAAGACCAGAAATTGCAGAGTATGTCCCAATGAAAGTTTGGAAATTAAAAAAGGAATTTCAGACCTTGTTTTCCTACAAGATGTTCTGGGGACTGAAGCGACCTGCCTCTCTCTCTAAAGTGGCTCAAAAGTCTCACTACAGGAATAAGATACAGCTAAGCTCTTACATTATAAAGAAATTGTGGTTTGTAAGGGGGAGGGGTAGAATTGTAACACTAAAAAAGCACCATGAATTGTGGAACATCCTGGTTTCTTTCTGACTAGGGGCAGCAAGAGCCTTATCTTTGAGAGCAGTTTCCTGCAGGCATTACTAGTCACTGGAAAAAATATCAGTTTGGAAAGGCTGATGTGATTAATAAGCAAGACGTTTTTCCTTCCGGCCTTTGCCATAACCAAGAAGTCACAAATACAGCAAGAGCTTCTGGAGCAGTGCAATCAAATGCCAGGATTTTGATACTCAGGAAGAGCCAAACTAAGTTACAAGACTCTGCAGAGATCCGAACAAGCAGAGAGATGGACACAGAAAGGAATGCACAGGGACAAGCCTCTGCACAGAAGTGACAAGCCCAGTTTCTCCACTGGGGAGTAGTCACAGTGGGGTGCTTTGAAGCTGTGTGGGGTACAGAAGAGTGAGATCCTTTGGCAGAAACATTGAGAACCCAACAGAAAGTGAAACACTAGCTCAAGACCTGGATCATAGCCAGCACTAGGCCAATAGACCAATAAAAGGCCTGAGATTTGGTTCAGAACTTCTGAACCAATGGGGCTAGCGGTAAATATTTATGCTGCTTGGGAGCCAGAAGAGCTAGGTCAGTACAGAGCATTTGCTTCTAGAACAGTGATCCCCAAAAACTTTTCAGGGGAATGCCAGGAGTGGGGCAGTAGACAGAGGTAAGGGGGCCAAGGCTAAAGCTGCAGGTGGGGGTGGGTCTGAGACCAGGGCCAAGTGTGGAGCTGCAACTGGGCTGCAATCAGCCCAAGGGTGTGTGCGGGGCAGGGCCAGTGGGTCACCTCTCCCTGCCCCCTGTGGGGGCTGGCCTGGCCCTGCCACACCCTGAATGTTCCTCCATGACAGTTTGGGGACCTCTGCTCTAGAAGGAAAGGCAGGCTAGTCTTGTGGTTTTGGAAATGGGCTGGGATTCACAAGATTGAGCACTAGTCCCAACTCTGCAGACTTGCGCAAGTTACTACTGACTCAGTTCCTTCCCCCCCACCCCTCCATAAAATGTGGATAAATATTCCTTCTCACTTTGTGGTCTTATTGTACTAGGCCCTGTGCACGCACAAAGATGGCCTCTGCCCCAATCTCTGCTGTGACTTCTAGGAACTATGCATGCCAACAGATTAGTGCTCAAAAGTTGCTGTCAGAGAAGAGGTGGCAAAGGAGTTTAGCTGGAGGGATATTTACTCTGTATATTCTGGCATATGTTGACAGTTTGTTTTAATTGTTAAAGATTGTATTTTGAATCTCAACATGGCATTAAACTGTCTGACCCCTACCCTCCTGGACTTAAAGAAATCATGTTGTGGGAAAGTGCTAAAAATCAGGTTCTGCCAAGCCTACCTATGACTAGGGCAATCAGAAGTCAGCCTGTCCTGCCCTCTTTACAGTGGGTTCTCAGATGAAGGTCAAGATATTGGTGTTTCTCCCAAGGCACTTAAAGGAGCCAACAGCTCTGGGATGGGGACTAGGGTTGACAATGCTGCTTCAGGTTTCTACTTTAAGCTCATCTATGCAGGAGACAGCTCTCAGGAAGCCAGAGTGGCTATCAAAATACCCCAGGAACTAAGGATCATTCCAAATTGCACCACCTTGAGCTCACTCTACAGGGAAGCTAGCTTCCAGGCTCAGATGCCACTTGGCTTTAGCATTCCAGAGGTCTCATGGCACCAACAGGTGCTGCAGGCTACAGCTGAGGAAGCCATTTCAGAGGCAACATCACTGCACACATTAAGCAGTAGTATCTGGAAAACTGTCCATTGAATCTGTAGTGCAGCTAGTGTGGTAAAAGCATTAAGCTGAAGAATACTAGAATGAGAGTCAGTCAAGTGAGAGCTGAAGTGTCACCTGGCAGAAAGGTAACTCACCAGAGCACAGAATGGGGAGCCAGGACTCCTTGGTTCTCCTGTCTATAGCCAGTAGGTCTAGTGGTTTAGATCAGGAGTTACTGGATGATCAAGACACCAGGGTTCTATTCCCCATCCCTGCTGCTCACCTATCTTACACAAATCACTTCCACCCTGTGCCTCAGGTTTTCCACCCAAATCTGTAGGACAGGGACAATAGTGGCCTACCATCCAGAGAGCTGGTTTGCTGAATTAGTGGGGCCCTACATTCAACGCCATGAGGTGTTAGTCAGGATGCAACATGATCCCTTTTGACCAGTACATCTAATTCCAACATTTCAGATAAAACCCTATTGATTTGGGGGGGAAAATGGGGGAGAGCATGAAGCCACTGCCATATTTAACACAGCCACAGCTTCAAGCACCTCTGCAATGTCTATAGATCAAACACCTTCGAGCATAACTATACCCCATCTCTTATCTGTCCATCATCCCAAGTATCATGGGAACACCTTGAATGAGGTCTCCCATCTATTTTGGGTATATATTGCTGCAGAGAGTTAGCCCAAGCTTTTAGCCATGCGTTGCCCCTAGCACTCTACTCCCATCATACACAAAGCCCTCTCACCTAGGTTTACAGGGACTTTCAGCTGGCCTGGCTGGGGGTTAGAGTCCAGGTTCTGTTTCACTTGGGCTAGTAAGCCACCCTGCAGTGAGGACAGGCTAAATCACTCAAGTACTATTAGTTCTCCAATGCCTTCCCACAATTTTTTCTGTGCACTTAGGAGATGAATTCTTACAATTCACAAAAACAAAGTAGCATAGACTGTTATACAAAGCACCATGGGATGTACCATCACAAATCCTAATGATCTGGGGAATGCAATAGCTGCAAAGACAGTAGTGCAAGTATGTTAGCAGCCATGCTGCAAGCCAATTGGCGTTAACTATCCCGGGTGCTTGTCACCTAAGATCCCCACAGTGACTACATACCCCTAGCTTACACTGCTGCATCCACATTAGATATTTGAACTCAATCTTGTTCAACACTTGCTTTAAACTGGTTCTGCTTGTAAGAGGAGTTACAAGATTAAGTAAGGGCTAAACACATCTGAGGTTTACATCAATTTAATTAGATTTAGTTGAACAGGTGCAGCTTTTCTGATATGAACATGCAAACTCAGCCAGCCATTGTCCCTACTTCCAGTGCAGTGGAAAGGAAACAGACCATATACACTCATTGAGAGGTCGCTCAGCTAAGTAACTCATTTAGATGATCTGACATGCTTTGTGAAGCATTGTCAGCAGCATGCTACACAATTAACTAAGGTGGGAGGGTGTCATCCCCATTTTATGCTACAGAAAGAGGCACATTAAGCTACTTACCCCAGAGCAAAAGCAGAGATGGGACTAGAACCCAGGAGAGCCAACTTGCCAGCTCTAACCATTACACTGCATTCCTCAGTCTAGAAATAGAACCCAGGAGTACTGACCCCCAACAGCCTGCTCTTATTTCATAGCCCTCCACACAGCAAGGGAGCCTCTATTCTAAATAGGACAGACAGGGTGAGAGGGGAAGTGACTTGTCCCAGGTCACAGCAGAACCAGGAATAGAACCACTCCTCAACTTCATGTTAAATGCACTAGCCACTAGATCATGCTGCTCTTCCTCCAAACAGCCTTAAAGCATTGACAACCCAACAAGAGATCCTGCATACATCCAGGAGGTGCCATGCTAGCCTCCCATGATGAACTGGACTTGTCCACTCCAGAACCATTGTATTAGGACATCAGATGCATTATCTCAGCTTCACAGTTAGTCTCAGCTCCTCAGATCTACTTCAAGCTAGTCTTCGGACAGATTTTCCAAGTGAGGGATCACCTCTGCTACACTATTCTCTTCCAAACCCAAAAACCAGAGAACATTCACAGCTCCCAAGACACCAGACAGCTCCAGAACGCCAGACTAGCAGTGGGTTTTAGCCACCAGTGCAATATGATTTAGTGATGCCAATCACTTCTATATTAGGAGTTGACACTGGGAGCAAATCTCAAGCCTTGGTAGACAGAGAACCAGGAAGGTTAAGTGGATGACTTAAGCATGTCAAGCTATTTAGCCTTTGAGGTGAAACAAATCCAGCAGCCTTTGCTTGGAGCAGTAACTTGTGTGCAAAGCATTTGGTACAACAGCAGCATGTACTTCAGACCACATCTCTATAAGAAACGAAAAAGAGTGAGGGATAGTCAAGTTTGGCTCAAGCTAGTCTGTTTTTCTGTTATGTGGTATCCCTGGTTTCACACTTCAGGGCTCCATGGTCCCACTGGTCTGTCAGATCCAGTCTGGAAATTCTCATACAATGTTGGCACTGGTATGCATTTAAAGCAAACAATTACCTCTGCTTATGCGCTGCTTCTCTCCTGAGAGGATACCAGGTGTGTCAATGATACTGATGCTATCCAAGACAGGGTTGGGTAGTTGGGCACACATGAACCTATATGAGAAGAGATACTCAATTAGAGAGGCTGGGCACTTTCCTTCTGTGGTATGTAAAAGATCAGAGGCAAGAAAAAAAACAAGGAAGATCAGCTACGTGGTCAAGGCTGTAGGCTGGGTCTGAGGCTATCTGGATTCAATCGCCTACTTTGCCAGACTCCCTATGTGACCAGGGGCAAGTCCCCACCCCTCTGGCACCCCACCACCCTCCCCACTGCCTTAACTCCCTTATCTGTAAGGCAGGGAGAGTTTTACCTAACAGGGTATGGTAAGCATAAATCCAGCCTCAGGTATGTGGGAGGAGGAGGAGTGCTAAGCTAGATAGCAGGCTCTTTGGGGAAGGGGCTGTCATTTATTATGTTTGTACAGCCCCTTGGGCATCTAAGTCACTCCACCTCTGTGATTCATTGTCTTATAAGTGGCTACCTTAGGAAGGTTCATCTCTTGCATTACAAGTATGTGAAAGAAACTGGAGAGAGTCTGCAGCTTCTTTGGCAGATTTACTAGCAGTTGACCAATTTTAAGGTACCAGTGTATCAGTTCCCTTTAAATTAAACCTAGAGTGTCATTAGTGCATCATCTACAGATCAACACACCTTCTCTTCAGCCTTATATGCTGTAAAAAGGCTAAAGAAAAAGGGAGCCATACTGGAGCAGTGCTGTTTAGAGACATTTCTATTAAACCCCAAAGACAACAGACTTGCTCTTCAGCTGGTGTAGACCAGCTTCAATGGAGTTCTGATTTACACCAGCCCAACATCTATTCCTCTCTGGTATCTGAAACCTTTAAGCCCAATAGCAAAATGTTAGATGCAAGCAGCAATGTGAGTCATTAGGAATATTAACTGGAAATGTCAGTCAATACTGCAAGTTAGTGCACTTTATACATTCCAGCTGTTGACAGAGTGGCAAGCTTGATGCCAAAACAGCATATTTTTTAAAGTAAAGAGTGACAGATTTTAGAATTCTACACCTAACCTTTCCACTGTGCCAATACTATGATTGGTAATCTAATGCTTCCATTCATTGTTTCCTAACTTTTGATCAGATCTTCTCTTGAAGATGAGTCATCTAGAAGAGGGATAATTTGCTGGAATTCATTTATTTTTCCACTAGGCAGAACTGGAAAGATCTTTAGCTTGTTCTTATTTCAGAAGCTGAGTCCACAGCAATTTTAGTTGCTTAGTGGAATCAGCAGCTCCTTTCTGTTGGGAGGAGATTTCAGTTAGCTATGCAGAAAGGAAGAGTCTGATCAACTAAAACAGCAAAGCAATCCTGCTGATCTGACATGGATTTCATAAGGAGGCAGGAACTCTCTCAACTCCTGCACAAGACTCATGTAAGCCTTAATCCCTAATGCAGGGGTAGGCAACCTATGACATGCGCACAAGCTGATTTTCAGCAGCACTCACACTGCCTGGGTCCTGGCCACCAATCTGTGAGGCTCTGCATTTTAACTTAATTTTAAATGAAGCTTCTTAAACATTCTGAAACTTTACTTACATACAGTGATAGTTTAGTTATATATTAGACTTATAGAAAGACCTTCTAAAAACATTAGACTGTATTACTGGCACACGAGACCTTACATTAGAGTGAATAAATGAAGACTCAGCACACCACTTCCAAAAGGTTGCCAACCCCAGCCCTAGTGTTTCAGAAGAGACTGAGCAGTTTTAAAAGCTGGACATTCTACATTTTCTTCCAGACACCAAAAAAATCCTAGTTTCAAACTGCATGTCTTGCTGCTCATACACAGACACCCTTAGCATAGTGATTATCGCACAGCTGTGGGGGTAGGGGGAGGAAAAACAAGGATGTGAGAATAAACCTGTTACTCCTTTACTGAGCCTAGAGACCCCAGAGTGCTCCTTTAAGGAGCTTTAGGATGAATGCAAGAGACAGCTTTTGTTACATGCCAGATGAAGAACCCATTGGCTAGGACAGTTAGATTAAACAGATACTGTATTAAAGTTGCTGTACCCCTTTTTAAACATACTAGCCCATCAAGAGGAGACAACTTGGGTTAAGCATTAACACTCTTCACTCTCCTCCAACAGGAAGACCAGAGGCCAACATTCCAGAGACCATTTAACACTGATGTTTAAAGGCCATCTAGAATTAGTTTATAAACAAGCCAGCCCACAAACAGCTAGTAGAGGCTGACCTAGAATTGTCCAAAAGGCATCCTTCCGGGCAGAGAGGAAGCAGCCATGAATAGAGAGGGGCCCTGATCATGAGTTCAAGCTGCATGCTATGCTACTAGTATGGCTTTCAAGTGTTTCATTCATGCCTTCCTGCATCACACCCTCATGGTCAGCTATGAAATCATCTTCTATTACCAAGGACAGGGAACCCATTTCTGAATGATTATGAGTGTTATGAGAACCTGTGGCTGGATGCGCCTCAATTACCCACTTCCTTATGGGTTTCACTTTGTCACAATTTTCTATTTTAATCTCACTCTCCCCTTTCAACTACAGAAGCAGCCACATGCTAAGAAATTTCTGCTAACATTAGGTTTCAAGCAGAGCCTTAGGGCATCAGAACATTTCCATGACCCTCTGTATTATGGAGGTCACACCTTTGCACAAGACCAGGGAAGCCCAAGGGGAAAACCCATCCTAAAATAGATATTGGTTTAGTTTGAGAGAAGTTAGACTTGGCAACTCATTGCTTTTAGGTGACAAACCATCAACAAGCTCAAAGTTACAGCAGGCATCAGGAGACCTGGGTTTTACCACCAGCTGTGGACAGGTTTGGCTGAGTCACTTCAACCCTGCCTTTTAGTTATTCCATCTGTAAAACAGGGATGTTACCTTAAGAGCCTGGAAAGCTCTAAGTGGGTGTTTCAGTTAAATCAGGTCCCTTTACATTGCCAACAGCTATTACAGGTGCCAATAGTACTGAGCAAGAAGGGACCTCCCAGCTGGTACAGAGGCTTCATGCGAGCCCTGGGAGCAGGGATACATGGCAGGAGTACTCTGCAATACTTCTGCTTCCAAGGGAGCTCCTGAACCCCTTTGCAGGACCAGAGAATTGGACTTTCAGTTGTGAAGGAATGCTGCCATGTTAAGAGACTTAGAAAGAACTATGCCCCCTTCTTAAGAGTTACTATCTTTGGTTTTGATGATTGGAATCTGGGAAGTTTCAATTAACTTGCTTTAATATTAATTTCTCCCATTTCAGCTTGGGAAAATGCCCAGTCAGTTTCATGTTTGTTTAGGGTCAGTTCCTAGTCAATTTCATTCAGAGCCTCCTCCATGCACCAGTTAGAGGTGGCCAAAATAACGCTATCAAAATCTGAGACAGATAGGAAATCACTATGCTGTTCCGCACAAAAATCCCCTTCTGCCGGAGGCCATTCAGAGGCAAAAGACTGCTTATGGGCAGGGAGGGAGTTAAGAGAATTTGGCTGCAGAGTTTATAGAGTGAGGCATCCAAGAACTATGTCTTAGAGCTGCAGTTCTCAAACTTTTGGCCTCAGGACCCACTTGTGAACGTATAGGGCCTGTCACGACCCTGTAAATAAATAGTCTAGTGGAGGCCCTAGGTGGTCTCAGTTAGGTTCTGCTCAGCATTAACTGTACAATAGCAGCTTCCCATCCCCACCTACCAGGGTGCCACCCCAGTGACCATGTTCCTCAACAGATGAAAGCCTCAACTCTAGCTTTGGAGAGGGGGTATTATGCAGGAGTCTGTACAGGGATTTGCATGAAGAAGGTTGCCATAAGTCTGGGGGCTGACAAGTAGTGTTGGCAGTCTCTCCTCCCCCACCACATCCCTTCACACCAGGGTCTCACCTCTTAGAGATGGCACTAAGCTCAAACTGGAGCTGCTATGCAGTACCAGTCATGTCCACCCACCAGCCCAGACTTACCTACTGAGTACGGCGCTGCAGGTCCCCCCGTACTCAGGCTCTCACCTGTTGAGGACGGTGCCAAGCTGGAGGCTGCGGTGCCATGAGTGGCCATGCAGGCCCCAGGCAGCCCTCACCTAGGGAGAAAGGCGCTGAGGGGCGCCGCAGCCCCCGCGCCCCGCCCTCACGTGGGGAAGGAAGGGGGCGAGCGACGCTGCAGGCCCCCGTGCCCCCCCCCCCTCCCGGCTCACCTGTTGAGAAAAGCGTTGCCGAAGGAGTTGAGCTTGCGGAAGGGCCGCCGCGGGTCGACCACCAGGGCGTTGCCAGGGACGACGCCCTCGGTCTCGCCGCCCATGACGGCGATGAAGGAGTCGGTGGTGGGCTCGGGCCCGATGCGCATGCCCGGGAAGTCCTGCTCGATGAGGTGCCGGATGAAGGTGGTCTTGCCGGTGCTGTACTGCCCCACCAGCAGCACCATGGGCTTGTTCTCCCAGTCGGCCGGCTCCAGCGCCGGGGAGTGGAAGTCGTGGAAGCGGTAATACTCCTCCAGGGGCAGCAGCTTGGTGGCGTAGAGCTGCTTCAGCCCCTCCGAGACCGTGCGGAACAGCTCTGGCTCCTTCCGCCGCCGCGCGTCCTTGCTCACCCAACTGAACATGGCTGCGGGGACTGGAGGGGCGGGGAAGGCTGCGTTACAAGCCGGGACGGGAGCGCCCACCACTGTGCTCAGCCGCCTGCCACTGAATGAAGAGCCCCCCTCAGTGCCTGTATTTATATGGATCCCCGCCCCTCGGCCACGCCCCTGACAAGTTGATTGGTGCCCATCAGTTGGGCCGCTTCCGCCCCGCTCCCTCATCCCCAAACGCTCCTTGGCACAGCGCCACAATCGTAATGGCGTCACTTCCGCCCCTCTCGTCCGCCTTTTGCTTTTCGCTGCCCTCCATGACAGTTACCGAGGTGGAACTCCGCCCCTCCCCCCACCAGCCGCCATGACAGTTACTGAGGCAAAAGTAGCCTCAACCATAGGCTGATGTGGGATCATGTGGTGTTCAGGGGCTGCAGGAGTTTGACCAAAGCCACAGTTACAATGAGGGGTGGCTGTCTTCACCCTGTGCTTCCTCGCCACCCCATTGGCCCGATTCCCCCCACGGTGGGCGTCTCAGATACCATTGTCAGTGAATCAAAATCTCCTCAGACCACCCCCTGACTCACCTATCAAAATCAACCCCCAGCCCCGACATGCCTACCAAAATTAGGGGTTGCCAACCCTCCAGGATTGTCCTGGCATCTCCAGAAATTAAAGATTAATCTTTAATTAAAGATTATGTCATGTGAGGAAACCTCCAATCAAAACTGGCAATTCTATCCTGAAATCAACCCCAAAGCCTCTGACACTGTCCACTTAAATTAGAGGGACCAGATACCAAGTGTGAAAAATCAGGACAGGAGGTGGGGGGTAATAGGCACCCATATAAGAAAAATCCCTAGATACCAGGACTGTCCCTATAAAACTGGGACATCTGGTCACCCTAACCTAAATAACCACCTAACACTGCCCACTGAAATCAACAGGCCAAACCCAACACTGCCTTCTGAAATCGATTCACAATCCCTGGACAATGCCCACCTAAATCAGCTCCCCAACACTGACCACCAAATCAAACACCTGACACTGACCACCAAAATCAACCCCCAAACTCCATGACATTGTCCAAAATAGTCAACCCCACACTCCCTGATACTACCCACTGAAATCAACCTGCCTGTTCCCCAGTGCCCATCAAAATTAACACCCAACATTGATCACCAAAATTAACCCCACAACACTGACCACCGAAACTAACTCCTCAACCCCCAACACTGCCACTAAAATCAACTCCCCCAGCCACTGACACTATTCACTGAAATCAAACCCCAACTCCGACAGTGTCCACTGAAATGACCCATCAACTTCCTGACACTACCCCCCTAAACACCCAAGCCTCCTGAATACCATTGCCCCAACACCAGTCCTCCAGCCACTGTCATCCAAATCCACCCAATTTATCCCCCAAATCCTCCAGAAACCATCCCTACAAATCCTCTGATGCTGTCCCCCCAATCTTTTGACACCATTTCCCCAGTTGCCCTCTGATTCTATCCTGCTGGATGCTGCCACTCCAAATCATCCCTGAAACTGCCTGACATCATCCCATCAAATCCCCTGACACTGTCTTCTTGACACCAGGCTAGATATCTGGCTAGATTGATCCATGGGTCTGATCTGGGACTGCTGAAAAAAGGGATGCGGGAATACTGGGCTAGCTTACCCCCAGTGAGGTGATCTTAGGCGGGAAGAAGGAGGGATATCAGGCTAGACGGGCCCATTGGTTTGATTCAGTGTGGTGGGGAAGGGAGTAATCCTGGACTGATCTGTTCTTATGTTTCTAGGAAACAGGGAAGAGACAATGGGTAGAGAGAAAGATTTGAGGAGATTGAGGGAGGATCACGCTCATGTTTCTATTCTAGCATTTGAGGAGTTTCCTGTCTGGAGTGAATCATGCCCTCCGCCCAGTCACTGCCATTTCTCCTCCTGGAGAATCTCAGTGCTGGACAAACACATTTTCCCCTTTATCACTGCCTCTGTCTATAGCTCCCCAAATATACATATATACACAAAGAGAGATGGCCTGACCCTCACCCGAGCTGCCCTCATCCATTTTGGCCCCTTTGGCCGCTCCTTTCACCTTCCTCTGTGTCATTAACAACCGATCTGGAACCTTGCTTTGTCAGTGGGCTCTTGCATCACGGGTGAAGTCAGCAAAGTTCTGGAATGAGTCACTGTTAAGTAAAGGCTTGCTGCTATGCCCCATCACCCAGCTCCTTTCAGATCCTCCTCCCGGACAATTCTCCGCATGCTGGCAGGTATCAATAGCAGCCTGATTAAAGCCACTGGCTGTGCGAACCACCCTTCTTTCGGAAAAAACGCAAGGAGCAATAGAGCTGGAGACAACAGAAACCACCCAACGCAAACAGCTGCATGGAAAAGCATGAGCATGGCTAAGCCAGGTTTGTTGGCTGCGGGGTTTCCCTGGGACTGATTGCAAATGCAGGGGCTGGAGGACTGCTTGGCAAGCTGAGTCTGTGACCATGTGAGAGAGGCAGAGAGCCAGCAGACAGCAAGAGGAGAAGAGGTGAGTGCGGGCTTGGGAGGCAGCAAAGAGCTCTTCTAGGACTGACTAGCAAGGCAGGCTTGGAAACTGTGTGCATGAACACTGCTGGTTGGTTGTTCCTGCTGTGATCAGGGACACAGGACAGTGTGGACATTCTTTGCAAATAAATAAGATTGCACCAGAAAAGATACCTGCCTCACATTCTCTTCTTCCTACTCCTCTCAGAAACAGCCTGGCAAGGCCCCAAGTGTTGGCAAACTGCTTGTTCCAAAGGGGAAACAGTTGACTTAGGGTGTGATCCAATGCCCATTGAAGCCAGTGAAAAGAGTCCCATCAAGTCGCTGGGAATCGTCAGTCAATGTGTGTGGGATCAAGCCTTTAGTTCATCTTCTGGGGACCATCTACATAGTTACTCCACACTAGCATTTAACTTCATAAAGGGCAACTACACAAAAATGCAGAAGCCAGTTAAACAGAAATTAAAAGTTAGAGTCACAAAATTGAAATGCCTGCAAACTGCATGAAAACTTTTTAAAAACACCATGATGGAGGCTCAAATGTATAACCCCAAATTAAAAAGCATAGAAAGAGGGCCAAAAAAGTGCCACCATGGCTAAACAACAAAGTAAAAGAAGCAGTTACAAGCAAAAAGGCATCCTTAAAAACTGGAAGTTAAGGCCTACTGAGAAAAATAGAAAGACGCGTAAACTCTGGCAAGTCAAGTGTAAAAGTATAATTAGTCAGGCTAAAAAAGAATTTGAAGAGCAACTAGTAAAAGAATAAAAAACAAACAGCAAACAAAAATTTTTTTTAAGTACATCAGAAGCAGGATGCCTTAAATTTTTTTAAGTACATCAGTGGGGCCACTGGATGATCGAAGCGCTAAAGGAGCATTCAAAGAAGACAAGGCTGTTGTGGAGAAGCTAAATGAATTCTTTGCATCAGTCTTCACTGCAGAGGATGGGAGGGAGATTCCCACACCTGAGCCATTCTTTTTAGATGACAAATCTGAGGAACTGTCCCAGATTGAGGAGTCAGTAGAGGAGGTTTTGGAACAAACTGATAAATTAAACAGTAATAAGTCATGGGGACCAGATGGTATTCTGAAGGAACTCAAATATGAGTATGTAACCTATCACTTAAACCAGGAGATTGGAGGATAGCTAATGTGACACCAATGTGACATTGCACTTCATATGAGTGCTGGGCACTGAGAAGGTCTCTGTTAACTAAGAAGCCCTTGAGCTGAGTGCATCTTAGTTTCAGTGAACTGCAGAGGGGTGTGGCCCAACCTCTGTGTCTACGCTGAAGCTGACTAGAGCGTCTAACTCAGCAAGACAGGAGTGGAGGGGCGCCTCTTCTGGCAGGAGGGGGTTCTCTGTGGTATCCCAGCTCATCGAGTGATGGTCTCAAGGGAAGACGAATGGAAACTGATGTGCAATTTGCCAGGGAAAAGGCTGCCCTGGAAGAAGAAACTGCTGCCCACCAGCAAACCCTGGACTTAAAAGACAAAGCAATCGAGGCCCAGAGACAAGCACAAACTGAGTCCCAGAAGCATGAACTGGCTGTAATGAAGTGGAAGAGGTACACAGAGACGTGTATCCTGGAGGTGGAAGCTGGGGTCCTGGTGACTGCTGCAGTGAGAACAGACCCCAAGGACCCTGAACCTGAAAACAAGCCCAACCTGAGTGAAGGGGAGAGGGTGGGGGATTTTGCTGGCCAGAGAAGGGTTAGTCATAGCTGGTAGCTGTGAGTCCACAGCTAGATCAAGGTCACCTTCCCTTTTTGGGGACACAGGAGTGTCTGCCGCAGAGGGGAGCCCAATGAGGAATTTTAGGTATACTGCCTCCGCCATGGTCACTGTCCAAGTCTCTGGCAGTAAGTTCAGGAGGAGGGTGTGACGTTGCACTCCATATGATTTTATGAAATATGCTAATAAGTGTGAATATAATGTAACTGGAATATGCTTCATGCAAAAGGTCTCTTGTAAGATATCGTTACAAAGCTTATAATCTACTGAATATGTTCATCCTATTTGTATGGATGTATCATTCTTGTATCTGAAACTAGAAATATGAAATATAACTCTGAGGTCCTATTGTAATTATGCAAAGTGTGGGCCATTAGTGGTGGTTTGGAATCTTAACGGCTCCCATTAACCAGGACAATTGACTGTAGATGGCTCTGTTTACTTGCAAACCTTCCTGTGAGTTAGGCTGGGAAGAATGAAGGCTTGGGGTCTCCCAGGACGTGTGACCATGTCACCTGGTACTGGAATCCATCTTAAACCTGGTACTTTTCCATTTAGAAGGAGGGGTGGGGACCCAGAGAGACAAAAGATTCTCCCGCCTTATATAGCCAAAGCTATAAAAGGAGGTGGAACAGAACAAAGGGGGCTGCACTTATGAGAAATCCCCTAGCTACCACCTGAGCTGGAACAAGGACTGTACCAGGGGAAAGGACTGGGCCCAGACTAGAAAGGAGTCTAGTCTATGAAAGAAGCTTATTGGAATATCTCTGAAGGTGAGATTTCATCTGTATTCAGTTTCTTACTGTATTAGGCGTAGACTTGCGTGTTTTTGTTTTATTTTGCTTTGTAATTTACTTTGTTCTGTCTGTTATTACTTGGAACCACTTAAATCCTACTTTTTATACTTAATAAAATCACTTTTTACTTATTAATTAACCCAGAGCAAGTAATTAATACCTGGAGGAGCAAACAGCTGTGCACATCTCTCTATCAGTGTTATAGAGGGCGAACAATTTATGAGTTTACCCTGTATAAGCTTTATACAGAGTAAAGTGGATTTATTTGGCGTTTGGATCCCATTGGGAACTGGGTGTCTGGGTGCTGGAGACAGGAGCACTTCTTAATCTGTTTTCAGTTAAGCCTGCAGCTTTTGGGGGACATGGTTCAGACCTGAGTCTGTGTTTGCAACACTAGCATGTCTGGCTCAAACCAGGCAGGTCACTGAAGCCCCAAGCTGCCAGGGAAAACATGCTCAGAGGTAGTCTCAGCACATTAGGTGGCAGTCCCAAGTGGGTCTCTGTGACCCAACCCATCACAACCAATTTTTAATTTTTTTTTAAAAGGCTCCAGAGGTGATCCCGGCAATTAGAGGCCAGTAAGCCTAACTTCAGACACATAGATGAACAGGATTTGTTTGTTGGGGAAGAATCAATATGGCTTTTGTAAAGGGAAATCGTGCTTCACCAATCTATTAGCATGCTTTGAGGAGCCAACAACATGTCGACAAGGGTGATCCAATGCATATAGTGTACTCAGACTTTCAGAAAGCTTTTAACAAGGTCCCTCACCAAAGGCTCTTAAGTAAAGTAAGCGGTCATGGGATAAGAGAGAAGGTCCTCTCATAGATCAGTAACTGGTTGAAAGATAGGAAACAAAGGTTGGGAATAAATGGTCTGTTTTCAGATTGGAGAGGAGTAAATAGTTATGTCACCTAAGGATCTTTACTAGGACCAGCGCTGTTCAACATATTCATAAATGATCTGGAAAAAGGGGTAAACAGTAAGGTCACAAAATTTGCAGCTGATACAAAACTACTCATGAGAGTTAAGACCCAGCCAGACTCCGAAGAGCTACAAAGGGATCTCACAAAACTGGGTGACTGGGCAACAAAACGGCAGATGAAATTTGGTGTTGATAAATGCAAAGTAATGCACATTGGAAAACATTTTCCCAACTATACATACAAAATGATGGGATCTAAATTAGCTGTTACCGCTCAAGAAAGATCTGGGAGTGATTGTGGATAGTTCTCTGAAAAGATCTATTCAATGTGCAGGAGTCAAAAAGGCTAACGGAATGTTAGGAACTGTAATAAGGCAGAAAATATCATAATGTCACTATATAAATCCACGGGATGCCCACACCTTGAATACTGCATGCAGTTCAGATCACCACATCCCAAAAAAGCTGTATTAGAATTGGAAAAAAAGTACAGAGAAGGGAAACAAAAATGATTAGGGGGATGGAGCAGCTTCTGTACGAGGGGAGAATAAAAAGACTAGGATTGTTCAGCTTGGAAAAGAGGCGACTAAGAGGGGGCTACAAGAGAGATCAATAAAATAATCAATGATGTGGAGAAAGTGAATAAGGAAGCCACCCAATGACATGAATAAGCAGCAGGTTTAAAACAAACAAAATTAAGTATTTCTTCACACAACGCACAGTCAACCTGAGGAATTTATTGCCAGGGAGGTTGTGAAGATCACAACTATAACTGGATTATAAAAAGTATTTGATGATCTCACGCAGGGCCGGCTCCAGGGTTTTTGCCACTCTAAGCGGAAAAAAAAAAAAAAAAAAGCTGCAATCATGATCGATGGCAGCTCCACTGCGCTGTTTTCTTCTTTGGTGACAATTCGGCAGCAGATCCTTCCCTCCGAAAGGGATTGAGGGACCTGCTGCCAAATTAGCGCCAAAGAGCCCGACGTGCTGCCTCTTCCCCTTGGCCGCCCCAAGCACCTGCTTGCTGAGCTGGTGTGTGGAGCCGGCCCTGATCTCATGGAGGATAGGTCCCTCAATGGCTATTTAGCCAAGATGGTCAGGGATGCAACCCATGTCCCCAAGTCTCTGACTGCCAGAAGCTGGGACTGAATGACAGGGGATAGATCATTCTGTAATTGCCCGTTCTGTTCATTCCCTCTGAAGCATCTAGTACTGGCCACTGTCACAGGATATGGGGCTAGACGGACCATTGGTCTGACCCAGTATTTCCGTTCTTATGTACTTACATGCCCCCGTGACTGTAGCATCTAACCACCTTGCCAATGTTAGTGTATTTATCCTTGCACTCCCCACTGTGAAATAGGGATGTACCATTATCCCCATTTTGCAGAGAGGGAAAACTGAGGCACAGAGCAATTATGGGCCCCCCTTTAGGCACCAAAAGAATTGGCCTTCTCTTTGGAGTAGGGCTTTGCATATTTTCCATAAAGATCAGGGCTTGAAACCCTGGCCCAAAATAAGTGTCTAGGGTACAGCCAGGAACTGAACCCAGGCATCCTGACTGACAGGGGGAGATCACATTGTGAAGTCTGCTTTGTGAAATGACTTCCATTTTTACAGGCTGGTTCCCATTTTACATCCTAACAGCCATTTTGTTGTTCTGGGTTGAAAAGCCAGAGAAACCTTGACAAGGCCAGTCTATTCCAGATGGAGAGATATGGACCCTTTTGAAGAGGCCTGTCAATAAGGCTAAGATTACATCACAGTGGTCACAGATTCCATGACTTCCAGAGACCTCTGTGACATATTCTGCTTCAGCCCCAGGGTGGCAGGGATGGAGCTGTGAGCTGGCGGGGCCCTGGAGCTCTGCAGATGATGGGAGGCCCCACAGGTCTCAGTCACCATGGGCAGTGGGGGCCCTCACAGTTTCCCAGCCTCCGTGGACAGTGGGGAGACCCGGAAACTCTGAGCTGCATGGGCAGGTGGGGGACCCCAGAGCTGTCAAGAAGTCCTTGAGGAATTCCACTATGATTTCAACAATTTCCACCCCACCATCAACCTCAGCCTGGACCAGTCCACACAAGAGATCCACTTCCTGGACACTACAGTACTAATAAGTGATGGTCACATGAACAGCACCCTATACCGGAAACCTACTGACCGCTACACTTACCAGCTTTCTTACCATACTTTCATACTTACCATGCCCCCAGCTTTCATCCAGACCACACCACACAATCCATTGTCTACAGCCAAGCTCTACGATACAATTGCATTTGCTCCAACCCCTCAGACAGAGACAAACACCTACAAGATCTCTATCAAGCATTCTTACAACTACAATACCCACCTGCTGAAGTGAAGAAACAAATTGACAGAGCCAGAAGAGTACCCAGAAGTCACCTACTACAGGACAGGACCAACAAAGAAAGTAACAGAACGCCACTAGCCGTCATCTTCAGCCCCCAACTAAAACCTCTCCAGCGCATCATCAAGGATCTACAATCTATCCTGAAGGAAGGTCCATCACTCTCACAGATCTTGGGAGACAGGCCAGTCCTTGCTTAAAGACAGCCTCCAAACCTGAAGCAAATACTCACCAGCAACAACACAACACTCAACAAAAGCGCTAACCCAAGAACCTTTCCTTGCAACAAAGCCTGTTGCCAACTCTGCTCACAAATCTATTCAAGGGACACCATGATAGGACGTAATCACATCAGCCACAATATCAGAGGCTCGTTCACCTGCACATCTACCAATGTGGTATATGCCATCATGTGCCAGCAATGCCCCTTTGCCATGTACATTCGCCAAACCGGACAGTCTCTACGTAAAAGAATAAATGGACACAAATCAGATGTTAGGAATTATAATATTCAAAAAACCAGTTGGAGAACACTTCAATCTCCCTGGTCACTCAATTACAGATCTAAAAAGTTGCAATATTACAACAAAAAACCTTCAAAAACAGACTCCAATGAGAGACTGTAGAATTGGAATTAATTTGCAAATTGAATGCCATTAAATTAGGCTTGAATAAAGACTGGGAGTGGATGGGTCATTACACAAAATAAAACTATTTCCCCATGTTTATTTTTTCTCCCTACAGTGCCTCACACCTTCTTGTCAACTGCTGGAAATAGGCCATTTTAATTACCACTACAAAAAGTTTTTTTTCTCTCCTGCTGGTAATAGCTCACCTTAACTGATCACTCTCTTTGGACTGGTCTACACTGGGGGGAGGGGGGGGTATCTATCTAAGATACTCAACTTCAGCTACATGAATAGTGTAGCTGAAATCGAAGTATCTTAGGTCAATTTACCTCGGGTCCTCATGGCGTGGGATCAATGTCCGCGGCTCCCCCGTCGACTCCGCTACCGCCGCTCGCTCCGGTGGAGTTCCAGAGTCGACGGGCGTGCATTAGGGGATCGATATATCGCGTCTAGATGAGACGCGATATATCAATCCCTGAAAAATCGATCGCTACCTGCCGATACGGCAGGTAGTCTGGACGTACCCTTTATAGTGTGTATGGTAACACCATTGTTTCATGTTCTCTGTGTATATATATATATCTTCCTACAGTATTGTCCACTGCATGTAGCTGATGAAGTGGGTTTTAGCCCATGAAAGCTTCTGCTCAAATAAATTTGTTAGTCTCTAAGGTGCCACAAGTACTCCTGTTCTTTTTGCGAATACAGACTAACATGGCTGCTCCTCTGAACCTGTCAGTAGTAACTAGAAGTCTCAGTTGAGACTGGAGTAGTGTCAGGCCAGGCACTGGACAGACCCTAACAAAAATTGAGGCCTCCATTGTGCTAGGCTCTGCAGAGACCCTGACCAGGATGGGGGCCCCCAGTGTGCCAGGCACTGCACATACAAACAGAGTGAGAGACCGTCCCTGCCCCAAAGAGTTTACAATACCAGCAGAAGGGGATACAAAAGAGAAAAGGAATGTTGCTCAAGGTCGCATAGCAGAGCCAGGACTAGAAAACAGGTGTCCCAAACCTCAGCCCTACCCACTAGACCACACTGCCCTTCTCGGGAGGCGTGAGCTATATAGAACAATCCTGTGCTGGGGCTCTACGCTCCACTGCCCACCCTGGGGTTACATTTATTACTGTCCCTTGGAATGGAAAGAGAATTGACCTGACTGCTGGCCCATGGGGCCAGCTGCTCCATGCTTGTGCATTACAGAGTTTTCTTGCACGTTCCCTCAAAGCGTCTGATGATGGCTAATGTTGGAGACAGGATACTGGGCTGGGTGGGCCCATGGGTCTGATCCAGCCCAACCATATCCATGTCTGTAACCACATTAAAGGGCTAGCTTTGCAAGCAATGTGTGATGCAGTAGGGACTGTCTGTGTGGGGGATGGGAGAGCCAGGGAGGACTTTAGGTGAGGGACAGGACCTAAGCCTGTAACCTGAGGCAGGTGGGGGGGAGGGGGTCAGCACCTTTGCCCAGGAACCCGGACAAAGGAAGGAGTCGGCTGAAGGGGGTTAGTTCAGTTTCGGTTTTGGGCTGGGTGGTTGGAATTCAGGGAATCCCAAGCTGGGAACTAAGCTTCCTGAACCCCCAGAAGGACTTGATTGAGGGGTCCTGGTTGTGTCTACAAGCTCTGCTGTAGCCTGCGTTCCTGTTGTCCAATAAACCTTCTGTTTTACCGGCTGGCTGAAAGTCACTGTGAGTCCCAGGAAGAGGGGTGCAAGACCGGACTCCCCCATACTCCGTGACACAATGCTCTTTGCAAAGCCCTACTCCAAAGAGATCTCATTGCACCAGCCTTTGTCCCAGCGGACCCCTCCAGCTGGCTGTGGGAATGGGGGATGCCATTGGGCTGCTTGGGGATTAAATACCAATGGCTAAAAATGCCTCTGAGAACCCAAGCCAAGAAACCAGAACAAAATCAGCCCAGTTGTCCTTCCAAATAAGGGAGAACAGGAGGAGAGAGGCTGCGGATTCCCCTTAAGGGGCCGGTGCCTCATTTTTTCCGCTATTAAAAGTTTGCTGTCCAGGTTCCCAAGCAAAGAAAAACTGTAGCTCATGGCAGAGCTGGGGAAGGAGTGGGAAAGCAGGCAGTAAAAACCAAAGACTCACAGGGAGAGGATCATGGCAACGATTCCTCAAACCCTGCCCAGCCATTCACCCTCCTGGCTCACATTCCAACCAGCCGAAGAATTCAGGCTTGACCACTCCCTGTTTGTGCTTCTCACTGACCCCTCCGGGACTGCAAAAGGCTTTTGCAATTCTCATGCCCTGTCATTCCCCTCTCCCGCCCCCTCAAGTATTCAGCTGAACTTTGTGGAGGCTGAGATACACCCACCCCTGGCTTGGGGTCGGGTGTTGTTTATAAAGGGATCCCAGCTGTAGGGGTGGGCCACTGTGAGTATCCAGGGATTCCCATACCTGGTGAGGAGATGCAGCCACCTTTGGGGTGGAATGTGGGGGGCTAGTTACACAGGGGCCCCTCACCTAATGCTGAGTTGCAGCAGCCTCTGGGGTGGGGGACAGGGGGCTGCTGCATGCAGCATCAGTTTAAGACAGGAAGTGAAGGATGACCCTGTGTCCAACTGAAGGGAGGCAGCATGGGACTGAGTGTGTTAGGATTTGGCTTCGACTTTGGGGTTAATGTCCCCACCTGTAGGGGAAAGTACCAGCTCGGAGGGAGACAGAAGACTCCATCTAATTAGAAAATGACCATGGAGTGAGATTCAGACAATAGGGTCTTAGGCAGAGTCCCAACCCCTACAACATCTGCTCAGAAGCTAGGCTCCTGCAGGCCATATGCACTCAGCAGGGGGTGAGCAGTGTTCTCCCTGACCTGGGAATAGAACTCAGGAGCCCTAACGCTTTCTCTCCCAGAGCTGAGGGCAGAACTCAGGAGTCTAGACTCCCTAACAAGCTCTGAAAACCAGGAAACTTCCCTGCCTGAACAGCAAATGCTCCCCTGTTCATGTAACATGCTAATATGCTTCCTCTCTGAAAACAGAAGAGACCCAGCCTTAACACTTATCATGATGCTGGCAGAGTCCCAAACTCAGAGCTTCTCTCGGAGTGAAATAATCCAGATCCTAGAGAAAGTGAGGGTGGGGGCTGCAGTGAAAGAAGCTCTTGCATGCCCTTCTCCCCAAGCATGGCGTGCTGTAGCTCCAGAGAAGAGGGCTCTTGCACCCAGTCGATGGAGAAAGTGGAGAGCATTGATATGCGAGGAGAGGGAGATCAAGGGCCCTGGGGCACAGGGACACTACAGTGAATGCAGAGGAGTCTGAGGGGGTATTAGCATAGAGCAAGGTGCAAGAGCCTTCTCCACTGCAACACCTCCCCCTTCTCAGCTGTTTCACTGGCTCTGCTCCTGCTTCTACTGCTCCCTCTCCCTAGCCCATCTGGCTGGTCACACCTTGTAAACAAAGCTGGGGTGTTTGCCCGGCAGAATGGCTGCTTCCTCCATAAAATCCTGGCTCCGGATGATGTCTCAGGACAGCTCTCATTCCATGGTCAGCACTGGCAGAGGACAGTTGGTGGGAACAATTAGCCCTATGCCCAGGCTATTAAAGGATGAGCTTGTGGTTATGATGTTTGATGTCAGGGTAGTTGAACACTGGAATAAATTGCCTAGGGAGGTTATGGAATCTCCATCTCTGGAGATATTTAAGAGTAGGTTAGATAAATGTCTATCAGGGATGGTCTAGACAGTATTTGGTCCTGCCATGAGGGCAGGGGACTGGACTTGATGACCTCTTGAGGTCCCTTCCAGTCCTAGAGTCTATGGGGAGCTAGACAAGCTAGGTTCTAGTCTCATCTCTGCTAAAAACTGCCTGTGTGACCTTGGGTCAGACACTGTGCCTCCATTTCCCCAGAGGTAAAATGGGGTGGAATAATCTTGGCTTGGTCTGCTTAGACTGTGAGCAGGGCCAGCTCCAGACACCAGTGAAGGAACAGCCAATGGAAAGGGGCAGCACGTCCAGGTCTTTGGTGGCAATTCGGCGGCAGGATCCTCAGTCCCTCTCCTCCTCTTTGAGCTGTCACCAAATTGCTGCCAAAGAATGAAGCGGCGCGATTGAACTGCCACCGATCAGCTTTCCCCCCCTCCTCTTCACTGCTTGGGGAGGCAAAAAAGATGGAGGCAGCCCTGACTGTGAGCTCTTCATGGCAGAGACTGTGTTTCTGGATAGTGCCTGGCACAATAGGGGCCCCAATTTTGCCGGTGTGGTGCCTGGCCTGACGAGGGCCCTGATTTTGATCAGGGCCTCTAGATACTCCCATATGTTCTGCTAGATCAAATCCTCCCTGGTCCTGCAAACACTTACACAAATATATTTACTTATCCAGTTCGTCTCATGGTCATACTGATATGAGCCTTGCAAGAGAACCCTGGAGTCCTGACCAGAGTTGCCAATTTTGGTTGGATGTGTTCCTGGAGATTTCATCACATGACATAATCTTTAATTCCTGGAGAGTTGGCAATCCCAGTTTCTAACTCACAGCCTCCCACCTCCTCCCCACACTATTAGACTACACTCCTCTGCCAGAGCTGAGGACAGAACCTAGGAGCTCTGACTCCCAGCACTCCTCCGCTCTAACCATTAAACCACACTCCTCTTCCAGAGCTGGCAATAGAACCCAAGAATCCTGATTACCAGCCCCCTGCTCTAACCCAGTGATTCTCAACCAGGGGTATGTATACCCCTGGGGTACACAGAGATCTTCTGTGGAGTACATCAACTCAGCTAGATATTTGCCTAGTTTTCAGGGGCAGCTCCAGGCACCAGCACGCCAAGCACGTGCCTGGAGCGGCAAGCCACGGGGGGCGCTCTGCTGGTCGCTACGAGGGCGGCAGGCAGGTTGCCTTTGGCGGCTTGCCTGTGGAGGGTCCACTGGTCCCGCGGCTTCAGCAGACCTCCCGCAGGCTGCCGCCGAATCCGCAGGACCAGGGACCTCCCGCAGGCAAGACGCTGAAAGCAGCCTGCGTGCCATGCTTGGGGCGGCAAAATACCAAGAGCCGCCCCTGCTAGTTTTACAACAGGCTACACAAAAAGCACTAGCAAAGTCAGTGCAAACTAACATTTCATACAGACACTGACTTGTTTATACTGCTCTATATACTACACACTGAAAGGTAAGTACAATATTTATATTCCAATGGATTTATTTTAGAATTATATGGTATGAATGAGAGTGAGCAATTTCTCAGTAACCGCGCTGGGACACTTTTGTATTTCGTCTGAGTCTGTAGGCAAGTAATTTTTAAGTCAGGTGAAACTTGGGGTACGCAAGAGAAATCAGACTCCCAAAAGGGGTACAGTAGCCTGGAAAGGTTGAGAGCCACAGCTCTATCCCGCTTGGGCCCACTCCCCAGCATGGCTGGAGTCCAAAGGAGGAAGCCACGTATATTAACCTCTGAGCAGCTGCAGCCCCAGCCTCAACTCCTTCCTCCCATCATATGAAACCCCTCCCCACTCCCATCCCTGGAGCCATGGCCTCTCATAGCCCAGTGCTGAGCTCACTGCAAAGCAGCTGGCAGGAGAGAGCAGCCAACACCCCATGAGCTCATATCCTCCTCCCCGTGCCTAGCCCAGACAGCCTCCGCTGACCACGGGGGAGGGATGCTGGCCAGGGAACCCCGTTACCCCAGGGAGCACCAGCTAAACTCCAGCCTGGGCAGGGGCCACATGTCCCCTTTGTGTCACCTGAGGGGGAGCCTTCCCCACTGCTTACAGCAGGATTCCTGGGTTCTATTCCCAGCTCTGGGAGGGGAGTGGGGCCTAGTGAATCAGAGCAGAAGAAGGGGCACCTGAGAGTCAGGACTGCTGGGTTCTTCTAACCTCAGCTCTGCTGCTAGCGTCTTGTGAGACCTTGGACAAACGCGAGTTTAGCGCGCCCCCTGGTGGATACAGTTGGTTACTGCAGGGAGGGCTTGGTGTACTCTGTTCGCTGGCGGGGGAACCGGATTATCATGATTGGCCGGGGGACTGGAAACCCCCCAAGCAGCAGCCTGGCCTGACCCGTAGCTAGCACACACCCCCAGCCTGGCCTGACCCAGACCTCCTGCCCCTCCCCCCTGGCATGATCCAAACCTCCTGGCACACACCCCGGCCTGACCCAGACCTCCTGGCACACACCCCCTCCCAGCCTGGCCTGACCCAGACCTCCTGGCACACACCCCCTCCCAGCCTGGCCTGACCTAGACCTCCTGCCCCTCTCTCCCTGGCATAATACAAACCTCCTGGCATACACCCCAGCCTGACCCAGACCTCCTGGCACACCCTTCCCCCCAGGCATAGCCTGACCCATACCTTCCAGCACCCCCCCAGCCTGACCTGACCCAGACCTCCTGGCACACACGCGCACACACACACACACACCCCTACCTACCTTGGCTGACCCAGACCTCCTAGCACACACCCCTCCCAAGCCTGGCTTCACATGTACTTCCTGGCACACACTCCCTCCAAGCCTGGCCTGACCCATAGCTTCTGGCACACCCCTCAGCCTGGCACCAGCCCTCAGGATGGAGGGGTTTCAGGCTGGGGTGAGTAGTTGTGGTCCTGGGATGGGGGTTGATGGTTGTGTTCCGATATGAGTTCCCCCACGGTCTCAGAGCCTAGCTCCCCCTGCCCATCCCCCAGAGTGTGCAGCTAATGAGGTAGGGGGTCTGGTATCTGGGACTCAGGGCCAGCGCTTCCATTTAGGTGACCTAGGTGGTCGCCTAGGGCACCAGAATTTGGGGGGGCGGCATTATGCCACCCTCGGCGGTAATTTGGTGGCGGGGGGTCCTTCCGTGCTCCGGGTCTTTGGTGGCAATTCTGTGGCGGGTCCTTCACTCGCTCCGGGACCCGCAGCTGAAGTGCCCCGAAGACCGGGAACGTGGAAGGACCCCCGCCTAGGGCGCCAAAAACCCTGGCGCCGCTCCTGCTGGGACTCCTGCTATACCATTAACCTCGTGGTGCCCAGAAGATGCTGGTGAAAAGCTCCCCCCAGCCTCCCACATGGATTGCAGAGCCAATAAGAAGCCTCACACGTCTTTGCTGGGAATCCAGTTTATTTCCCCTTCTCAGGTCTTCCCCATCTCCCCCACCCCAGCCCCACATAACCCATCGCTCCCTGGCACACCCACCCCCATCACCATGCTGAAGTCATGGAGGTGAACATACCTGTGCCCTACAGAACTGACAGCCAGGAGGCGGCAGAAGGACTGGCTGTCAATTCATAGGTCATAGTCTTGTGCACTGGGTCTTGGGGGGCTGCTCCCTATTTGCCCTGCCCCCATCCAGTCTTAAAGCCACTGTGTCCCAGAGCCGCCTTCCAGCCCTGCTTCAGGTGGAAAACCGGCTCCCTAGCTCCCCTCCTATCTTTGCTCACCCACCGCCCCACTGTCTAGATCTAGAACAACAGACAAGGGAGAGCTGGCCGGAGCCCTCTGAATCTCCAGCTTGATTCCCAGCATGGGACTGGCTGTTGTCAGCTTGTGTGAAGTGTATCACTGAGATTGGGCCTCCTTAAAGCTTGTGCATTATTAGCAGTATTACTGTACCATTTGGAGGGGGAACAAATTATGTCATGCCCACTATTAGTAATATTATGGTAGCTCCTAGAGGCCCCAGCTGCGATCGGGGCCCCATTAGGGGGTGCACATTAATAGTAGTATAAAAGTTGTATCTAGAGGGCCCAATGCCATTGTGAGATGCACATGATTAGCAGTATTATGGTAACAGTAGGAGTTCCTAACCCACATCAGGTTTCCGTCTGGAGTGCACGTTATTAGTGGTAGAATGGTAGTGTCTAGAAGCCCTGATCAGGGCCAGCTCCAGGCCAGAGCGCGCCAAGCGCGTGCTTGGGGCGGCATGCCGCGGGGGACGCTCTGCCGGTTGCCGGTTGCGCGGCAGGCGGCTCCGGTGGAGCTCCCGCAGGCGTGCCTGCAGAGGGTCCGCTGGCCCTGCGGCTCTGGTGGAGCATCCACAGGCACGCCTGCGGGAGCTCCACCGGAGCCGCGAGACCGGCGAGCGGCAGAGCGCCCCCCGCAGTGTGCCGCCCTGCGTGGGGCGGCGAAATTGCTAGAGCCGGCCCTGGCCCTGATTGAGATTGGGGTTCAATTATGTGTGCATTATTAATAGTATTACGGTAGCATCCAGAGGCCCCAATTGAGCTTAAGATCCCCATTATGGTATGTGCATTATTCTGAGTATTACAGTAATACCTAGAGGCCCTAACCCGTATACACCCTCTGGGGGTGGGGGTGGGGCTCGAGCCAGCATCTCCTATCCCCCATCCCGAGCACTCTCTAGCTGACATTCCCCCCTTCTGCCCTCTGCTCCATGCGATGCTCCTGACAGCCTATCAAAAATAACAGCAGCCCCACTGGAAAAGGGATGAAACCTTCCACATGGAGTTGCTGTTACATCCAATAGGCATCACCTTCCAGCAGCGGGCAGTCTCCCACGAGGCAGAAGGCAGTTTGTGTTGCAGGGTCGGTCACTTCCAGCCCCAGGGGATCATGTGCAATGGGGGCTTCCTGCACTCAGGATCCGAGTTCGAGGGGAAGCATTTCTCCAGGTGATGCTTGGACAGTCCATCACTGGTGGGAGGTGATAGCTGTGTGCCAGACTCAGGTGGGGAAAGAGATAGTCACCTGCCAGGGACAGGGGATCCTGAATTAGGCGCCTGAAGGAATAAGGAAACCAGTACCAATTATTAGTATTTTTTATGGATTGATCTTCATGTTTATCATGGAAGTGCTTTGGGACCAGCCAAGAATTGCCCCAGAGATGCGACGTGCCATACAAACACAGGAGCAGATACGGCTTTGTCTTTTCTCCTTTCCTGAGTTGTTTCTCCCTCTTTCTGATATTAGCCTAATAATAAATCTTATGAATATTTCTAGAGCATCCCAAAGCATCCCAGAGAGTGATTCTCAGCACTGAGATGCAGCCAGCTCTGGGCTAAATTACTAGGAGCAATTTAAAACAAAGACATTGTGACTTGCTAGTGAGATACATAGCCACAAGCCTTGATCATGTATGCACTACATATGTACCTACACGGTACTCCAGAATCTTGTCCCAGCAAGCACTGGACTCAGTACAAGCCCACGGACTGGTTCACAGTAGGGGAGTCTTTTCTTTGGTGGTTTAAAACTTCTGGTCAGAAATGTGGAAGTTGTAACACCAGCTAAATGGAAATTGTTTATTCAGGGAGCCCTTGTGTGGTGCTGAAATGTAGCTGTCTGCAGTGGGATGCAAAAGTGGATTACTGGGATCCCTCACCTGGCGCTGAGATGCAGCTGCACAAAGGTTTAGGACAGGAAGAGAAGTAGATTTGCTGAAACACGAATAAAGGATGCAGAATGGAGCTACCCAAATGATAACGTGCCCAGACTGTGTCAAATCAATACTGACTGTGAGGGGAGAGTGCCCCCTAATGGCCCTCCAACCCATTCACTGCAGCACAGCCACTCCTAAACAGCATTGGGACATTGAGGGCTGCACAGCACTGGCTGCAAGGGGAGAGCACCCCCTCTGAGCCCCCCCATCCTGTTTACTGCTGCAAAGTGCCCCCTAGTGCTGCACTGGGGCATGGGCAGGGAAAGGAGAGATTTCCCTACTGAGCCACCCGGAAACTGGCACAGAGTCACAAGTTCACCATCCACGGGATCGTTAGCCCAGATCCCCGGCAATAAGGAAGCTGGGGCGATAAGGCGTGTGGGGCAATAAAGCAATGACGCCTGCTTGCTTTACGATCTGCACTGCCTGCAGCACCCAGGCCTGGAGCTGAACTTCGTCCCTTGGCATCTGGGGTGCCAAGTGCTGTTAAAGGCAGCTCCTTGATAAGGAGCCATAAGAAAAGGACTCTGATCCAGTGGGACCCAAGGTCTCTGACAGATTGTGGGCTGGATGCCTAAAGGTCCAGGGTTTCAAGGAAGTGTATGGGGGAGGAAACTCTGAAAAAGATTTAAGGATTTTATTAATTGTACCAGGCCCCAAATGACCTAAATGGATCTCAGCAGGGATCAAGATAGAAAAAGCTCCTGGTGCTGCAGCGAGCAGGGTGGGGGTGCTCTCCCACTCAGTCAGTGTCCCAGTGCAGCACTAGGGGGCACTGTGCTGTAGGGAGTGGTGTGGGGGGCTTCCATGCCAGTCAATCTCTAGGGAGGAGCTCCCAGTTGGTGGGTGGTTGAGCCTTATTCCCTATGAACCAATAACTTCCAGGGCAGAAGTGTGGACAGGAGCAAGGAAATAAACCAGACCTTTCTCCTTCATAAACTGTGCCTGGATCCCGCACCCTGGGGCGTCGGTCGGGACAGGACCCAGTGCCAGGGAGGGGACACAAGGGCACACAGGAGCATGGGCCAGGCTGGGTAGGGAAATAGAGGAAGAAACACAGAGATTCTGGTAAGACAAATGAATTCACATGGGGGCAGCAGAGAGGGGGCAGTAAACCCCAGGATTCCTGACATTCAGCAGCCCCCTCCCCCTCATTCCCCCCAAATTCCCCTCCCAGAGCTGGGGATAGAGCCCAGGAGTCCTGACTCCCAGCCTGCCTGCTCTGACCTGAAAACCCCAGTCCCCTCTCAGAGCTAAGGCTAGAACCAAGGAGTCTTGATGCCCAACAGCCCCTAGACCCCTCTTCTCTCAAATTCAGGGACAGAACCCAGGAGTCCCGAATCCCAGAATAGCAGACTGAAAAGCCATATCTACTTCCTGTTCAGACACCTAGGAGCGTCTTGACTCCCGCATGGGGCTCTGTCCCTTCCTATTGCTGTGCAACTGAGAGGTTGCAATGACATCAAAAGGCCAAGCGCTCTGAAGCCTGTTTGGCTTGTCGAGCTCCCAAGCTACTTTACACTAGGCCTTTGTGATGGGCACATCCCAGCTGGGCTGATTCCATCCGGCCTCTATCCCCCATGCCATGTCAATGAGAGACCAGATTCCCCTTTACTGCTCGTCTCAAACTGTTGTGTTGCTGTGTGCTGTTAAACAGCAGCCGTACCCCACCCTAGAGGTGGCTGCATCTCAGCGCCAGGCAAGGGATTCTTGTATGAGCAGCCCCCGCACCCGTCTGCAGAGGCAGGTGCATCTCACTGATGAGTAAAGGCCCCTGTAGTAAACAGCCCCTGCGCCTCAGCCCATGAGTGCCTGCATCTCTATGCCAGGTAAAGCATTCAGGGACACCTTCCAGGGTGCCACGGAGATGGCCCCTGAGTCCCTCCAAGGGGGTCGGGAAAAGATATGGCAGGTGAGACTCTTGCCCTGCAGGCACATCAACCTGTCTGGAAATGAAGAGGTTAAAAGATCAATGCTGGGTTCAGAGAAATGGAGGAGGGTACCAGGTGGATTGAAAAAAACCCTTGGAAAGAGTCTTACCTCGGCATCTCCCTAGGGTCGGTCTGTCTGTCTGTCTCCCCTTTGCTGTGCCTCCGCCACCCCCTACCGTGCCAGGGCTGGAGGGACTGATGGGCCAGGCAGGGCTGGGCTATCTTTTCACCAGGAGGCCAGGCCCATAAAGCACCAGAAAGTTAATGATTAGCCTGGCTGTAAATATTTGATAAGCACCTCGGGATTCAAAGTACAGCCAGCCACAACCCAGCCCTCCTCCCCCACAGCAAGGAGGGGCTGCCCCTACAGCCCCCCCCGGAGGAGTCAAAGGCCAAATGGAAGGACCCCATCTGGGGGCTAAATGTCAAAAGATTAGCTCAGTCCGTGACCTCTTGGTTCTAACCCCAGCCCCCACTCCCCTCGCAGAGCTGGGGCGAGAACCCAGGTGACCTGACTCCCAGCCCCCTTCACTTTCACCTGCTAGATCCCTCCTTCCCTCCCAGAGCTAGGGATAGAGCAGGGGTTCTCAAACTGGGGGTCGGGACCCCTCAGGGGATCTTGAGGTTATTAAATAGGGGGTCACAAGCTGTCAGCCTTTACCCCAAACTCCACTTTGCCTTCAGCATTTATAATGGTGTTAAATATGTAAAAAAGTGTTTTTAATTTATAAAGGGGGGGTCACACTCAGAGGCTTGCTGTGTGAAGGGGGTCACCAGGACAGAAGTTTGAGAACTACTGGGATAGAGGCCAGGAGTCCTGGCTCCCAGCACCCCCAGCTCTAACGCACCCAGCCCTCCTCCTGCATTGGCTTTGACCCCTTGTAAGAACTCCAGGATTAATCGTTATATATCCCCATTCCCATCAACCCTCTTATCTGGGGGGTGGGTCAGAGACCCAGGCAAAGGAAGCAAGCAATGCTCCCTTCCCCTCTCATGGTTAGAGGGGCAATTAAGCTCAGCGACAGTGCTTGGCAAAGGTTAAAGATAAACAGTCCTGTGCTAGGGGTGTGGGGACACACCCCAGAAGGAACTAGGACTCCTGGGTTCTATCCCCAGCTCTGGGAAGGGCGTGGGGTCTAGTGGTTAGGACAGGTGGGTGGGGGCTGGGAGTCATTCTGAGAATAACATGTGGACCCAAATCCCACCACCCTGAATCATGATTGAAGAGCCCCTCCCCAAGCCCAGGACGTGTGCAAACCTCCTCCCCCAGAAGGGCTCACACACCCCTGCTGAACACCAGCCTGCAGTGGGTACTACACAGATACTCACTCTTGGCTCCCCTGCCCTGGCACCTGCAGCTCTGACCCTACACAGGGGAGTTGGGGCCCCCCGCATGACTCTGGGATGTGTCCCACACAGGGGGGAGGCCCAGTCTGGGGATCCTTCGCCAACCTTATCTCTAGAAAGCAACCAGGCAGTTCACTAGCCTGCAGGGCGGGTCCCAGGGGCGGAGGGGAGAGAACTTTCGGTTTGGGTGGCGTGTCAGGGCCAAGGGCAGCGTGGGGAGTGTGTGCATGTGTGTGTGCATGTGAGCTCCCCACTTCCTGGAGATACAGTGGGGCAGGGGGGGAAAGTGTGTGATGAGCCCATCCCAAAGGGAATCAGTTTCCAGGAATCACGGCCTATGCCACAAACCTCAGCCCTGCACTGAGAGTCAGGGCGTGTTGGAAAGAACCTCAGTCAGAGAGAGATGTAGGTAGGGGGAGGGGATGGTTGGCTGTAGGGTATGTGTCTGGCCGGCTGGTGTGGATACAGACTGATAGGTAGATGAGTGCAGGGATGGATGGAAAGGGAAGTGGACAGCAATGGATGTGTAGAGGTATAGATGCCCTGGCTTTCCATGTGTCCTCCTTTCCAAATGGTCAGTCATGTTCGTCGCTCAGCACTTTGATCTTAAATGTAGGTCGCTGGAGTGAGCGCAGCTCGGCCTAAGAGAGGGGTGTCTCTGCTAGACAAAGGGTTTCTTCTCAATGCCTCCCACAGGACTTCCTAGGAAGAGGAGACCCTCGCAGCCAGAGTCCTGGGGATCAGAGCCCTTGTCTGTAATGGGAGCTATACAGTCCTTTAACCCTTCAGGGCCCTGCCTCAAAGTGAAATTCAGCTCCGGCCACCTCTCAGTGGTTTGAGCATTGGCCTACTAAACCTGAAGTTGTGAGTTCAATCCTTGAGGGGGCCACTTAGGGATCTGGGGGAAAAAAATCAGTACTTGGTCCTGCTAGTGAAGGCAGGGGGCTAGACTTGATGACCTTTCAAGGTCCCTTCCAGTTCTAGGAGATAAGTATATCTCCTATCATTATCAATGATCTTGTATGTCATGTGTCTGGGGCAAGTGCTAATTCACGGACACTCCATGCTCCCTCCGTAAATGCCCCCTGCTGTTTCAGTGAGATACAGGATTCTTCTGCATTAAGCTATTGAGCAGCATTGTTAAAACAATTCCCCACCCCACCCCAGAGGTGGCTGCATCTCAGCACCAGGGGAGAGATCCTGGTATAAACAGCCCCTGCACCCCATCCCAAAGGTGGCGGCATCTCAGCACTGGGTGAATCAGCCTGAGGGATGCCACTTAGTGGTCATATGGCAGAAGTGCAGTTTTTTAACCTTCTCCCCTTGGGAGCCCTGTCCTTGATCTTCCCCATGTGGCTGAGGGGAGGGATTGGGAGTTTATTGCTTGTACCCTAGTGCTCCATCCCCTTCTCCTGCCACCAGGAACAAAGGTGCATGAATGGAAGGGGCTGAGACACTCTGCCCCCACAGGCTAACTGCAAGTAGTGCAATGTACGAACATAGCCCCTCAGCCCCTAGCCCAGCGCTTCAGGCAACCAAATCACTCCCTGACCCTGGGGGAGGGGGCGGAGACAGAGCCCCACAACTCTGGGTGGGGGTAGAGCTCCGGCTTCATGTCCCCAGCAAGTCTAACGCTGGCCCGGCCCTGGTGACCCCAATCAAATGGGACTGCAACCCTCTTTGGGGTCCCAACCCACACTTTGAAACTGCTAACCCATCTTGCCCTCAAGGATAGATCCACTGCCCACCTTTGGGGCACAAGTCTGAGTCCTCTCCCCTATGCTTGGAATCGACTCTCTTCTGCTATTCATCTTTGGCCAGCAGGGGTCACTCCACCTATAACTCAGCCCATGCAGCAACTGGAAGCAGAGTAGAAGAGCCTGCCCCACCTGCATCTCCCAGACCTGGCTATCAGAAAAGGCCCTGTAATAGCCAAAGAGCATCCTTGAATCCACGGGTCTAGTTTCCCCTCCCCATTTTGCAGGGGGAGACATGCCTCACACTGGGCTGTCGGGCACGAGCTTTTCTTGACACCATTGTGAAGTCCCATTCATTGCCCCCCCATGGCTTTGCCACACACACACACAAACACACCCGTTCAGCATTTCATTTTTATTGGGGATATTGCTGCATTTGGATTACAATCCTCAGAGTTGCCTCTGGGAATACACCCAGACTGCAGTGCACATGTGCTGCATTACCTAGTTACATCTAGGGGGAGACACACAATGCAATGTGCCTGGACTACAATGCCTGGCTCTGCCCCTAGGGGGAGACATACACACACTGCATTGTATATGGGCTGCAGTGCCTGGTTCTCCCACTAGGGGGACAAAGCCGTACAGCAATGTACATGGGCTGCAACAGCCTGTCTCAGCCCCTACTTGGAAATGCACACACGCACAAACACCCAGCCTGGTGCTGCCCCTGGAGGAAGATATCCAAACAGTAAAGTGCATGGGCTGTAATGCCTGGCTCAGGCTCTGGGTGAGGACACGCGCACGCACCCTGTAGTGTGCATGGGGTGTAATGCCGGGTGCTGCCCCTAGGGGAAGACAGGCATACCCCACAATGCAATGGGCTACACTGGCTGGGGAGATACGTGCAGATGGGGAGACAGATGGGGTCTCTCCCCTGCTGTGAGAGGGTCAAGACATCAACTCCTTTGCTCTGCCTCTGATGCCAGCATGAAGTGGAGGGTTCCCCATGGAGCCACAGGGCCTGTTTCTGGGTGGGGGATCCCAGTTGGGTGCGGAGATGGATGGAGGGCAGACTCATGGTGGGGGGAAGGGTTACAGTGGGCGACAGGCCTTGGGCTCCCCTGTGTAGAATTCACCAGCATGACCAGGGTGGGAAAGGGGAACCCCCCCACCTTTCCTCAAGTCCATGACAGTTACCCAATCACCCCCTCCCCGGTTCCCTCTGTTTGGCGTTCCCTGTCTTAAAGGTTTTCTCAAAAATCTCATCATCCTGTAAGAGCTCCCTTGAAACTCAAATAAGACTTCCTAATAAGGGACCCTTGAAACTCCCACATCCCTGAGGGCTCCCTTGAAACTCCTCTCATTCCATGAGGGCTCCTTCAAAACGCCTCTCATTCTATGAGGGCTCCCTCAAAACTCACCTGAAACCTACCCATAAGGGTCCCCTGAAATTCCCAGTTTCACCCTTCTATGAGGGCCCCTTTGAAATTCTCCAGTCTCTGAGAGCCCCCTTGAAAGTGTCATGAACCTGAGGGCTCCCTTGAAATTCCCATCATTCCATGAAGTCTCCTTCAAAAATCCCTTTAGCTCAACCCAGAAAGGTTCCTTGAAACTGCAATCATTCAAAGGCGCAAGGGCTCCCAATGTATTCTCCACGATGGCATCCGTAAGCTCCCAGGACCCCCTTGTTGGTGCCACACTCCCAAATGTCTGCTGGGGCCCCTCACCCTACCAGGATGCCACCCACATTCTGCAGTCTCAGCCCTCCTGGCCCCAGTAGCGGGTGTAGGCCTTGCGGAAGATGGGCCGGCAGGGGATGCGGGCACCAAGCCGGGCACAGATGAGGAAGGAGCCAGCCATCTTGCGGTGGAGGGAGTAGGTTTCCTCGGGGGGCGGTGTTAGGCGGTGTTGCAGCATGATGGGCAGCAGGGCATGGATCCGGAGCGTCGTGTTCTGGGCCCCAAAGTCGAAGGGGCCATCAGAAGCAAAGGCCTCGCCCAGGATCATCACAGCATCTACGTGGGCATCCTTCATTGCCTGGGGGAGAGAAGCATAGGACAGGCCCAGGGTAGCATGCCTAGGGGCAGGAGGAGTATGGGGGGTAGGCTGGGAGCTTGGGGGAATGAGGGGCCATGGTAGTGTGAGAGCACCTGAGGGCACAGAGAGGGCTGAGCGGGTGGGCAAGGACTGGAGGGAAACATGGTGGACGGGACCGAGGCGGGCATGGAGGGGGTTAGAGTACAGGGTGGGGAGCATAGAGGGATGAGGCAGTGAGCAGGGCCTGGCAGACATAGGGTGGGGTCAGGTAGCAGGGGAGACAGAGGGAGCTGAGGGTCAGAGGTATGGGGAGGTTGGCAGGACCCGGGAGCACAGAGGTGACCGAGGGGAGCACACAGGCAGACAGGAGTAGGTGCAGGGAACTGGCTAGGAGAGCCAGGGAAGTTGGGCAGAGGTTGGAGGCATGGAGATGGCTGGGGGAGCAGGGTTCTGCCCCCCATCATCTGGGCACTGGCCCCCCAGTCCCCATGCTGTGGCCAGGGAGGGGCCCAAGGGTCTCACCTGAGTCTCATAGCCCGTGAGGAACCGAAGCGCAATGGATCCCTGCAGCACCCCAGCCCGGTCGCCCTCAGCCGCAGCCTTAATGATCTGGAACCATTAGCAGAGCAGCCCAGAGGCCTTGTGAGATGGGCACAGGGCTCAAAACACTCCTGCCCCGCTCCCTACAGCGCCCTCTGCTGGGAGAGATCAGCAGCCAGAGTTCCTGCCTTCCTCCCTGCAGCACCCCCTGCTGGACAGTAGTAGTCTCACCTCAATGTACTGATCCGTAAAGGCCTTGTCAAAGCTGCGGGTGGCTCCGAAATCCAGCAGCGCCACCTGGTGTCCAACACAGGGAAGAGCGAGTCAGAATCAGCTGGGAAGCCCAGGTCTGGAATGAGCTATGGGGGCAGGGGAGGGATCAGCCCACCCTCCCCCACAGATCACACTGTTAGTGCTGGGCGGGAAAGGAGTTGGGCTGTCTGGACCCAAACTGAGTGACACTACTGGGGGAAAGGAGTGCTGCTGCCCATGGTCAGGGGTGGCCCCCAAGCTGTGCCCTAGGGACAGTACTGTGGGACGTGTTACATTTGTGGGGCAGGTTGGCGCTGAGCATCCGGACCATATCTCCTGCATGATTGGGGTGGGGTACATGGTCTAGGCACGTGGCGGGGTGGTAGGACATGGTTGAGGGGTTCATAGTGAGGGGTGCAGCTGGGGGAGGGGGATCTGATAAGAGGGAGGGAGTGGGGGTGTCAGCCATGCAGGGTGGGCCTCAGCCCATTCAGGCACAGTTGGCAAGCTGTGGCATGGGGGGCAGGGACATAGTGCGGGGACATGTGGGGTGGGGGTAGTAGATCACTGCTTGTAGAAGGGAGACAGGATGAAGGGGGGAATCCCCCCATGTTGGGGAGGGGGCATGGCTGGCAGGCTGTGACATGGAAAGACAGAGGTGCAGTGGGGAGGGGGCAGATGTGTGGGGTGGTGGGTCTCTCCCTATGCTGGGAAGAGGGTTGCAGCAACACAGGGCAGTAGGGGGCTCCCCCATTCAGGGAAGGGTAGGATGATCAGACAGCAAGTGTGAAAAACTGGGACGGAGTGGGTGGTAATAGGAGCCCATATAAAAAAAAACCCAAATATTGGGACTGTCCCTTTAAAATCAGGACATCTGGTCACCCTAGGGAAGGGGGTCATGGCTGGTTGGCTCCGACATGGTGGAGCTGTAGAGGGACGCCCCTTCAGGGAAAGGGGTCACTCCTGGATGGCTCTGATATGGAGGGCAACGGGGGGTGTCCGTACCTTGCCGCTGTGTGGCTCATAGAAGAAGTTGGACCAGTTGGGGTCGGTTTGCATGTAGCGGAAGTCGAAGAGCTCCCGCACGCAGAGATCCAGGATACTGGAGCAGATCTGTGGGAGCGAGAGCTGAACACAATGGCCCCCAGCCCTGCTCTGCCCCTCCCCATGACAGGCCCCCTCCCCCACTAGGATCAGGCTGGGAACTGCCCCTCTCCGATAGCAGCAGCACTGGCTCCATGTCCCAGAGTTAAGGGGAAAAGGGTCAGGCATGGAACAGGGTCTGCGGGCTCAGGATCCTGAGGCAGGCGTGAGCAGAGGGCATCCAATGGGAGGATCCCAAGAGGGGGTGAGAGAGAGACTAGGAGTGTGTCCCAGCACGTGGGATCCCATGTGCATGCAAGTGTCTTTCCCGCCTCACCCTGTTGCGTGTCTCCTGGTCCAACCCCTGGGCCTGGTCGAGGGGGAAGCCGGGCACCAACTCTGTGGTCAGCACCCGCTGGGTGCTCAGCTCACTGATCACCGATGGGACATAGAACACCGGGTCGCCCTGCAACAGCTGCCTGTGGGGGGAACGAAACAGAAGAGGCTGTGTCAGTGTGGGCTCTGTACCAGCCTAACCCCCCAACACGCACACACAATGGGGGACTGTGCCTGAGTGGTCGCCTGTACCATCCCCATGGTGACTGTGCCAGAGCGGCCGCCCGTACAATCCCTTTACCAGGCGGTTAGGCCAATGTGTACCATCTCCCAGGCAACTGTGCCAGAGTGGCCAGCTGTACCACTCTTCCAAGTGATTGTGCCAGTGTGGCTGACAACACCAGCCCCCAGGCAAGTATGCCAGAATGGCTGACTGTACCATCTCCTGGGCGACTGGGCCAGTGTGGATGTGACACTGACATGGGCACTTACTGAAATCTCGTGGCACAGGCAGCCTCCCGCTTGTAGTCGCACTCCAAGGCCAGCTCACGGCTCATCACCTCGATGGCATGTTCAGGGAAAAGCCCTGCGGGGAAGTGGGCAAGGAAGGGACGTCAGTGCCAGCGCCCAGCTCAGCCCAGCACCTCGGAGCCCAGAGTGAGTCACACCCTCTGTCACTATCCCCATTCCAGAGACAGGGAAACTGAGGCTCCCAGAGGGAAAGGGTCTTGCCCAAAGCCATATATGGTCAAGCTTGAAACGCAGGAATCCCGACTGCCAGTCCCTGTTGCTCTAACCCACTAGACCCCACTCTCCTCCAGAGCTGGGGATGGAAACCAGGAGTCCTGGCTCCCAGCCCCGTCCCCACACATACCACGATCACAGAATGTCATTAGAAGAGGTGGGATTTGGCCAGGACACCAGGGTCCCGACTCTTGGGGAAAGGCCTAGGATGGCTTGGGCTCTCTTGGGACCAGGAGGGGGCAAGGCGTGGTAGCACCCAGGAGGAATGCGGCCCTTGGGCCTGGGACCTGGTACCTTCAGGCAGCGCATTGCTCAGACTCAGCAGGGAGATGAGGTTCCGGACGTCACTGTTGATGCTCTGGGCGATGCCTGGGTACTGGGGGAAAGGGAAATAGGGTCAGACCCAGCGGCCACAGGGCCTGCCCATGGCACAGATGTCATGAACCAAAGGGGGTACACGGGGGTATCGAGGTCCTCAAAGGAGCCAGAGTGGGAGGTTAAATGCAGCCACCGGCAGATGGGTGAGGGAAGCTCCTTCAGTCCAATCATACAGATGCCTAGACCTTTCTCATCAGCCCCTTGGGCAAACAGGCATCAGCCACAGAGGGCCAGACTGGGACATGGTGGCCAGTTGGATGGGGTGAAATCACTGCCAGGTAGTACTCCAGGAAACCAGCTTCCAGCATGGCCACCAGTGCACCAGGGGGACTGGCCTCCAACATGGCCACCTTTGCCCAGTGCTCCAGGGGAAGCGGCCTCTAATGGCTGCCACCAGCGACCCAGGAAGACCAGCCTCCACATGACCGCTGCTCTGCTTGCGGGGAGTTTGGGCTGCTTGCAGGGGCATCTGGGCTCGCCTGAGCCCTGCTGATACCTGGATCTTCATGGCCACATTGCGCCCATCCAGCAGCTGCGCCAGATGCACCTGCCCAATGGAAGCAGCAGCGAAGGGGCGCTCCTCGAACCAGGCCAGCCGCCTGCGCCAGTCTGGGCCCAGCTCGCTGTTCAGCACCCCCTGCATGGAGAAGGGAGAACTGCAAGGTCAATGCCAACTACCCCCACACTTCAGGTTTGGCCCCTCCCTTCCCATGCCCCCCACCCCCCCAGTCCTCCCACCTTCCAAGTCTGTCCCCTCCCAGACCCCACTCACCATCATTTGCTTAGTGGGCATGAAGTCAGCGCTGTGCCTGACCCTCTCAAAGATCTTCTGGAGCGAAGGGTTAATAAGAGCATCATCTGGGGGGTACAAAGCAGGGGGAGCATCAGAGGCTGCATTGGGGGGGATGTGACATTGGGGATGCCACTCCCCACAATGCCAGGCTGTAGGGAAGGAGCAGTGGCGTGATACTGCGCAGAGCGAAGGGGGGTCTGGCTGGGGAACTGTCTCCGCAGCTAGCCCCACACCTGGGGGACGCAGTGGAGTTCAGTGCTAGGGAGCCCTGGCAAATAGGCTGTAGGGAATCCTGCCCTGGATTTGGGGGTGTTGGCTGCCCCCCTCCCAATCCTCCTGCCTCCTCACCTTGGATGCTCAGCATCTGGCCGAGTTTCAGGGCCGCGCCCCGCACCTTGCACAGGGTCCGGACGATCCTCTCTGCATTGGCTTCAGACAGGAGGGCACCTGAGCTCGAGGGTGATGGCTCACCTGGAGGTGGCAGGAGAACAAAGGAGTGGTCAGGTCAGAGCTAACCCCCCATAACCGCTGGGGAGATCCCCCCCCAACAGCATGGATCCCTGCCTGTCAACCACAGCATCACAGATCTGGCAGCCAAGTACCCCTTTCGGGAGGAGGAGGGAGGGAGGGGTGTTGCTCACTGGAGCTGGCTTATCCTTTTCACCCCACCCGTTACTTCACTGACAAACGGCAATTCCACGACCCCCAAACCTCTCCCAAAGGCATGTGGATTTTGCCACTTTTTTCATTTAAAGACATTTTTCAATCTTTCAGCATGATTCAGGAGAAACTGCAGGGGCCAGCTGGGTCAGCTCTGAAACAAAACATTGCAATTTTGCAACTTGAAACGACTTTTTGATCTAACATGTCCTTTCATTACCAGTGACAAATCGTTTCCAGAGGCTCTGAAGCCCAAATAAATTGATTTGTTCACCTCCCCCCTCCATGAATCCTTTCCAATCAGCCAGCGCTAGTAGTGCCCCTACCCCCCACATCACTGGAAAAGTCCTGCTGGTAAGGGGCCCCGCCCTGCCTGGCGGCCACATCCAAATCCCCTGCTCCCTCTGGCACTAGAATCACACCGGCCATTTGGCCCAGCTGGTGCCCTGCCCTCCAGCCCAAGCTACAGGTTCAAGCCCTTTGGTTGTGACCCGCTTTTCTCCCCCAATCCCCACAGGAGACAATGAGGTCACAGGAAAGATGTGCTCCACTCCCACTGTGCACACACAGGGCAGGGGTCTCCAGGCAGCCTCAGTGCACCATGGAAATGGGTGTCCAATAGTGCAAGACACTGAGTGTGCACGTGAGCCATGGAGTGTGAGATTCTATGTAAGCAGGTGCCCAAGCATCTTGTGCATTGAGCCCCTGCCCCCAAGGCAGCTTCCAACACTGCTACTGTTGGGGGTGAGTTAGTGTAAAAGGGTCCCAGGTGTATTCACCAGAGCACGTATGTCCACATGTGTACATGTGAATGAGCGTGCAAGGGACTCCAACTGTCTGCACCTGACCACAGGAGTGTCTGAGTGTGCGAGAGGGATTTCAGTTATCTCTGTATCTGACCAGGAGCATATCTGAATGTGTGAGAAGGATTCTGATTGTGTCCATACCCGACCACCAGTGTGTCTGAGCGTGCGAGGGAGATTCTGATTGTGCCTGTCCAAGCATGTGAGTGGGCTGCCACCAGTGTCCTTCACTCACCTTTCACAACTGTTTGTGCCTGGAAGGATTTCTTGGCAGCTTCCACCAGGACCCCGATCCCGACGCTCACGGCTAAGCCTAGGGGACAGAGTGGAGGAATAACACACCAGGCCAACCAGCCCTACTTCATTGCTCCACCGGGGGAGGGGGGTACCAAGCCACCCTCACACTGACCTCCAGAGCCCCCCTCGCACAAAGCATCCGACAAGTCACCCCTTAAACTCCATGGAGCTGCTGACACGGCCCCTGGGAACACTTTCCTTCTTGACCTACAGTCTCCTGCTGCCCTGGAGACCAGCTTGCCAGCCTGTGTGTGTGTCCATCCACACCGGGTGCAGCAGGGCTAATGCTATACACAACACAGCGCCCCCTGCTGAGCTGCGTCTCCTGACCCCACAGGGACCCATCCCCCACCATGACCTGTTCAACGCTGGGCCCCTCTGACAAGATTGACGATTGAAGCTGGGACCCCCTAGAGGCAGGACCGGCGCTAGTGTTTTTAGCGCCCTAGGTGCATGGCCATTTCGCCGCCCCGCGCGCTGGTCCGCGGCTCTGGTGGAGCTGCCACACCCCTGCCTGCGGGAGGTCCACTGGAGCCGCGGGAGCAGCGGACCATCCACAGGAATGCCTGCGGCAGCTCCACTGGAGCCATGGGACCAGGGGACCCTCCGCAGGCTCGACTGCGGCAGGTCCACCGGAGCCGCCTGCCGCCCTCCGCTGGCAAAAGGCGGCCCCCCAATAATCCTGGCACCCTAGGCGATTGCCTAGGCCACCTAAATGTAAGCGCCGGCCCTGCCTAGAGGGGAAATGCCCCATGTCCCATCTCCTGGGTCAGCTGGGGCCCTTGTGCAGGGAAGACTGTCCCTTATCAGGGCATGCGCTGGATGCTTCTGTGACGTTATTGACATCATCTGGGACCATATAGAATATGGTTGCAACCAAAGTCCTGTAGTGGCACCGAATCATGTATAAACAAGGTCAAATGAGGTGTCTATGATAAGATTATGGTTTGCTGGTTATAATTATGGTGTCTATATGTGTGTATCATTTTTGAAGTTGAAGTTATGAATATTGGCTCTGTACTGTCTGTACTTCAAGCTATGCTTCTGGGTGACATCCCAAACAAGTTGGTGTTAGCTTTGCCTAGCCTGCTTGATGGCCCATTAAGGACCATCAGCTATACAACTGACCCATTAAGAGAAGGCAGATACGCCTTATAACTCAGCAAAGTATGCAGGAATTTGTCCATGTGACTCCAGACTCCATTTGGCTGTAATTTTCCCCAGTAAGAACAAAGAGGTGTTCTTATCAGGGGTGGCTCCAGGCACCAGCATGCCAAGCGCGTGCCTGGGGCAGCAAGCCACTGGGGGCACTCTGCCGGTCGCCGAGAGGGCGGCAGGCAGGTTGCCTTCGGCGGAATGCCTGTGGAGGGTCCGCTGGTCCCGAAGGCAGCCTGCCTGCCGTGCTTGGGGCGGCAAAATACCTAGAGCTGCCCCTGGTTCTTATACCTGGAAAAAACTATAAAAGGCTGATGCCTCATCTCCATCTTGTCTTCAATCCTGCTTCATACCTCTGGAGGGACTTTGCTACAAACAGAAGCTTTACACAAAGGATTGATGACCCATCCCAGCTGTGGATGTACTCAAGAGACTTGATTTAAACCTCAAGTTTATTTCATCACTGCTACAAGCCTGAACCAAGAACTTTGTCATTACTGTATGTAATTGATTCCATTTAACCAATTCTAGCTCTCATCTATATTTTTTTCCTTTTATGAATAAACCTTTAGATTTTAGATTCTGAAGGATTGGCAACAGCGTGATTTGTGGGTAAGATCTAATCTGTATATTGACCTGGGTCTGGGGCTTGGTTCTTTGGGATCGAGAGAACTTTTTTCTTTTACTGGGGTGCTGGTTTTCATAACTATTCATCCCCATGACGAGTGGCACTGGTGGTGATACTGGGAAACTGGAGTGTCTAAGGGAATTGCTTGTGTGACTTGTGGTTAGCCAGTGGGGTGAGATCAAGGTCCTCTTTGGCTGGCTGGTCTGGTTTGCCTTAGAGGTGGGCTGTAACTGCCCTGCTTTAAGCAATCTGTCCTGAATTGGCACTCTCAGTTGGGTCCCGCCAGAACCAGCATTGTTATAGCTTCTTACCCCCAAAGCTGGCCAGCCTGCCGAGCCGAGTCGCGGGGACCTTCCGCTCACAGGATTTGTCACTGAGCTGCAAAACAGAGCAGGGGTGACTCTCCCAGGCAGCACCTGTCTCATCCCATGGCAGCATGGGAGCAGAAAGCCCTGTGTACTCCTACCCACTGCCTGGTCACAGACACAAATAAAACCCAGGAGTCCTGTCTCCCAGCCCCGCTGCTCTAACTCACTAGACCCCACTCTTCTCCCATATCTGAGGATAGAACCCAGGAGTCCTGACTACCTGCTCTAACCACTACTTTCCTCCCCTCCCTGAATTGAGAATAAAGCCCAGGTACCCTGATTCCCTGACCTCTGCCCTAACCACTAGACCCACCCCCTTACCATATGTCTGTAGGGCCGGATGGGTGGCACCTTGGTGCCTCTGGCCTTTTGCACGTCTTCAGCTGTCAGCCTGCCCACTGCAGGAGAGTTGTGATGGTACAAGCGCCAGGGGCCCATGGAGTGGACCAGGAAGAGGGACAGGCCGTGGTCCAGCTGTGGTGTCCAGAGCAGAGAGCCAGCCCCTTGCCCCAGCACAGGAGACCAGCACCCTGGGCGAGCAGATCTGGGACTGGAAAAGGATTTGGGGATAACACCAGATGTAATGGTCCCATCAGAGCTGCAAGTCTGGGAAAGGGAAGAAATATCACCCCATTATAGGTGGGGCCTTGTCCCAGTCTCCTCCCCTCACAAGCCAGCTTGTCCTCCCACCCTATAGTCAGATCAGCAACGGTGTCCCCTAGAGAGGAAAGGCCCCAGGCACCATTCCTAGCCCCCTTGGGTCATCCAGTCGTCCCATGCTGGGGCCAGATTGGAGCTGGCACCCCCTACAGGGGAAAGGCCCCGTATCCCATTCCCAGTACGCACACTCCCATCAGAGAATGGGACATGATAACAGACTTCAAATCCGTAAAGCGCTGTTATAAAGCGAACGGGGATCAACTGTTCTATGGCCACTGGAGGCAGGACACAAAGTAATGAGCTTCATCTGCAGAAAGGGAGATTTAGGTGAGATATTAGGAAAAACTTTCTAAGGGTAGTTAAACTCCAGGGGAATCCCTGTCCTGGGAGGGGTTTAAGAATAGGATGGACAAACACCTGTCAGGGATGCTCTGGGTTTACTTGGCCCTGCCTCAGCACAGGGGGCTGGACTTAATGACCCCTCAAGATTCCTTCCAGCTCTACATTGTTATGATTCTAAGCTTCTGGCCAGACCCATCTGTACCTTGTCTCCTCTCCTGAAGCGGTCCAGTTTCCTCTGGCGGCCCCCCGATGCTGACACAAAGCGAAGAGGGGATACTGGGAACTCCCCCAGGGTCCGGCCAGCCAGGGGGAGCCCCTTCTTCATCATGATCTCAGCCATGGAGGGCTCTGCAGAGAGGGAACCACTAAAAGCTCAAGGGAGCTTGCAGAACAGAGACACACACAGCCCTGTCCGGATACATGTCCTGAACCCACCGATGGGACACAGACACCCAGCATGTGAAGGAATGACCTGGGGTGATCCCAGAGTGTACAGGCAGGGTGGGCTAGTGGTTAGAGCAGGGGCACAGGGCGTCGGGGTTCTGTTAATAAATATTACAAAATCTAATATTAAATTATCCAGGATTATTTACTGTACAAATCCTCACTGGGTCACCAGCCTAATATACTTTGCTCAAGAGCCAGCATAAGAATCAAGGAGTACTGACTCCCACTCCCTGCCCAGAACTGGACATTGAACCCAGGAGTCCTGAATCCCAGCTCCCCCACTCTAATCACTACAGCCCCTCGGAAGTAGCAGGGGTGCAGGAGAGCCTCCTCACCGACTGATCTTGTGTAGCCCTTAAAAGGCTGGACAGTGAGGCTGGCATCCTGCCTCCAGCTACTCCACTCTGCCCTACAGCCCTCCTCCCACAGTCAGCTCTGGGGTTAACCCTGCTGCTAATCCCCTGGGGACCTGCAGAGGAGGCAGCAGGGACAGCTGCCAGTCGATCTTAGCCATTGCGCCCCAGGTCACAGATACTGCTAATCCATTAGCATAAGGCTACATGCAGGGCGGCCAGTGTACCCCAGCAAAGAGGCCTAGCCCTATCTGGGTGCCCCTGGCTGGCTGGCCACTGCCTTGGAGCCATGTTAACCGTTAGCCCACTCACTCCCCTAGTTGACCAACCCCTTCCTCTGAAGCATTCACATTGCCATCCCAGAGCCAGGGCCAGAACTCAGGAATCCTGACACTCAGCTCTGACCACAGGAGAACACTTCCCTCCCATAGCTGACGAGAGAGCCAGGAGTCCTACTCCCAGGCCCTCCCCACTGTTCTAACCACTAGACAACACCCCCTTCCAGGGCCAGAACCCAAGACTCCTGGCTTCCAGCTCCCCCTGCTCTAATCCACTAGCCCCTCTCTCACAGCTGGGGATAAAACACAGGAGTCCAGACTCCCAGTTTCCCTGTGTTCTAACCACTAGACCCCATTTCCCTCCCAGAGGTTGCAACAGAATCCAGGAGCCTAAATCTCAGCTCTAACCACTAATCCCCACTCCCCTTCCAGAGAATGGGAATGGAACCCAGAAGTTCTGCCTCTCAGTCCCCCTTGCTCTAACCGCTATCTTTCTTCTACAGCCAGGAATAGAACCCAGGAGTCCTGGTTCCCAGCCTCCGATGGCCTCACCCTCTCTCTTCAACAGAGGCTAAGGACTAACAGGCCAGAGACCGAGTTCCCTTCTACCACCAGAGGTGTTACACCAGAGACCCATTGCTACGGGTAGCATGGTGGCTTTGTGGGGAGGGGCGGCTCTCTCTGCTGCAGCTCCCTGACTGGGAGCACCCCCAGACAGAGCATGTCCCCAGAGGCTGCTGAGTCAGCATCTTTCCTCTGCATTGGAAGACGCAGCTGTGGTCAGGAAAAAGGCTGTGCTGCTCCTCTGAGTCACCTAGTCTCTTCAGGCAGGAGTACGTTTGAAACGTGCTGGGGGCCAGGGAATTTGAGATGCACATGCACACCCTGTCTCACCCTGTGACCCTCCACTCATTTGTTCCCTCAGCTCGGGGACACCCACAGAGCACAAGGCCTGGAGCAGAGAGGAGGAACAGACAATGGATGAAGCCAGGTGTCCAAACTCTGAACGGCTCTAATCATTGGAACCGACTCTTCTCCCAGAGTCAGGAATACAACCCAGAAGCAAAGTACAGGGCATCTGGGGTTCAATTCCTCACTGCCCCCAAATATAGTTTTGGAGAAGTCACACAAGCTTGCTATTGAATTTTTCTCCAGGGCATATAGGCAGGCGAAAGGTAACTACTCATCAGAGCAAGGGGGGACTAGAAGTCAGGACTCCTCAGTTCTATTCCTAGCTCTGGGAAGGGTGTGGGGTCTAATAGATAGGGAAGGGGTGGCTGGGAGCCAGGATTCTTGAGTTCATCTATTCCCAGCTGTCACTGGCCTGCTGGGTAACTTTGGGCAAGGCATTTACCTCTCTGTACCTCAGTTTCCCCACCTGCAAAATACGACTAATGATACTGACCTCCTTTGTAAAGTGCTTTGAGAACTAAAGATTAAAAGTGCTATATAAGAGCTAGGTATTATTAACCGCAATGTTGCACAGGGATTGCTCACTCGGCACTGAAATGTGGCCACCTCTGGGGTGGGGCACAGGGGCTATTTAAACAGGGATCTCTCGCCCATTGCTCAGACGCAGCCATCTCTGGGCTGGGATCGCGTCAGCTATTTATACAGGGATCCCCCACCCAGTGCTGAAATGCAGCCATCTCTGGGATGGAACATGGCATGTGTTTAACAGTGCACAACAATACTATACAAAACAGTTTAGGATTTTGTCCATTCTGATTTTAGAGAGTTTGCTGTAAAGTCAAATTTGGCTCTACACAAAACCTGAGACCAACTGAAAGGGGTTGGGAATTTTTAAAATTCCAGTGGGGATCATTTTTATTTCACAACAAAGCAAAGCAAAATCTGTTCCTGGCCTTGAGGTATTTGTAATCAAACACTGAAGCACTGAGCTGGGACCTGAGACCCTGAGGGTGAAATGGACTAGAAACTGACTCCATAATCAGAAGTGGAGACTGACAGATCGGTTTTCAGTGTCTGCGCTAAGAGGAATGAAAGGTGCCACCTGGCTTGAAAATCTAGCAATCTAGGGAAAACACACAGAGCTCCATGTAAATTTGATTTGTAAAATTCTTTCCATGTAAACAAATTGTGAGGTTATCATGGGAAATTGGGGTGGGGAGAGGTTCATACAGTCTATTTCCCACCTTACCCCATCCCAGAAACCTTTGATACTCCAGCACTGGGGCTCCACAGCTATATTGGAAGCCCTTTGGGGCAGAGACATCTTTTTGTTTGTACTGTGTCTAGCACAAGAAAGCTTCCCTAGCTTACCACCCAAGAAAGAGACCTGGGGCCACCGTGGAAGGTCGTCTGAAAACTTCTGCTCAGTGTACAGCAGCAGTCAAAAAGACTAACAGTATGCTAGGAACTATTAGGAAAGGGATAGGAAATAAGAAAGAAAATATGGTCAAGCCATTCTATAAATCCATGGTGCACCCACACCTTGGATATCATGTCTGGTTCTGGTTGCCCCATCTCAGAAAGGATATTGTGGACCTGGAAAAGGTTCAGAGAAGGGCAACAAAGATGGTCAAGAGTACGGAGCAGCTTCAGGCAAGGAGAGATTAAACAGATTAGGGCTATCCAGCTTAGAAAAGAGATGACTAAAGTCTATAAAACAATGAATGGTGTGGAAAAAGTGACTAGCGAAGTGTCATTGACCCTTTCACACAATACAAAAAAAAAAAAACAGGGGTCACCCGATTAAATTAATAGGTAGCACGTTCAATGCAAGCAAGAGGAAGTACTTTTTCAGACAACACACAACTAATCTGCGGAACTCATTGCCATGGCATGTTGTGATGATCAACAATATAATGGGGTTCAAAAAAGAGCTGGCTACATTCATGGTCGGTCAATGGATTAGCCAAGATGGTGAGAGATGTAACTCCATGCTCGGGGAGACTCTAAACCTCTGACTAACAGAAGCCTGGAGTGGAAGACAGGGGTAAATCACACAATAATTGACTTGTTCTCTACACCCCCACCCCCGAAGCTCTGGTATGGGCCACTGCTAGAGACAGGATACTGACGACGGAGCATGGTCTCACCTAGTGTAGCAGCTCTTATGTTCTTACAGTGGGACTCTGGTCCATGACTGGGGCTCCTAGGGGCTCCCACAAATAAACATCTTTGTGAGGCTAGTTACAGGGTTGAGATCTTGCTGTTATAAGATATTTGTTGATTGCTGGCCTATTTAGTCTGGGCATTTGAACTGGTGGCCTAGATCAGTGGTTTTCAAGCCGTGGTCCCCGGGGATCCACAGACTAAGATTTCCAAAGGGGTACGCACATCCATTTGAAATTTGTTAGGGGTCCTCAGGTGAAATTTGTTAAGGGTCCTCATGAGAACCACTAGCTTAGAGGGCAAAGGCCCAGTCAGGGGCTGGATCTGCTAGTGTTTCCTGCAAGGGAAAGGCCCTGCATCCCAATCATTCCCATGTCATTAATATATTGTATCGCTTATTTCCCTTACAGTTTACAGTAAGTCAGAACTGACCTCCTCCTAGCCAGCAATCAGAGGTCATTGCTGCTGCCCCTCACTCCCTAGCCATGGGGTTAGGAAACTGACCAGGCTATGGACATAGGGGTCAGGGCAGTTTAGTCTGGGCTCCAGGAACTAGCTTAATTTGGATGCACCACAGAATTTGACCACTGGGCTGGATCCCAGGGCTATGACTGGCTCAGATTCCCTCCCCTCTGTCTGTACCCCTGTCTTTCCCCCCTCCCTCAGACCCCACTGCTGGGGATCTGTGCATCACAGCGCCCTCCCTGTTTCCCAGTGCTGCAGCCAACAAGCCCGCTCGCTCCTACTAGTCCAGCCCAGCCCAGGCGTTGCAACAGCATAAGCCCGGGGCTTGTGTGCAGAAATGCACGTAGGTTCGCATGGGCAACTACCACGTCCCCTGGCACCTAGCGCCAGCCCCACCAGCGGGGGGAGGAGGGGCGGGGCTCATGCCTGAGGAGCATCCCCTGCAAACCCCGCCCCATCTCAGCCCGGGCGCCCCCTGCTGCTAACCCTGATCCCCTCATCCCAGCCGGGGCAACCCCGGCGCCGCTCTTCCACTCCCACCCGAGCACCCCCCTCCATCCCCGTCAGCCCCGATCCTCTCTCCCCAGCCGGAGCACACACACCCCGCCAGTCCCGCTCCCCTAACCTAGCCTGGGCACCCCCTCCACCTCTTGCGAGCCCCGCTCCCCCCATTCCCGCCCGGGCATCCCCCCTCCAGCCCCGCTCCCTCCATTCCGGCCTGGACATCCCCCTTCAGCCCCGCTCCCCCATCCCTGCCCGGGGATCCCCCCTCCAGCCCCATCGCCGCCCGGGCATATGCCTCCTCCAGCCCCGATCCTCTCACCGCAGCCAGAACACACAGTCCGCCAGCCCCGCTCCCCGCAACCTAGCCTGCGCATCCCCCTCCACCTCCTGCGAGCCCCGCTCCCCCCATTCCCGCCTGTGCATCCCCCCTCCAGCCCCGCTCCCCCCATTCCCGCTCGGGGCATCCCCCCTCCAGCCCCGCTCCCCCCATTCCCGCCCGGGCATCCCCCCTCCAGCCCCGCTTCCCCCATTCCCACCCGGGCATCCTCCCTCTAGTCCCGCTCCCCCCATTCCCGCCTGGACATCCCCCTTCAGCCCCGCTCCCCCCATTCCTGCCCCTGTCCGCACCCAGAGGTTGTTTCTTTACCTCCGTGGTCCCCAGAGGGGCGGCGGGGGGGTCTCAGTCTGTCGGATCCTGGGGCGGGAGGAGCTGGACCCCCTGATCCGAAGTCTGGACCGGCTGCTGCTCGAGCACTTTTGTTTTCAGCCTCTCTCTGTCAGCCCGCATAGCTCCCCAAGCCCGTGCAATGACGTCGCCGTAGATCCTGGCCAATGGGGACTAAGTAGGCGAGTCCCTCACCAAGCCCCCCCCCCCCCCACCGCATCCCAGCGTTCCGGCTTGCCCTATGGCACGGGGCTGGCATGGTGCCCACAGAGCTCCCCGAAGCGAGCCACTCGCTGCCCACCAACCCTCCGCTGGGTTATGCGGGCGGGGGATAACAGGGTCATCCAAAGGCTCATTGCTCACAAGGAGGGGTCGGCAGGCTGGATCAGCAACCTGTGACTCAAGGTGGCAACAAGCTCCTTGTAGGGGACTCTCTTGCTCCTGAGCCAGAGGGGAGCCTGCAGTGGGATGTCCAGGGAGACATTAGGTTAAACGTCCCCCAGGGTGCCCAGTTAGCCTCCATGGTGCAGGTGCAGTGTGTGTGTGTGTGTGGGGGGGGCTGCTGGATGTGCAGGGTGCATGGGGGATGAGGGGTGGAGAAGTTCCTAGCAAGAGAAATAAAAAGCATCAAAAATTGAATCAAAACACAAGACGTGCTTCCTTTTTATGATGTGTATTGTGGTAGCACCTAGGAGCCGCACTCATGGCCCAGGCCCCCATTGTGCTAAGCGCTATGCAGAACGAAAGATGGTCCCTGCCCCCAAGAGCTTCCAGTCTAAGAATAAGAGACAACAGGCAGATAGGGACAGAGGAGGCATTATTAGCTTGATAGACAGTGGTTTTCGCACACCAGCAGCCTAACTGTTAAGGTTTTTGTAGGCATCATGACAAAGGAGAGTTCGAAAGCGGGAGAAAGATTGTGTGTGTGGAACACAGATTGTGTGTGTGAGAGAGAGAGGCATACTCTGGGAGTGTGTGCATGACACAGGGTATGTGTGAGCACAAGATGTTTTGTGTGTATGTGTGACAGACTGTACATGTGTTAAAAGATAGTGTGTGTACACAAGAATGTGCACGACAGAATGTGTGTTTGATTGTGTGTGTGTATATTAGACAGACTACGTCTGAGAGACACAGTGTGTATGGGACTGTGTTTGAGAGGTGAGTGCATGAGTGTGAGAGAAACAGACTGTTAGAAATACAGAGAATATGTGTGAGTGATTGTGTATTAGCCACTCAGTGTGAGATGGAGAGAGCATATGTGTGTGTAAGAGATTGAATGCTTGTGCAAGACTATGTGTGTGTGACATACAGTCAGTGACCATGGGCACGTCTACAATACAGAATTGACAAGCTAATTTATGTTGGCATACAGACACTGGAGTAATTACACCACTTGTGCATGTCTACATTTGCTCCTTGTGATGTGTCCTCGCCAGGAGCACTTGTACCAACTAAACTCTCAGTGTGGGGCATTGTCGGATGGCTTCTGAAAGGCAGCAACAGCAGTTGTGAGCACCACAGTGTCTACACTGACACTGTGTTGATCTAACTACATCAACACTGACTCTACACCTCTTGTGGAACTGGAGTTATTAATGCAGCGGAGCAGGTAAGTGACATCAATATAAACGACATTTTAGTATAGAGGCTTACAGAGTTAGGTAGACATAAGCTGTTTTATGTTGGCCAGACTCTTTAGTTTTCAGAGTGGTAGCCATGTGAATCTGTATCAGCAAAAATAACTAGGAGTCCTTGTGCCGCCTTAGAGACCAACAAATGTATTTGGCCATAAGCTTTTGTGAAAAGATGGGAGTTGCCTTATCAAGGGGGGGTCAGTGGTAATGAGCGAATTAAATTAAGGTGGAAGTGGCCTATTCTCAATAGTTAAGAAGAAGGGGAAAATACCAAGTGAGGGAAAATTACTTTTTGTAGCGCTAATGGGGCCAATGCAATCAAGGTGGACCATTTCAAAGAAGGTGCAGACACCATCAAATTAGGTCTGAATAAAGACTGGGAGTGGCTGAGTCACTACAAAAAGTAATTTTCCCTCTGCAGATACTCACACCTTCTTGTCAACTTGTCAGCCTTAATTTAATTGGCTTGTTAGCATTGCCCCCACCCCCCCCGACTTGGTAAGGCAACTCCCATTTTTTCATGTGCTATATATACTCTGCTTATTGTATTTTTCACTCCATGCATCTGATGAATTGGGTTTTAGCCCATGAAAGCTTATGCCCAAATAAATGTGTTAGTCTCCAAGGTGCCACAAGGACTCCTCGTTGTTTTAACTCTTTAGTAAAGACCAGGGCTCTGTGTTTGTGTGAGTGTGTACACACATGCACACACATGCATGTGCGCACACACACGCACACACACACACGCACTGCCTCCTGATGTCTGGAATGTCAAATTCCAGATGACATTAAACAAGAGAGTATTGGTTAGACAAGAAGATTAGGAGCCAGGATTCTTATGTTCTATTCCTGTCTCTGGGTAGCAAAATTGCTTTACCTATTATTATTGTGACAGTACTTTTAGAAGACCGAACTGAGATCAGGCCTCCATTGTTCCAAGTGCTGCACAGACCCCAAGGCAGATCAGGGCCCCCATTGTGCCAGGTGGGGCACAGTGAGAGGTGGCTCCTGCCCTGAATTGCTTCCAGTCTAGATGGACAAAGGAGGGATTATTCTTGCTGTTTGACAGATGGGGAAACTGAGGAGCAGAGGGATTCAATTGCTTGCCCGAGGTCAGGGGTGCTTGTGGCAGAATCCAGACCTCCTGACTCCCAGTCTGGTGCCTTCCCCCCAAGCCACTCTAGCTGAGAGGTCCCCAAGTGGTGAGGACACAATGGGATATGGCTGTGAGGTCGTGGCGGGTTCTGGAGCAGCCCATGTGCCAGGTTGTGGCAACTCCTTGGGGATCGGGCCATGGCTGCCCAGGTATGGTCTCTGCCCTTCCTGCTGCACTGGGCTGTCCTGAGCGGGACCCTGACCCTTGGCTGGGCCGAGGGACCCTGTGAGAAGCAATTCCGCATCAGGCAAGAAGGGCCTGGGGCCGAGGGCCGGGCAGAGAGCCCAGTGCAGGTGGTGATGGTGTGTGGGATGGCTGTGGCTGTGCTGTATGGCCTCATCAAGGCTGTGGCAACGGATCCCGACTGTGAGGAAGAGGAGGAGGCCGAGGAAGCACAGAGTGAGGTGAGGGTGCAGGGACGCCAGCCTGGCAAAGGAGGTGGGGACACCAATCCGACAAAGAGGGCAGAACCCTAGCCAGGAATAGGGGCAGACACACCAGTCTGGCAAAGGAGGTGGAGCCCCTGGCCTGGCACAGGGTGGGGGCAGGAAAAGTGGCCTGGCAAAGGGGAGGGGGGGACCACCAGTCCAGCAAAGAGGTGAAAGCCTACATCAGTCTGCCAAAGAGGATAGGACTAAAGCCTGGAGTACATGTCCCTTGGCTGACAGCTTCTGCCATGTGGCTCCAGACCAGTGCATCACACACCCTCCCATGGTCCCTGCATCCTGGGCTGGAATCCTGCTGACACAGGGGGATTAGCTGCCTGCCTTGAACATCCCAGGCCCAGGCCCTTGCCCTCTGTATCTGAGATACACTGCTGGCCAGGCATGCAGAGAAACCGCCCATAGGGTCATCGCAGCTGGAGACAGACGGGGGTGAGGAGAGTGGGGGGCACACGACATGAGACAGACACACTGCCCTTGGCCTGCCAGGGAGGGTTTGCCATGGGGTCCTTGGAGGATCCGGGGAGACAGTTACAAATGTCAGGATGGGGGAGGATGGCAAAATGTGCGGGGCCACTATATACTTCTATCTATCCGCCTTCATATATACCCCTCCATCTATTCATCCCCACACACGCCTCCATCTCCCATACCCGTTCTTTCATCTATCCTCTCCATGCTCCCCTCCCATCCCCCCATCTAGCCCTATACATGCTAATCTGTGTATTTATTCACCCGTCAAACCATCCGCATACACATCCCCCTCTATCTATCCATCCGTCCATCCCTGGTGGTTGGGACTCCCCCAGGGGACAAGAGGTTGGAATTGTCCTGGCCCTGACCCCAACTCTCTCCCCTCGGCCAGGCCAGTGAGGGCTGCAGCACGGTAGGCAGTGAGGTGGGCAGCAAGGGAGTGGCTGTGCCTCCACGCCCTGCATGCACACCGAGGAAGGCCAAGGAGAGACACCTACGAAGGCTGAGCCAGATGGAGAGAGAGCTGCAGGGCTTCCTGAATGAGCTGCGGAGGCGCAGGGAGGCGCTGGAAACTCAGGGGCTGCAAGGGGCTTGGGGGGCCCAGGGAGAGGAGATTTGCCCAGCAGAGTGGGACCTGGACAAACTGCATGTCACTGTCTATGAGATCTCAGAGGACTCTGAGTAAAGGGGTAATAAAGGAGTGGAAAGCCTGCTCTGTCTGATGCTGTTGCGGGGAGATGGCTGGGGAATGGCATGTGGGGCTGTGGGAGAGACAGGGGGCAAGAGGATTGGGGGAGGCAAGGGGGAAGTGGTGGGGGATTGAGATGGAGGATCAATGATGCAGGGATGGGGGAAGAGGGTGGAAGGGGACTGGAGTGGGGAATCACTGAGGGGTGGATGTGGAAGGTGGAGGGAAGAGTGTATGAAGGAATCTAAGCTTTGAGATACTTGGAGAAGAAATTATGTAAACAAGGATAGAGAAAAACTGAGATAGTGGGGTGGGGCATGGAGGAGGCTGAAGTTTATAGATCCAGAGAGAGAGAGAGAGAGAGAGAGAATGAATAAAAGTAGAAATGAATTAGATAGATAGATAGATTGATAGATGGGTGTGTGGATGGATATAGGGACAGCAGGATGGATATGGAGGTGGATGGGTGGATGCTGGGGCTTGTATGTGGATGGATGGATGGGTGGAAAGATGCATATGGGGATTGTTGGGTGGTGAATGGGAATAGGTAGATGAATGAGTGGCTATGGGGATGAGGGTATGTGTAGGTCTTTATGGGGCTAGGTGGATGGATGTGTGTATATGGAGATGGATGGATGGATATGGAAATGGATGAGTGAGTATGTAGAGGATGGGGGTATGGTCAGATGGATGGAAGTATATGAGATAGATAGATGGGTGGGTTTATATGGGATGGGTGGATGGGGAGATGGATATGGGAATGGATGGGTGGGTGTGTATGGGGCTGAGTGGATGTGTGATGGGTTGGGTTACAGAAACCCACTTGGGACCACTACCTGGTGTGCTGAGACTATCTCTGAGCCCGTTTTCCCTGGCAGATTGGGACTTCAATACCCTGTCTTTAGCCAGATGCTAGCCTGCTGCAAACACAGATTCAGGTCTAAACCACGTCCCCTCAAAACTGGAAACTAACTGAAAACAGCTTAGAAAGCATTCTCGTCTCTAGCACCCAGTTCCCAAAGGGATCCAAACTCCAGATAAATCCATTTTACTCTGTTTAAAGCTTATACAGGATAAACTCATAAATTGTTTGCCCTCTAGAACACTAATAGAGAGATATGCACAGCTGTTTGCTCCCCCAGGAATTGATTACTTACTCTGGGTTAATTTATAAGCAAAAAGTGATTTTATTAAATATAAAAGGTAGGATTTAAGTGGTTTTAAATAATAACAGACAGAAAAAAGTAAATTACCAAGCAAAATAAAACAAAAACACGCAAGTCTAAGCCTAATACAGTAAGAAACTGAATACAGATGAAACTTCACCCTCAGAGATATTCCAATAAGCGTCTTTCACAGACTAGACGCCTTTCTAGTCTGGGGACAATCCTTTCCCCTGGTATAGTCCTTGTTCCAGCTCAGGTGGTAGCTAGGGGATTTCTCATGACTGCAGCCCCCTTTGTTCTGTTCCACCCCCTTATATATCTTTGGCATAAGATGGGAATCCTTTGTCTCTCTCTGGGTTCCCACCCCTCCTTCTGAATGGAAAAGCACCAGGTTAAAGGTGGATTCCAGTTCAGGTGATGTGATCACATGTCACTATAAGACTTCATTACCCACTTGCCAGCACACACGTATACAGGAAGACTTACAAGTAAACAGAGCCATTTACAACCAATTGTCCTGGTTAACTGGAGCCATCAAGATTCCAAACCACCATTAATGGCCACACTTTGCATAATTACAATAGGACCTCAGAGTTATATTTTATATTCTTACTTTCAGAAACAAAAATGATACATTCATACAAATAGGATGAACACACTCAGTAGATCATAACCTTTGCAAAGATATGTTACATGGCCAGGGGTGGCTTTAGGTATTTTGCCGCCCCAAGCACGGCAGGCAGGCTGCCTTCGGCGTCTTGTCTGCGGGAAGTCCCCGGTCCTGTGGATTTGGCGGCAGCCTGCGGGACATCTGCCGAAGCCGCGGGAGCAGCAGACTCTCCGCAAGCATGCTGCCGAAAGCAACTTGCCTGCTGCCCTTGCAGCAATCGGCAGAGCGACCCCCATGCCATACCACCCCAGGCACGCGCTTGGCATGCTGGTGCCTGGAGCTGCCCCTGTACATAGCATATCTAGCATAAAACATATTCCAGATATGTCTTATTTACATTCATAATCATATTTCTATAAAGCAGTACGAGGTGCAACATCACAGGATGGATGGGTGTATATGGGATGGATGGATGGACAGATGGATATGGGAATGGACGGGTGGGGGTACATGGCATGGGTGGATGGACAGATGGATATGGGAAAGGATGGGTGGGTGTATATGAGGATGGGGGATGGACAGATGGATATGGGAATGGATGAGTGGGTATATTTGGGGCTGGGTTGATGGATGGGATTATATGCAAATGGATGAGTGAATAGACGGATTGATGGGGGTGTGTGTTGATTTGTGGCTCTGGGGACGGGTGGGTGTATTTGAGGATGGGTGGGTAGATGGAGCGATGCCTAGGGTTTGGTGTTCTGCTCTAAAAGAATTAAGAAGATAAGAATAGCCCCACTGGGTCAGCCCAAAGGTCCATCTAGCCCACTATCCTGTCTTCCAACAGTGGCCAGTGCCGGGTGCTTCAGAGGGAATGAACAGAACAGGAAACCATCAAGTGATCCATCCCCTGTTGCCTATTCCCAGCTTCTGGCAAATAGAGGTTACGGACACCATCCCTGCCCAGCCTAGCTAATAGCCATTGATGGACCCATCCTCCACGAATTTATCTAGCTCTTTTTTGAACCCTGTTATGGTCTTGACCTTCACATCCCCCGGCCCAGTTCCACAGGTTGACTGTGCGTTGTTACACTTGACGCTGGTTCTTGACTTGTTGAACTCTGATCCATGCCCCATTGTGGTTCCCTCCGCGTCCGGACCCCGCCCCAAATCACAGCCACCCTCCAGCGCCACCGCCAGGCGCAGCCTCCCCAACTCCTGCAGCTCCCCCGGGCCTGGACGGACTCAGTGCCTCCGCTGAGCAGCAGAGGGCAGCGCAGGTCTAATTTTAAGTGGGCAATTTGTCAGCCATTCTCCCTCCCCCGCCCGCGCCATCCCCGCCCTCTCCCTGCCGCGGCCAGGCTCGCTGCGCGGGGATGCCTGTGCCACACTAGCACGGACCCCGGCTCGGAAGGTAGGGGACATCGCGCAGCGTGGGTGGGAGGGCCCTCGGGGTGGGGGCAACTGAAATCGGGGGAGAGGAGATGTCCCGTCTGCTCCGCAGCAGGACGCCCCCCCCCCCGGGGGCATGGACGCCGCCCCCCGATCCACGCCCGTCCTCGATGCGCGGGAATTCCTTGGGGGTAGGGGTCACTGCAGCATTTCCTGGTCCACATGGCGGAAAGGACTCCAACCCCTACTCCGGGAACGGGAGGGGAGTGGGGTCTAATCGGTTAGGCTGGGAGCCAGGACTCCTGGGTTCTAGTCCCCACATCCGATCCTCCTCCTCTCCCCCAGCTCATAGCGCCCCCTTGGGCCAATGAACCCATTGATGGCTGCAGCTGTCCATGGGATTTTCCATGCACACGAATCATTGTGGAAGGGCAGCAGGACACCCCCTCTCCTCACCCCTTTGTGCATCTCTGGGGCAGAGAGAGCTCCCCCCCAGTCCCCTTTCTGCACGCACATCGTCCCCTAATAATATGCTCTTCTCTGCCCCACAAAGGAATCTAGTGGGTAGAGCAGGGGGCGCACAGGCTCATTGCTCATAGTGAGCGATCCCAGCCTCCTTCACCCCCTCCCAGCTGTTGCCCTATGGCTACAGGCCAGCAGGCTCCCCTCCCCCTGTGCCCACAACCCTGGCCTGGGATTCAGTTTGTTCATCTCATTCCCAACCCTCTTCTGAAAAGCCCCAAGCGGGGACTCTTTGCCAGGGAGAGTGCTGGGCCTGGAGCCAGGCTGGAAAACCCTGTTGAGAGGCAGGGCGTGGTGGTGGTGTTTAACCCACTTTTCCCTGACTTCCCCCACTCTCCAGCCAGGGGCGGCTCTAGCTTTTTTGCCACCCCAAGCACAGCAGTCAGGCTGCCTTCAGAGGCTTGTCTGCAGGAGGTCCGCCAGTCCCATGGCTTCGGCATACCTGCCACCAAATTGCTGCTGAATCCGCAGGACCGGTGGACCTCCCGCAGGCACGCCACCAAAGGCTGCCTGACTGCCGCCCTTGCAGGGACTGGCAGGGCACCACCCATGGCTTGCCACCCCAGGCATGCACTTGGAGCGCTGGAGCCTGGAGCCGCTGTCTCCAGCATGGAGACCCAGCTACCCGTCCCCGTTCTTGGACTCAGGACAGTGTTGGTCCCTGTGGTCCATTCCCCAGGGATCTGTGCGAATCTAGTTTTCAATTAACAAAGAGCTAAGGATCGAAGGCCTTTCCCCAGGTAGAATGTCCCAGTAGATCCCAGTGTGCCACAGCAGATCTCGTTATATCACACCCCAAAGACACCCCTGCCAGTCTGACCTCTGGGGAAATTCCTTCCCAACCCCTAATCTGGCCATCAGTTACACCCTGAGCATGGGAGCAAGACCTGCCAGCCAAGCAGCTAAGACAGAGGAATCTCTGGACCATCTCAGACCAACTGTCCACCCTGTATAGTGTCCCCTCTCCATCTGTGGCTGATCTCTGATGCTCCAGAGGAAGGTGACCCCCTCTGCCCTGAATCCCTCTGTTCGGTTGTGAATTGTGGGGAGAAAATTCCTTCCTGACCCCAGCAGGTAACCGGCTGAAGCCCTGAAGATAAGATTGCAGTACATCTCATCGGATCTCACTAGATCATAGAAGACCACAATGAGATTACAGCAGATAAAAACAGATCCCACAGATCTTGGTAAACCCCAGAGCAGAACACAACCCATCTCAGCTGATCTGTGGGGACATTTCAGCAGGTCACAGTATATGACAGTAATTCTCAATAGATACCAGCAAATCACAATACATAACAACACATCTCAACAGGTGTCAGTGAACTCACAACACATTAAGTAGATCACAGTCTCATTGGCTCTCAGCAGTTCACAAAGTCCACACCCCACCGTAGTACTTGACAGCAGATCTGAATGGATCACAGGAAAGCTCAGTGGCTCTCAGCCAATCAAAATTGTTTCCCACAGGTCCTAACAGAACAAAAGAGTAGATGACAATCCCTATATAGCTGACCAGACCACAGCAGATCACAGTACAGCCTGAGAGACCAGGCTAGATCCTGGAGTAAATCACACACTGGTTGAATGTTGACTGACATAGATCACAATTGATTGTGACAGATCAGATGTACTAGATTATGGATCACAGTTGTAGTGGATCACAAGCAATCACACTAGATCATAGGGAATCAAAAGTGACCACTTGCAGTTAGGAGTCAGGATTCCTGGGTTCTTTCCCCAGCTCTGGGGGGAGAGTGGAGTCTAGTGGGTTAAAGTAGAGGGGAGGATAGGAGCAGGAGTCCTGAGTTCTGGATCATGGAGACAGACCCCCTGACTCTGCTCTGTGCCTCAGTTTCTCTCCTGGCCAAATGGGGAAACATAGCTTGGTCTGTAACGCTGCATCTCCTGGAGAAGGGGGATCCTGGCATCCCCAAGATTAGGGTGACCAGATAGCAGAAGTGAAAAATTGGGATGGGGTTGATAGGGCCCTGTGGAGGGCAAAGGGGGGGCGGTAATAGACAAAAACCCCTAATACTGGGACAGTTCTGATAATATCAGGACATCTGTTCACCCTATCCAAGATGGGCTGGGCCTCTGGGGGTGCAGAGCTGGTTAGGAAAATTCCCTCACAGCTCTTTTCTGTTCTCTCTCTTCCCCTTTCAGGCTCGTTGTGAAATCACTTTTCTCCTGGCCCTGGGGTTCATGCCAGGCAGAGATCACAGGCCTGGAGCTGGGCTGGCTGGGGGAGTGTAGGGGGAAGGTGCTCCTAAGGGCTGCCACCAAGCATCCCCCTTCGCCCCCAGCATATCAGATTAACCCTTCCCTCTCTGTGCTATTTTCCCTGCAAGGCAGACCCCACCCTTTTCCAGCAATGCAGCGCCCCAACCCGCTCTCTGTCAGGCTCCCCAGGGCAAGGAGATGCCACCTGTAGTCAGTCTGAGCTGAGCCCTAAATTGGAGTGCCCTGGGGAGAGAATCTAGGAACGGGATCAGCCATGGAGGGGCTTAATGGCCTCAAGGCCTGTCCAAAAGGCATCTCCCAGGCTCTGGCTCAGGGAGGGCAGGGCTGCCCTGCTCCCTGTCTGACAAAGGAGGGTGCCCTGGAGGATCCCGAGTGGCAAGGGGAGCTGGTCCAGGGCCCAGGGTTCCCCATCAATGTGGGTGGAGAAGGGCTGGCCCTGGATGGAGCAAAGGCATCTCCTGAGGATGGCTTTCCAAAGGGAGTCCAGGCCCCGTTTCCTCCTGGGACCAAGGGGAATGAAGGTTCCCTAGAAGCCCCCAAGCTCCAGCATCTTGCCATGAGTGGGCTTAGTGGTGGCCACGGCCGCTCTGTCTCCAGCTCCTCCACCTGCTCCTCCTTCGAGTCCTCGCAGGAGTCTGATGAGGTCTTCAGTGAGGAAGAGGAGAAGGGGAAGCCTAGGCGGAGGAAGATGCTGAGGAAGGTGAGACAAAGGGCATGGGGGGTGAAGCTAAATGCTGCCTTTGGTGTGTGATGGTCTGACCAGGGAACTGGGCTGGTATAGTACAGGACTACAGATTGGGATTGAGGGGCACTGACAGAACTGGTGGAGGAGCCCAGGGCTGGGATAGCAGGGGGCTGCTGGTCAGGACTGAGGGGTACCAGCTTTTGGCACACCCTTAGGTGACTCTCAGACTCCCTCCCCCCCAGCACCTCAGGCCTGGTTGGAGCTGTAGAGGCGGGTGGGAAGAGCGGCCCCTTTCCGTTCCCCCGCATCTCTGCTGCCTCCCACGCCTTCCTGCCCACGGCCATGAGGTTGGCCCTGCTGCAGGCGTGGGCGGGAGGAGGTCCCTGGGTGCATTAGCTTCACCCTGCCCGTGCAGTGACACTCCCCTACACACACGTACACACACAGCCATTGCCCTGGGGATAGGCCTATGCAGGTTACTGCAGAGATGTTGTGTGGTGCTGTGTTGTGCATGCTGCACAGAGGAGTTATTGCACAGAGGCTGTGTTGGGTAGGGGTTGCGTGGTGTTGTGATTGCACTGCACAGAGGGGTTGTATTGTGTTGGGGTTGTGTTGTGCATGCTGTACAGAGGGGCTTGTTGGATAGGGGTTGTGCTGTGCATGCAGGTTGTATTGTGTTGCAGGAGAGGGGCGTGGGGCAGGCCTTCATTGTGTTATGTGGGGGTTGCCTGTCTCTCCCTGCTCAGTCTCTCAGTATCTGCAGGAGGATTCCCCTCTGGGCTGTGACATCACTTCCCCTCCCTGTATGTGGTTTCCTCAGCCCTGGCTGAGAAAATGGCCCCCCCTCCCATGAGTCAATAGAGCAGGAAACTGTTTGGGGGAGGGCTGGCTGGCTTAGCAGCTGGAAATAGGGCATCCCCCTGGTAGCTGGATCAGTGCCTGGGTCCTGCTTCCTGGTGCCATGGAGGCGGAGGCCAAGCAGTGATTAATGGGGGTGGGGGGGGGAGTGCTGGCTGCCCTTAAAGGCCTCCGGGGTCCCCTGTAGCCAGCACCAGGGCCAAGGGCTTTGTTCTCTGCCCCTCCCCCTGGATTCATGCCAGTCCATGTCTTTGTGCATCACTGGTGCCAGCTGCCTGCTGGGGGGAGGGGCAGGGAACCTCCCTCTCCAGCCCTCTACTCCCTTCTCGGGCTGAGCAGGCACCTGGAAAGTCAATACCCTCCTTGCATCTGCTACCACAACACCCCATTGCCCTTCCCCTGCAGCGTGGGGCATGGGTCACTTGCTGGTGGATTCTCTGCTTGAGGTCTTCAAACCACAATTTGAAGACTTCAATAACTTGGACATAGGTTAGCGGTTTTTATAGAAGTGGATGGGTAGGGTTCTGTGGCCTGCTTTGTGCAGGAGGTCAGACTAGATGATCATATTGGTCCCTTCTGACCTATGAGTCTATGAGTCTCTAGGCAGGGGTAGGGAAGGGATACGAGGGCGCATCCTGGCTCCAACCTTTCTCTTGGCATGTCAGGGAAGGAAGTGGGGGGTGGGTGTAGGGGGGGATCCACGTCCCCTCCCTGCACCCTTCCCCCACCAGCACCCAGCTCAGCCCCACCCACTCTGGACACTCAGATTTGGACAGATGAATTCCCCAGGGACCTGCTGGGGGAGGACAAGATTGGAAAGTCCCCCATCTCTCTCCTCCTGCCCCCCCCCCGCTGGGATTCCCTGTGCTCCCCATGTCTCATGCCTCCCACCTCCCCTGCCCCCAGGAACCTTCCCTGCTCCCAGCCTGTCCTGTGCTCCCCAGGACACCTGCCTCTGCTGCTTCCAGAATCTACCCCCCCCCCCACTCCTTCCCAGCTTCCCCCACACCCTGAAGGGTTAATATGACTCCTGACAGAACCAGGGGCTGGTTGGAGCGGACTGTTGTGGAAAAAGTGAGCTCTTTTGGGTGGGTGCCAGGCCTTGGGTTTCCTCTGCAGCCTGCAAACCGGTTGGGAGCGGGTGCTGCTTGGAGCAGGCCCAGCGCCCTGCCTGGAGGGCACAGGGCACTCACAGGATTGCATAAGTGTGCCTAGTGCAAGCTCTCCCTGGAGGGCACTGCAGCCAAGCTTCAAGGCTGGGATCAGTGCATGGCACTTGCAAAGTGTGTGTGAGAGAGATCAGCAATGGATTGCACCTGGTTCTGTGCCTCTGCAAAGTGTGTGTGTGTATCAATGCATTGCCCCTGGCTTTGTGTCTCTGCAAAGCATATATTCATATGCAGCATTGCTCTATACCTAGCTCAGAGGCTTTCTAGGGGTTCGTTTGCATCCAGCATGCGTGTTTGCATCACTGCAGGGGGCCTTGGCTCCAGGGCTCTGTAGTGTGTGTACAGGATGCCCGTGTGAGCAACAGGGCATGATGCCCAGATCAGCCCTCCTGCAGTTTGTGTGTGTGTAGCAGTGCATCACACCAGGCTGTGCAATGCGTGAACACACCAGACCCACTCTGCCTGCAGCGTGTGTAGTTGGGTGCATACGTGCGAGGCAGCTGGGAGCTCCCTTCCTGCGGGCCTAGGCCCACCAAGGTTGCTGAGCTGAGATTGGAGTCGCTCAAGCATGTTTGTGAACACACACACATCCAGGAAACAGCCCCTCCACCTCCTTGGCAGAGCTGCACCTTCCCCTTTGAAACCCAGCCAGCCCTTCACCCTAGCTCCCCATAGCACTACGGGGGACTGCCCAGCCCTCTGTGGGAGACGGGAGCACACCTGCTCCCCGAAGCGTGCACCATCCCTCATGCAAGCACTAGCCTCTCCCTGACCCCCAGGCGCATTTTAGTAAGGCGGCTGCAGCCAGCTCCGGTGGCAGGAAGGACGGTTGAGCCCCAGCACCGGAGTGACTCAGCGCCAGGCAGCTCACACAACAATGAGCTGGGGACACCGCAAGCTGGAGATGCAGACGCCTCTCGTATGGCGCGCAAGGGCTGTTTATACAGAGCTCCCTCGCCCACTGCCGAGATGCAGCCACCTCTGAGGTGAGGCGCAGGGACTTAGGGCTGATCTACGCTGGCAATTTACAGCGCTGCAACTTCATTGCACAGGGGTGTGAAAAAACACCACCCTGACCGCAGCGAGTTTCAGCGCTGTAAAGCGCCAGTGTAGACAGTGCACCAGTGGTGGTTTTTTAAGAGCACTGGGAGAGCTGTCTCCCAGCGCTGTGCTGCGACCACACAAGCCACATTAAAGCACTGCTGCTGTAGGTTAGCTCTTACAGTGATCCTTCCCCTGGCGCTGAGCTGTAGCCATCTCTGGGATGGGGCAGAGGGGCTGTTTAAATAGAAATCTTTCACCCAGTGCTGAGATGTAGCTACCTCTGGGGTGTGGCTCAGGGGCTGCTTATGTGTTAGGAGGCTAGGATGAGAGTCTCGCTTTCAGAGGGGAGGGGAAATAGACTGGGGAACGATCCCTTGCCATGCTGACAATTGCCTTCTTTCCCTTTAGACCAAGTCATGGAAGACATTTTTCACCATGGTGCACTGGTCCCTGCGGCGTCATAGCTCCTGGGTGCAGCTGGCAGGGCATGAAGGTGAGAAGGGGTTTTGGGGGGCACTCCAGGCCAGGTTCCTACTGCAGAATGAGAATTGCTGGGTTCTCAGCCCATTTTATGGTGGCTTGGATGTCCAGGTGCCTGGGGACAGTGGTGGCCTGGGGGATTCCTTGCCACTGTCTCTCAGTGTGGCAGCATCATTGACCAGGGGAATTCCCTGCCCAGGTATTGCCCCCCACCCATTTGTTCCCAACTAGCCCCAGGATGCCAGGGTTCCTGCCTGGCCCTCATTACCCCTACTCCTTTCCTTAGGTAACTTCAAGCCTAGTGAGGGGGGCCAGATCCTGAAGAAGTTTAGCACCGTGGAGAACACCTGCCTGGAGGCGCTGATGGATGACGCACTGCGGCCCTACGTGCCTGCCTACCACGGTGTGGTGGTGAAGGACGGTGAGCACTACATCCAGATGGACGATCTGCTGCGTGGCCTCGACGCACCCAGCATCATGGACTGCAAGATGGGGGTGAGGTCAGTGCAGTGGATGGGGGACATACGCCTGTGGAACCCCCTGCCACTGGAGAGTGGAACCGATGCCCCCTAGAGGAAAACGGGCCTCTGTGCCACTCCCCACCTGAGCCAGCTGGAACTCCACTCTGGAGCCACATCAGAAGCGGTTCCCCCTGGAGGCAAAAGGCCCCATATCCCTTTCCTGCCCCACTGCCGTGGGACCAAATTGAAGCTGGAACCCCCTAGAAGCAAAAGGCCCCCACGTCCCATTCCCCACCCCTCTGCCTTTGCCCATAGGACGTACCTGGAGGAAGAGCTGACCAAGGCCCTGCTGAAGCCAACCCCCCGCAAGGATATGTACCAGAAGATGGTGAAGGTGGATCCAAGCGCTGCTACGGCCGAGGAGCACAGCCAGAGGGCGGTCACCAAGCCCCGCTACATGCAATGGCGCGAGCACATCAGCTCCACTGCCTCACTGGGCTTCCGCATTGAGGGCGTGACAGTGAGTGAAAGGGAAATAGGGGATCCCAGCCATACAGGGGCTTTGCTCCACGCTGCAGCTCCCTGTATAAACAGCCCCACCCCAGAGGAAGCTGCATCTCAGCACTTGGCAAGAGATCCATGCATCAATAGCCCCTGTGCCCCACCTCAGAGGTCGCTGCATCTCAGCACCAGGCGAGGGGGCCCTACATAAACAGCCCCTGTGCCCCACCCTAGAGGTGGCTGGATCTCCACACCAGGCGAAGGGGCCCTGTATCAACTCGCAAGGCAGTTGCATATTCTCACTGGATGGCTGCTGTACGGGGAAGTCTCCCCGGGGCTGCCTGTCTGCCTGAACCCTGCCGTGTGTCTCACAGATAGAGGGGGGAGCTGTGCAGAAGGATTTCAAACAGACCCGGACCCAGGAGCAGATCATCGACACCTTCCTGATTTTCACCAAGAGACAGGGGAGCATCTTGGTAAGGGAGGGGCACCAGGTCCCATGGGGTCACTGCCTGGACCCCTGCCACCCACTGCATGGCACTGCGGGAGCGGGTAGGCCAGGGAGGGGCAGTGGGTGATACAAGGCTGGTTGGTGGTATTTGGAGAGCAATCGGGGAATTTCAGCTGAGTTGTGGGGCTAGCTCCAGAGGGCTGGGGCTAAAGCACGGGGCCATGGGGCACTGTGGTCATGCTATACTGGACTTGCCCTCAGGTGGGGAGAGGCAGCTTGGTTATCTGCCCTGCTCCATGCCCCTCTGCCCCACAGAGCAGAGACATCCCCCTTCTCTTGGGTACCCTTTGACTGCTTCCCCCACCTTTACCTTACAGAGAGCCTACCAGAGCCGCCTGGAGAGCATGCGGAGCGCACTGCTCGAATCAGCCTTCTTCCGCACCCACGAGGTGAGTCTAGGGGAACCCAGGCATCCAAGACTTCCCCCTCCCCCAGCACAGTCTGAGAGGGCCCACAGCACCAGGTGCAGGGCGAAGGAACAGGTTCGGCAGAGAGGGAGGAGGGAAAAGCAGCCCCCCGGTAGAGCAGAGGGGTGTGAGGCAAAACCCACCCCCCTAATAAGGTGACAACCCCCCACAAGCCATGAGCCTGCACCTCCAAGAGGGGAAAGGGATCCCCCATGTCAGCCAGCGCCCTGGCCCTGGGGCTGGATTGAAGCTGATGCTCCCTAGGAGGGGAAATGCCCTGTTTCCCATTCCTCACCTCCCTGGGGTTGTAGCATAGGTGGTGCCCCTTAGCTATAAATGCCCCTGATCTCTCCCCACAGGTCATTGGGAGCTCACTGCTCTTCGTCCATGACCGCCAGGGCCGGGCCAATGTGTGGATGATCGACTTCGGCAAGACACTGCTGGCACCACCCCAGCTGGCCTTGCGCCATGATGTGGCATGGACCCGTGGCAGCCACGAGGACGGTTACCTGATCGGCCTGCACCACCTCACCCAAACCCTGCAGGCTGCGCAGCGTACTCTGGGGCCAGAGGAGATGCCAGCCCCCAGCGCACCCTGAGGACTGGGCGGCCACCTCCTCTGTGGAAGCCCCAGAACTGCTCTCACCCTGAGCCTTACGTTGTGGGGCCCTGTGAGACCTCATCTGAATGTGACTCACCCGCCTCCTCTCCAGGGCCGTTGTGGGGGAGCTGTGTGGGGCTCCCCAGGACCCCAGTGCATCTTTGCTGGCATTGATGGTGCCTCCCCCGGTGGGGCAGGGCTCAGTGGGTCTTTCCTCCACAGGACACCCCAGGAAACGCCACCACACTCAGAGTGCAGCGTATCCGTCAGCGCAGCCTCTGAAATCTGGGACCCGGCTCTCAGGCAGAAGGGCCAAGGGTTCCACAGCCTGGACTCATGCTACTAACTCCTAACAGTCAGCACCAGGAGGGGATGGGCGGTGGGGTCAGGGCCCAGACTGGCCCTGCTTCTACCAATAGCCACAGCCTGGGGTCGCCTTTAGTAGCAATTGCCAACAAGCACCAGGCAGTGTTGGCCGTGGATCTGGTTACCCAAATTGGGAGAGGGGGAGGGAGTCTAAAACCCCCTTGGGCACCTGAAATGGGAAGGAGATTTTCCGCTGTGAAGTCAAGATGACAGCACCCCACTGCCCCAGGCAGCCCTGAGGCTACGCCGCCCTGGGCAGCCTTTACTAACCTCCTCTGCTGAAGCTTGAATTGGATACAAAAAAACATGTTATGCAGTGTGCAGATAAACAGATAAACAGCTGTGTGCAGATAAACAGTGTGCCCCACCCCAGAGGTGGCTACCTCTCAGCACCAGGCAAGGGGTCCCTGTACAGACAGCCTGTATGCCCCACCATAGGTGGCTGCTCCTCATGCTGGGAGGGGGAGAGGAGAGGTGGACAAACAAAAAGGGGTGGGGTGGAGGTGGAATTTGACCAAGAAAAACTGGAACAATTAAAGCCTTGGCCAGTTAGCTTGGAGGATCCGGTGCTGCTCCAGTTTCAGGGGATCAGAAGTTAGGGCAGGGTTTAAATTTAAGCCCCAGCAAGTTCTGTGATTCTAGAACGGGGGAGGGTTGCTAGTTTTCCTCATGTTGCTTCTTCAGCCACAACTGGAGGTGTCACCCCCCCCATGGAGGAAAATTAATGAGGTGTCAGTCCCGCCAAGCAGGTACCAATCACCTTACCCCAGGGGCTAGAGTTGCCCCCCCTACAGAAAGTGCCAGGAGCCCTTAGGAACAGGACTGACACTTCCCCACACCTGAGGTGCTGTGATGCAGGCTCATAATGACCAGGGAGGAGATGGTGGCACCGGGGGAGGTGGCCCCATCTGTGGAGGTTACAACCCTCAAGCCCAGCTCACTGCATCATCCCCTTAATAAAACCTTAGTGTATCTTAACCCAGCAGCAGTCTTTCAGCCCCTGCTTTCCCGTCTGCGTAGAGGCACCTGAGGCCCCTGGCTGAGGGGGAACAGTGGGGGGACATTTAATGAACAGATAAATCTGAGCCTAACTGTTCTGGGGAAGGGGTGTGTGCGAATGCTTGTGCAAGGAGAAGGGGTAAGGTCCAGGGGTTAGCACCCAAGGGGGTTGGGAGTCAGGACTCCTGGGTTCTAATGTTGGCAACAGCTGTGGGCACAGAGTAGGGGGATACACAATCACTTTCCCTACCCTCTCGTTTGCACAGGGATGCGTGTGTGTGTGTGCGCGTGTGCACACACAACACACACACACACACACTCTCCCCCTCCCCACTCCCTCGTCAGCCACCCAGCTCCCCAAAGCAGCCACATATCTCAATCTTATCTCAGTCCCATGTGCTGTCCCTCAGCCACCCAGCTCCCCCCCTCTTGCAAGTGTCTATCACCCCTAACCCCCCAGGACACATCTCCATGTCTCTCTCACACCCACAGACACTGAAGGGGTGCACCTGTTTACATGCACTAGCCCATCACATGCAGGGGGTGGATGCTGGGAGGCCCCTAGCACAGTACAGCAGGAGGGTCAGTGTGGGAGGATGGGGGTTGGGCCCCTTTGTGGCACAGTGTGTGAGGATTCCCCTGAAGTGCTGCTGTGTGTGTGCATGTGGGGTTCCCTGCAGGCATGTTGTGGTCAGGGCCCGCTAACATTCCAGAGGGTTCCCCACCCTGTCACCATGGATACCAAGGCACAAACATCCAGGCCCAGGGCTGTGCCAGCAACTCCCCCAGGGCAGCTGGGAAGGGGATTGGGGGGTGGGGAAAGCAGCCAAGGGCTCCCTCCCTGCAGGTGCTGGGGAGCCAGGACTCCTGCACCTCTATGCCTGCTGGGGGCAAGGGTCTAGTGGTTAGAGCAGCAGAGCCAGGATTCCTGGCTTCTAGCCCCACCTCTGCTTCCTTAACCAAGTGCTGTCCTCTCCCCTCTCTGCCCTGGGGCTGGTGGGGGCCTGCTCTCGGTGCTGGTGGGTCTCATGCCTGCCCCTATTGAAGACAATGCCCCAGAGCTGGCTCCCCGCCCCCCTCCACTGTTAGAGCTGCATGGGGGAGGGTGGCAATCACAGGCTGTGTTGCCATGGAGACTTGATGCCAAGGTTACAGGTTGGGGAGAGAAAAAAACCAGGGAAACCAGCTCATTCCAGAGCTGTGCACACAGGCACCTGTGGCCATCAGCCTGCCCCTGCACGGCTGGCACAGGCCAGGGAGACACAGCTCCCCCTGGGCATAGTGTGGGCATGCTCCACCTGCCGTGCCCCCTCCACCATATCTACCTAAACCATCGAAGCTCCCACTGCTAAAAACTTCTTGCTCGCTTCAGGCTCAAGCCTGCTTTTCCCAGCCCAGGGGCTCTTTTCCTTGGGCTGCCTCCTGGCTTAGAGGTCTCTGCCTGGAAAGGGAAGTCGCTTCCACTGAGACAAAGACCACAAGGATTTCTGGGACCAGAAAGGACCCTACTGGGCATGTTGTCTGAGCTCCTGGTTAACACCAACTAGAGACCCTATCCACCCTCCCCCCACTCCCTGGAGTATCTGGGCCCCTCACCATCTTTCCAGGATTTATCCTCAGCCCTCCAGCAGGGCTGGTGGGCACTATAGGCGCAGAGAGTTACAGGCACTTCCCAAGCTCCTATGCCAGAGCAGGGGTTCACCCCAGGGTGCCTGCCTCCTAGGCCCCTGTATGTTATCAACCATGATGCAGTTACCCCTTCACAGTCTCTTCCCTAAACTGACCATGACACAGGGCTGACCCCTCCCACCCTTGATTCATTGAATAGGACACTCAGTACATCCAGGTCCGGCTTTAGGATGGGCGGGGCCCAATTCGAAAGAGCTGCCGCCAAAATGTGGCCGAAGACAGCGGCAGCGATGGAATGGCAGCGATTCGGCGGCAGCTCAAATGGTTGTCGCTGTTTCCGGTGGCACTTCGGCAGAGAGTCCTTCCTCAGCAGCAGTTGTCTTCCGGGGCTTTACCTTGTGGGGCCCTCTTAGGCACAGGGCCCAATTCATGGGAATCGGCCTAAAGCTGGCCCTGTACATCCACACCCATAGACTGGGAATGTGTGTGTTACAGTCTGAAACCCAAAAACCAGGAGAAGGGAATCACCCTTAGCCTCTAATCTGCCCTTGGTTATGACACAGCTGCAGTTTCTTACCCCCACTGCAGAGAGCAGGAATGGGGCCTGGGAGCTGAAGCACCCACACAGGGCAGACCCGGATTTCTAAAGTGTGCGTGTTGGTTTCTCCACGCCCATGTGCTGAACTGGGGCTTCGGCTTGCAAGATTCTTGCTGCTGACAGCAGTCGAGCCAGGAAAGATGCTAGAGGGTGCACGGCCCCCTTACCTACTCCCACCATGTCCAACCCCCCAGCACCAACCCAGGGCAGCAGCCACCTCCACTGTGCCAGCCTGCCACCTGCTGGGGGCGGGGGGGTATATCCAGCCCCAAAGCCACCATCCAGCCAAGGCCCACAGCACAGAACGCTGCTGCTCCTCCCCCTGGCGGCTGAAGCTCAGTGTTACACAGACAGGGGAAAGAGGGTTCCAGTGTTGGACTGTTCAGCTGGGTGAAAGGGAAGGTGCAGGGGCCCCCGTTCTCCCCCAGTCATCTTCATGCACTGACAGAACTATGGGGCACCCCCCTTCCATTTGCCCCTGGCTTCCCTAGGAAGCTGACTCTGCCCCAAAGCATGGGCCCTGCCCCTCAATGCAGAGCTTCCCAATGCCAGAGGCAAAGGCAAGATAGGACCCAGGAGGCAGAGCTGGAGCAGTTTAGCCTGGGCAAGGGGCAAATGTGGCTGTTAGGGGATAATAGCCTATTGCCACTCCCAGCTGACAGAGAAGCTCCTTTAACTCAGTTGGTACAAGCCTTTTCTAGGAGGTTCGGGGTGCCAGATTTGTTTCCTGCTTGCACCCCCTTAGGGATAAAATAAGCCAGGCAATGGGTGCACCGCTTTCCACTGGCTGGCAGGTCTGTAGAGACTTTTGCAGCGCTCCAGAGAGGGATACAAATGGGAGGAGGGGGGGCAGAGAAGGGGTGCCAGGACAGTTTGAGGCCCAGAACACCTGCCTTGCAGTGACAGACTAAAGCAGCTCAGGTTATTCAGTATCAGCACAAGAAGGTGAAGGGGGTGACTCTTTCAAAGCAGCTCAGTGGCACCAGCTAGTACCATGTGCCAGCGGCTGCACAGCCAGCTCTATAACACAGCAAAACGACAATTGGGATGGCATGGATAGGAGCAAGTAGGGCATTACCAAAGTTGGGGGAGGGGGAGAACATAACTCAGGTGGGCACTGCCAGCAACAGGACAGGCATCTGGGCCCCTCACCCCTGGACAGGGCCACCCTCCCCCACACGAGGTCAGGTGAGGCAGATGGTTTCAGCCAAAGATCTTGTTACCCCACAATCCCCCCCAATGCCAGTGGCTGGGGACAGAGGCAAGAGGGAGACCAAGGTCATTATTCCCTGTGATCTGATGCCTGGCCCTTGGGGAGGGACATGGGGCTGGAAAAGTCAGGCCAAGGGACTAAGTGAAAACCACTCACTTCCTTTAATACTCAGTCTCCTCATTTGGTTTTGGGGGAAGGGGGCTGCAGGGATCATGCAGGGGAGGACTCAAGGGGCTGATCAGTATAAAAGCAAGTCCCAAGCAACCACGGGGGGGGTAAATTAGCCCCCCCTCCCTTGTCTCAAGTTGACAACATGCCCCCTTCGCACTACAGCTCCTTGGTTTGAATTGCAGTCCCTGCCGCACTGTGTCCTTGGCACGGCCTGGCTGGAGGGGCCAGCGGCTCCTAGAAGGGGAGGGGATTTGGCGCCCCCCTCAGAGGAGGAGGGGATGGCCAGCCTCGCAGCATCTGGGGGGCTGGGCTGGGCTCTGTAGCACAGTCTGTACCCAGTCAGTCCTGGCTCTCCTCCAGCCGCCACTTGAGAGACTCCTCCTTGCGGGCATCTGGCTTGATCTGGTTGCGCATTCCCCCCAGCAGGTTCGAGGTGGCCTCCGAGGCCATGATAAGGGGCTTAACCACGGTGGGAGGGATCTGGCGCAGGACTCCGCCCACCGCCCCTGTGATGCCCTTCTGTTCATGGCCCCGGGCAGCCACGTCGCAGATGGTCTGGGCTGTGTCAATCATGCCCTGCAAGGGAGCAAAGGGGAGCGGTTAGTGGGGGGTCAGGGTTAGCCTGTGGAAGTACCTGACACCGGCTCTAACTGGAATCCGAATGATAAGACTCCCAACCCTAATGCTTCTGGGCCCATCACCCAGCAGGGTTAGGAGGGACTCTCCAGTGGCAGGAGTAGCCTTGGCCCCCTACATGGAAGGGGATGGGCCTTAGCGCAGGGAGGGACCATACCTCTCGGAAGGTATCATAGGCCTTGGCCACACCCTCACGGAGGTCAGCTGGCTGCTGGCCCCGGCGCAGTTTCCGGGCGTGCTTCTTATGCAGCAGGGTCCGTGTCACAGGGGCGGTTGGAGATAGGATGTCATAGACTGTCTCAGCTGTGGCCTGGGGGGTGGGAGGTTACATTAAGAGATAAAGAGACCCCAACAACACCCCCCATTGAGACCCTCCTGACACCCCAGATTCTTCCCCCACACCCTATACACACAGGTCCTTTCTCCCCAGAGACACTCGTAGTCCCCATTGATCTGGCCTATGAGCCAGAACTGACTCAGGGCAAGAAGAAAGCATCCTGGAAGGGGAGTAGGGGCTAGCTGGTTAGAGGAGAGTGGGGGACTGCGAACCAGGACTCCTGGGTTCTGTTCCCAGCTTTACCACTAACTTTGGGCAGGTGCCTTCCCATCTCAATGGCAATATACAAAAACCTGTAGGAGAGCACTTCAACCTCCCTGGCCACACTATAGCAGACCTTAAGGTGGCCATCCTGCAGCAAAAAAACTTCAGGACCAGACTTCAAAGAGAAACTGCTGAGTTTCAGTTCATCTGCAAATTTGACACCATCAGCTCAGGGTTGAACAAAGACTGTGAATGGCTTGCCAACTATAGAACCAGTTTCTCCTCTCTTGGTTTTCACACCTCAACTGCTAGAACAGGGCCTCACCCTCCCTGATTGAACTAACCTCGTTATCTCTAGCTTGCTTGCTAGCATATATATACACCTGCCCCTGGAAATTTCCACTACATGCATCCGACGAAGTGGGTAATCACCCACGAAAGCTCATGCTCCAAAACGTCTGTTAGTCTATAAGGTGCCACAGGATTCTCTGCTGCTTTTACAGATCCAGACTAACATGGCTACCCCTCTGATACTTCCCATCTCAGTTTCCCTCATGACAAGGGGATGGGGGGCTTAGTACCTGAAAAGCCCTTTCCGATGCTATTGCAGACCCTTGCTCCTTTCCCCACTCTCCACCTTCCCCACTCTCTGGATAGGGCCATGCTGCAGCCCTGCCCCAAAGCCCCGGGGTGGGGAGTGGCCTGTCGCAGGCTGTGGATGGATGGGAGGGAGGGTTCTCACCTGTATGGCCTGAACCAGGCGGTTACTGAGCTCCAGGGCGGCCGAGGCTGTGGAGGTCCCGAAGGAGGCAGCCCCACGTTGCAGCCCCCGGATGATGCGCCCGTCCTTGCGGTACTGCTCAATGGGCAGCCAGAACAGGTCACGCAGACCATGGACTAGGGGGGGAGGAAAGGAAAAAAAAAGGCAGCTTAGCCAGAAGTGGAGGAACCCCAGGGCAGAGATCACAGGTGAACAGCCCCCTATCAACCCTCCCCCTCCAGACACCATCGCGTCCCTCCTGCCTCCATCACCCCCACCACACTGGGACCCCATGCCCATCATCCACTCCACACTCACTCCAGACCTCCATCCCCCTTACCACCCACCTCTCCACGCTCACCCCAGCTCCCCCATCCCCCAGCTCCCCCCCTCCTGCCCCATGCCTTCCACCACTGATCTAGAGAAAGGTGGTTCTCCCTGCACAGGGGCTTAGCACAAAGCTGGGGGCATCCCTGTGCAAGGAGAGGGAAAGGGGACACTGTGCTGGGAACTCACAGAGCTGGACAACGGAGTGCATGGGCCCCACACCACCCAGGATGCCTGGCAGCTGGTTCTTGCGGATGTCCGTCAGCCACTCAGTGAGGGCGTAGCTGATCACCTTGTCCACACCCAGGAGCCTGGTGAGGAACAGACAGAGAGTATTGTGGGAAAGAATGAGGCGCCCCCACCATGCTTCTTAGAGAGGACTAAGCCCTGGAGCCATCCTACAGACTGCACCCCAGCCCCTTCCCAGAATCTAGGAGGACTCCAGCGATCAGTGGTGCCAGTCAGGGTAAGAGAGCGGGGCAGAAACAAACAGCGCCATCCCATAGTCTGAGCCCTGCATGGGCACAGACCACACCCTCTGCCTGCATTGACTCCGCCTCCCCCCACCCCCAAGCCTAGCAGGATTGGGCACATCCCAGGCCCCACAGTTCACCCATGTCTGCAGCAGAGGCGCTTGAGCTTGAGCTCAGAGCAGTTGAGCTGGGCCAAGCCGATGAGGATCCCGGCAAAGGTGCCCTGAGGAGGGGGAGAGAAAGCGTTAAAGCGCTGTTGATGCACAGCCAAAACCCCTCCCCACAGCCCACCCCTGCATCTCCCCTCCACAACACTCCCTATCCCTCACCCATTCTCCACACCTCCATCCAGCTCCCCCATATATGCACAGCCCCCCCAACGCCACTCCCCTTGTATCATGTGTACCCTGCATTCCCCTGCTCCCATCCCCCAGCACTGTTCTACCCCACAGTGCCATGCACACCCCCACAACCTCCTCCCCCGAATAGCAGTGCCACCAGCCAGGCACTCCTCTGTTCTAAACCTGATTCCCACACTCAGCCCTCCTTGCCTCAGTTTCCCCAGTTGTAGAATGGGGACTACACCTCCTATGAACCACCACCTCCCCCCCAAATGCAGGCATGTCTCCACCCCCACCCTCCAGATACCCCCAGGTTACAAGAGAGGTTAGCTCTGTCCCCACAGCCCAGGCAACCAGGTCAGTTTTGATGGGGTCTCCCTAGGCCAGTCTGATTTCAACTGACACCACTTTAACTTGTTCCACACCAGTTAACTCCACCCTGACCCCAGCAGAATTCAAACCAGTGACCTAAGGGTCAAAGGCATCATGGATGGTCCCACTGTCCCCCTCTAGTGTCAGCTCCTGGGGCTACATTAAGGCCCACCTGACAATAAGCCAAAGGGGTGGATTCTGCACCCCTGGAGAGGCTGCTCAGCACTGCACTCCCAGACCCAGCAGAGAGGGAGCAGCATCCCCACGACACAACTCTAGAGCCTGCTCTACGCCAACCCCTACCAGTACCAGAGTCGTCCCCGCCCCCATACACACACACCCCACCATGGGCCAGATCCACTCCTCCTCCAGTGCCAGATGCCACCCCACTACCAACCCCCACCCTCATGCCCACTCCTACCCAGGACCAGATCCTGCCCTCAAGCCACAGAACTCATCCAACACTATCCCCCTCCACCACCAGTCCTTCCAGCAGGAGGCAAGAGGCTTTGGCTAGTTGTGGAGGGAGCAGGGGTCTGGAATTACCCGCCACCTCTGCCCCACCCAGAGATTCACTGGCATCTCCCCACCCCGCCCCACTTACCACCTGGTCCATGGTCATGTGCTTCCCATGATAGTCCAGCCAGATGGGCACTTCTGACGTGAACCGGAACTCCCTGGGGATCAACCAATCGGGACAGAGAGCTAGAGAGACTGGCAGACGAGGGGGCAGGACTTACAGCCAGGCCACCTCATGGGCACAGATCTTATGCTAAACAGGGCCCGAGCCTGGATGGAGACCACCAAAATCTTGGAGCTGCAGACAGCGGGATGGGGACTCAGCAGGGGGCACTCTCCCCCTGCAGTGAGTGCTGACCCCAGCGGGGTGCTAGGGGGCGCTGTGCTGCAGGGAGCAGAGATCAGTATGAAGCACTCTGTCAGACAAAAACGTGTAACTAAGGTCCTGCTGCTGCATGGTCATTAATGGTTCCCCTGGTACCTTCTCTATGGATCAGGCTGTGGGAAACCCTGTGATCCAGGCAGTTGTCCTAGCTTCCATCATTTCTGTTCTGCCTCCTTCACCCCTCATGTTCCCCTACCCACCGCTTCAATTCAAAATAAGATTCCCCTTCGCAGCACTTCCTGCGCCCCACCCCAGAGGCAGCAGCATCTCATACCTGAAGTAGATGGGTTGGTCCGTGGAGGACGAGGCATTTGAGGACGAGCTGTTTTCACTCAGCGTAGTCTCCACAGAAGCTGTCATTTCTACCCCCACCAACCCTGGCCCCCGGCTCCCCTCCTGCTCCTTCCCCAGCGATTCGGACTCGGTGGCTGGGCTGGCTCGGACCCCTGGATCTGGGCGGGCTATTGGGGGGAGGGGAGAGGGAAAAGGTGGTCATGGAGCAGAGGTTTTTTTTCCTCTCTCTCTCTCTCTCTCTCACACACTCACACACACACACACTTTCTCTCTCAGCAAGCTGTACATGCTCTTGGCAGCTCAGGCCTTAGCAACACCCCTATCTTGTGGTGACAGGTGGTAGTGTAGCAGGCACAACCCATGAAAAGCAGCCAGGAGCCCAGGTTACAGTCACTGTAACACTTAGTGTGATCAGACGCTCATGTGGCCTGAGAGTCTGCCCCCCTGCCTCAGTTTCCCCAGCATGAGCAAGGTTTATGCCAGGGTTACAAAGATCCAGAAGATCCTCAGAGGAGGAAGTTTTATCCCTCCCCAGCCAGCCAGCCCGTCTGGGCTACTCTGCAACTTACCTTCTGTCCCAGCCTCCAAGGGCAACACAGGGTTAATGCTGACAGCCAGGCTGGTGAAGAAATCCTTCAGGAAAAACAAGGCATCCTGGTGGGGAGGGCGGGGAGGGAGAGGCAGCAACAGGCAGTGTTATACTGGAAGGTGGGAAGCCCTCAGTCAGTCACAGACCTGGCTGCGCTAATTACCCTTCTTTCAGGCTAAATGGAAGGAGAAGTTAACTCCTTTATGAGGGAAAGAGCTGGAAACAATAGAAGCCACTGCCCAAGGCTGCAAGCCTGAGCCATGTGGACTGTGGGGTTTCCAGACCGCCTGCAAATGCAGGGGCTGGGGGATTGCTTGGAAAGCTGGGTGTGGGTGCAAGGCAGAGGGCCAAGAGACAGCAAGAGAAGTGGAGGTGAGTGTGCCCCTGGAAGTCAGCAGGGGGACAGAGCTCCTTGGACAGCGGGCTAGCTGGAGAGACAGACTTGGAAACTGTGAGCAAGCAACCAGCTGTTCATTCCTGGAGTGATCAGGGACACAGGACTGTGGGCAGGGGTGAAAGTGGGCATACCGGTAAAAAGCTGGTACCATCCCGTATGCAGCCCATGTTAAAGTGCTGCTGCGACAGTGTTTTAACATTGCTGCCCCTTCCCTGTCAGCAGCCCTGCCAGCCCGCCAATGGAGGAGGCAAAAGGGGCAGCTGCCCTGAGGCCAGCGATTTAAAATGACCCGGGACTCCCAGCCATAAGTGCCGACTCCATGGGTGCTCCAGGGCTGGAGCACCCACAGGGAAAAATTGGTGGGTGCTCAGTACCCACCGGCAGCTCCCCGCCCAGCTCACCTCTTCCTCCGCTCCGCCTTCTCCTCCGAGTGCACCACCAGCCCGCTTTTCTCCCCCTCCTTCCCAGTGCTTGCGAAAGAGCTGTTTTGTACAGCTGGGAAGGAGGGGGAATACGGCGCGCTCGGAAAGAGGTGGGGCCAGGGCCGGGATTTGGGGAAGGGGTCCAATAGGGCAGGGAGGGGCCGTAGTTAGAGCAGGGACTTGGTGAAGGGGTTGTAATGGGGGCAAGGCAGGGGTGGAGAAAGGGTGGAGTAGGGGGCAAGCACCCACCAGCGCTGGGGAAAGTTGGCGCCTATGCTTCCAGCCACCACTGCAGCAGCAGCCGGAGCCCCAGACCCTTTTAAATTGCTGCCAGAGCCCCTGATTCCCCAGCCCACCCCTTCTGCCCGAGGCCCTGCCCATTCCAGGGGCTGGAGCTGGCCCCTATACCTGGTAAGAATTTAATATTACTTTCACCCCTGACTGTGGAGAAGTTATTTGTAAACAGACAGGATTGCACCAGAGAACTTGCCCCCTTCGCATCATCAATTTCTCCTCCTCTTGGAAACAAGAACTCTTGGCGAGACATCAGATGCTGGAAAAATCGCTCAGGCCAAAGGGGCACCAGGTACAGTCAGAGCCCATCATTGGGAAAGGAGGGGGTGGGAGGAGGGGGAATCCTTGAATGGGGAGTGGGGAGGGACAATGCTGAAGCCCAGGAAGTTGGAGCTCTAGGAGAGAAAGTCGATTCCATTCATACATGTAGACACAGGCCTTTCTGCTCTAGGGGGCACCAGCTCTGATCCAGCCCCACAGCAGGGAACTGACATACATGGCCCTTCCCCTCGAGGGGGTGCTGGTCTGAATCCAGAGCCAGGTCATTAGGGACCTGGGGGGTGGAAAAAATGTATCTGGATCAGGGCTCAACCAGGGTGTGGGGCCAGGGCAGAGAGTCTCTAGGCAGGGCCCATGGAGCTATCTGCAGCCCCCCTCACCTGGTCAATGTTGAGGCGCAGCGGCAAGAGGGAGACACGCAGGCAGCACTCAGGGCCGCCCAGCCCGGCCTCAGGGCAGACATGCAGGGCCTTGATGGTGAGCTGTGAGGGGAGGTGGCTGTCACTCATGGGGGGAAAGGCGGGGTGTACAATCAACTGCCCTCCCTCAGCAGGGATGGAGCAAGCACCCCAACCCTCCCCCAGTTCAGATCTCATACCCAGCCCTCACCCCACACCAAAACGCTCCCCCCAGAGCCCTCCCCCTGCCCAGATCCCATCCCTTTTCCCCAGAGTCCACTGCCTCCTCTCCCAACCCCAGTGCCCACCCCAAATACCTTCCCCATCCCCTAGCTGCAGTGGCTGCCCCATATCACCAGCCCTCAGAACTCACCCCTAACCCAGCCCTGGATCCTACCCCACAACCTCTCCTTAAGCCCCAGCCCTCACCTCATATTAACTCTAGTAATCTGCTCCATCCCACCCCAGCCCCTTACCCATCCCTCTGTCAACCCCTTGGCAGTACCATGTTGGAGTGGGCCCGGCGTGGCATCTTCTCGCTGGTGTACAGGTAGAGGAACTTGTTGATCTGGGAGGAGGCCAGCCGGTCACGGATCTCCAGCTCCTGCACGATGAACACCTGCCGCGACACTGGCTGCTCCTCCAGCTCCGCGGACGGCTTCTCTGCCCCAGTGGGGTAGGTCTCATGCTGGAAGCTCACCTGGAGGGAGGGGAAGAGGCTAAGGCTTGATAATAGTGTGTGTGTGTGGGGTCCTGACAAGCCAGACACCCCCCACAGAAGAGCTGGGAGCAGAACACGGCTCTGCAGTGTTGGGGGAGTTGAACATCATGTCTATGACAAGGAGGTCAGACCAATGAGCCTACCCAGCCGCTATCCTGTGGCAGGGAGTTTCCCAGAAGAGCCTTTGTGGGAGGGATGTAAGTCCCACCCACTCACACACACACCTTGGTGAGCTGTATCTCCATGAGAAGGTCATGTAGGCGCCCAGTCCCACCCTGCGTGCGCCAGGTGTTCTGGGGCCGGTTGGCCATGGAGGAGCGGGAAGGGGAGCTGCGGGCGCTCGACGGGCCGGGTCTCATCCTGCAGGGCGGGGGAGAGACAGGATCAGAGCTGCTTAGCCTAGCCCAGCCCCAGGGCAGGCCATGCCTCCCAGGCAGCGAGGTCTCACCTGGGCGAGTGGGCGTGTCCTGGGGGCATGCGCCCAACCCCAAAATCCCGCCCTCCATAAAGGTGCCAGACCACTGAGATCTCACGCAGCATGACTCGGCTTTCAGGCAATGGGAAGTGTGCCGGGGCCTTCAGCAGGTCTGTGCTGCCCAGCGGGCGTGAGAAGTAGCCGTCCTTGATGGGCACTGGCCCTTCCAGCAGCTTTGTCACCACTGGCTCTCCATCCTTGGGCTAGAGGGGGTGAGACACACACAGAGGCAGGCCTCAGAGCAAATCAGTGGACCCAGGTTCCAAGCCCTGCCCCCAAATATCCCACTACCTCATCCTTCCTAAAAAAATTCAGGCATTTGGACCCGGCCTTGCCCTGCCCCACCCTCAACCTTTCCCTGTCCCTCCCAGCTCCCCATGGACCCCAAAGCCCCACCCCATATCAGTTACAGCCCCCCAGGCCTTCCCCATGGTCCCTTATCCCCATGTGCCCCACAGCCTCCGCCTCCTCTTACTGGGATGCCCATGCCGGGCGCGTCCAGGATGCAGAAGTCGTCATTGTCGGTGGCCTCGCTCTCCTCCTCGCTGCCCTCTGAGGAGCAGAAATCTAGCCCCACTTCCATGGGGGCTGGGGGCAGGGCTGCAGAGGGTGGGCGGCAGGAGTTGCCCCCAGCACTGTTCTCCCCTGGGAAGAGATACACTGAAACGGGGGAGGTTTGGTGCAACTGCGTGGCATCTCCTGGGGAGGGGAGAGGGACATAGGTGAGATCAGCCCCAATGAGATACTCCTGCCTTCCCGCCCAACATCCCCCCTACCCTGGATTGGGCCAACGGGCCCCTCCTGCCCGACATCCCCCCCGCTCTGCCCCTGGATCGAGTCAACAGCCTCTCCCGCCCCACATTCCCCTCCCAAGCCCCAGATCAGGCCAATGGGGCCCTCCATCCCTGGAATAGCCCATTCAGCCAGCTGACCATTTGGGAGCTAAGGATGAAACTAATTTCTCTAGCCCTGCAGCAGGAGTGAGGCAGCCACATGCCACCCAGCCCCCAACCATTCCCCTCTGCCCCCCACCATGCCCAGCAGCCCCTAAGGGGTTGAAGAGGCAACGAGGGGACAATGTGGTCCCCTCAGCTCCCTGGGCTCTCACTGACACCCCCTACCAGACTCTGTCGTCAGGTCCCTCAGGCTGCGGTCGGTGTCGATGAGGGCGTCAGTCAGGTCACGCTGGTTAATGGTGGCCGTCTCAGCAGGCAGGCAGGAGGGCAGCGAGGCTGGGCTCTCTGACAGCTGAGGGCCAACGAGAACCAGGGGGTGTTATGTACTGAGTGATGGGTACCCATGGATCAGCCCTGCCAGGGGAGAGCAGCCCCACCCTGCTCCCTGGGGCACAGCACACACTAGCACTGTGGGGGGGCACTCGGGTCAGCGCTGACGGCCAGGGGAGACACCCTCTACTGAGCTAAGGTCCCTCCAAGCTGCACAGCCTCCTATTAAGCCCCACAGGCCCCAGCACAGACCTTCCTCAGCTGCGGAGAGAGGAGCCCCTCCCTCAGCCCAGTCCAGCTGGAGCTGCCGTAGATGGGGAGAGAGCTAGGGGGAGTCCTGTCTCCTCACTGCAGCCCTGCGGCAGCCTACACTCCAAACCCCTCATCCCTGCCCCCCCGCCCAGAGCCTGCACCCCCCTGCACTCCAATCCTCTGCCCCAGCCCTGAGCCCCCTCCCGCACCCCAAACTCATTCCCAGCCCCACCTGAGCCCTCATCCCAATCCTCTGCCCCAGCCCTGAGCCCCCTCCCACACACTGAACTTCTCGGCCCCTCCTCCACCACATTAATTTTGTTATGTGCATCAATATGGAGGTGATGTGTCACACGTCACCTCCATACTGGTGGACATAAAATTCACTCCCCACCTCGACGTAAAAAAATTAGAAGAAACACTGCCTGGGTCCTCCTGTCCTGCAGAACACTGCCCCCTAGCACCGCATGATTGCTAGGGCAGAGCACCACCTACTGAACTCTCCCCATCCCTCCAGCATATGCCTTTCCTTCACAGCTGTAAGGCCCAACCATCAGATCATCCTCTCCAAGCTCCCACAAACCGCAAGCCACAGAACTTCCCCATGAGATCCCTGCATCCAGCGCAGATCTGATGGTTGAGCTAGAGTGCAGCTCAGAGACAAAACACAGAGTCTTGATTTAAAGGCCTGGAGCCCACCTCACATCCCTGCATAAGTTGCTGCAATGATGATCTCTCCCTGCTAAAAAAAAGTGCCTTATTTCTCCTCTGATTGGTGCAGCTTCAGGTACTGGATCTCAGTCCTCCAGCCATGCCCCAAATTGGCTCAGCCCCACCTAACTCAACTACCAAAAATCCCTGAGCATGTCCCCCATTCAGGCACTGAATTGGCATGACCCTGCTTAGCTAGAGCTTTGGAAGATCCCCATGCAGGTCCCCCATCCAGGCACCAAGCCAGCCTGACCTTCTCAGCTAGAGATGACACCAGTCCAGTCTTCCTCTCCCTACCTGCACCTTCTGGCCAGCGATCTCCGTTGGGCTGTCCTGCCTGGGCGGTGGGTGGAGGTCCCCGTGGTTGACCACATACTGGATAAGGTTGGCTAGCATGGCGCAGGAGTCAGCACAGGTATGGAGATGCACCACATTGTTGGAGCAGCGCAGCTCGAACAGCGGCTGGGTCTGGGGTGGAACACACCAAGTGAGAGACAGTACACGTCATACTAGGGTGGGGAGCTCGAGCAATGGGATCCCAGGTCCTTGGGAGAGGTCAGTGCAGGGCTCCTGACGGGAGGTGGGGCAGTTTAGGTCCCACAGGCTCAAAACGCAGCAAGGCTGCTTCGAAAAACACAGAAGCTGCACTGGAGAAGAGACTCTCACACCGCAAGGCTACAGTGATGGACAAGGAGGGCTGGGAAGTCACCTGCCTCCTGCATCCAGCCACATGGAGCGTCCTCCCCACCCTGCGCAGTCACCTCTTAAGTGGGGGGTTCTCTTCTGGGATTTCCATTGCAGTTACCAGGCCTGCCCCCACCCCACCCTTTCTGGCTGGGCTGAGCCTCACCAGCTTCCCGTCAGCGCTCCCCTTCCACGTGGTGATGACCAGCTCGAGCAGATCCACGTCCAGGACGCACACGTAATCTGAGGCCAAGGGAGAGCAGAGATTCAGCCTGACTGAATCCCTGGGTCTATCCTGGGCTCTGGGAAGGGAGCAGGGCCTGGTGGGTTGGAGCAGCCGGGGCTAGGAGTCAGGACTCCTGGGTTCTGTTCCACGTTCTCTCTCTAATTTGGGCATGTCCTCCCCCCTGTTCTTTGTGCATTAGTTTCCCTGCAGCAATTAACACACCCAGGACGGGGGATGGTTAAATCCATTCAAATATTTGGGAAGCCCCTTGACATCCACAGATGGAAAATTGTTAAGCAATATGGGATGTCTTCTACAGAGCTGCCTGCCACCATGCTGGGCTAAGAGGGTCAGCTCCCCCATCCAAATACTGACCAGGTGCAAGCTTGCTTAGCTTGAAAGACCTACTGAGAGCCCAGCCTGAGGGGCTATGGGGGCATGATGCTTGGGGGATACTTGTTGCTCCCCAGCAGCCTTTCAAATAGCTGCTGTTTTCAGTGCCCAGAGCACAGCAGAAGGACGGACAAGCGGCCCATCCAGCTCTTACCCTTCCGCAGATCGACCGTCTCCACATCGCATTTGTCAGACAGGTAGATGGCAGAGTCATCCAGAATAAACCTGGGGGAAGGGGTGAGCGACTTAAACCCTGCTGCCCCTCCAGTAGGCACATGCCAACCAGATCAGGTACAATCAAGATCTTGTCCATCACTGTACAGTAACCATGAACCCAAGGGCCCCACACAGTGCAATAGGTATCAGCAGGGCCTTCTGGCCCTGTGACACGGACCCTGACTCCCACCCTGGGCCAAGGGAGTAAGTGCTGGGGAGTGTTGGCTCAAGGAATAAGATATGGGTCCTTTCCCCTCTATAGGGCATTGGTGCCAATCCAGCCCCGGGCGGGAAGACAAGGAATAGCACATGGGCCTTTCCCCTCTAGGGGCGCTGGCTCTAATCTGGCCCCAGAACAGTGGGACTGGCTGGTTCGAGATGATGGAGAACCGGACATAGGGCCTTCTAGGAGTGTTGGCTCTGTCCTGGCCCCAAGGGGGCAGGGAATGGAATACAGGGTGCTGGCTGGCGTGAAGAGACTGTGCATGCTGGGGTGAGACTCCTGCAATACGCGTGCCCGGCCCAGCAGTTCACGGCTACTCCCCAGGTAACTGGAGTAGACACAGGTAGGGAAATCACTCAGGATTCCATCGTACTGGGCTCCTTCTATCACACCCACCACCACCACCAGCAGCATGATGGCGGCTCCAGAGCTACTGACCCCAACTTCTTCCACACATGGCACCACTTGGTTATTGTGCGCAGCCCAGTCTCGACCCAGAGGGAACAGGTCTCAAGCCCCCTGGTCTCACCAGCCCGGGGAGAGACAGGCCCTCCCTGGAGAGGGCAGCTCCCTTGGGTTGTCCCGAGCTGGAGGACACCTACCTGAGCAGGAAGATGGAAGTATCCACAATGATGTTGCTGGACAAGGTGAAGGTCTCAGCCGTGATGAGTACGCGGATGGGGAGGTACAGAGGCCTGAGGGGCAAGATAGTAGTGACAGAACCAGCATGGAGGTGGGGTGTGATGGGAGGGCTAAAGGAGCCAGGGAGCGTCCCTGCATGGCAGGGTTATGCCACATGCCCCCCACCAAGATGGATTGCAGACTTCACAGGGGACAGATGAACCACGGCTGCCCTCTGCTGGTCCTTACTCCTTGCTCTGAAGCACGCGGTACTGGCCACAGCCAGAGACAGAACACTGAACCAGATGGACCTCAGTTCTGATCATGTCTGGCCAGGCCAGTGTTCCTGTCCCTGCTGAGACTATCTCAAGGTGACAGAAGCTCCCACCATCGTATCCAGGATGCCAAAGTAAGAAGGAGAGCCTACAGCACAGATCAGGCCAGGTTCTCCTTTAACAAAGACCCCACTCCCCTCCCAGAACTGGGGATAGAACCCCGGAGTCCTGGCTCCCAGAGCCCCCTGCTCTAACACACTAGACTCTACTTGCCTCTCTGAGCTAGGACAGAACCCAGGACCAGATCTGCCAATCTAACTTCTCTCTGTTTCACCTCTGTTTTTCCTGTACAATCAGCCAAGGACCTCTCCTATTTTACAGCCACCATTTTCCCCGGGCGGCCCACTCGCCTCTGCTCCCCTCAGTACCTGTAGTCAACTGCACAGCAGAAGAGGTGGGTGTGCAGCACCGTAATGACAGCTGGGGGGACAAAGCCTAGAATCGGATCATCCAGTACGTCCAAGAAGTCAATCAGCTGAAAGAAAGAGTGAGAGTGTGAGCGTGCACACCCCAGCCAACAGGTCTTCATGGGGGCAGAAAGACCAGAACCAATCCCCTGAGCTGGAGGACACCCCCTCATCCCCTACATCCAGCCCATCCCCTGTGGTTGAACTAGGAGGATTCTCTTTAGACCAGGGGTGTCAGACATACAGATCCAGCCTGTTGGCCGGAATCTCAGATTTCATGAAAAAAGGAGTCAGTTTTTAGGCCTCACAGCCTTCTCCATGTGCCTAGAGTATAACCAATTTCATAGCAAAATGACTTGCCCACAGTCACAGCAGGCCAGTGGCAGAGCTGGAAATAGAATCCAGGTCTCCTGAGTCCCAGTGCAGTGCTCTAGCCATTCAGACACCCAGCCTCACTCCAGCACCACTTTATAAGAAGGGAAAAAGAGGCCTAAAGACTTTCCCCAGGTCACAGAGGGAGCCTATGGCAGAGCCAGGAATTGAGCCCAGGTCTCAAGTCCCTGACGAACGCCCTAACCCCTGGGCAATGTCCCCTCTGGTCCAGATCACCTATTCCACAGTTAATCACGGCAGCGGAAGGAACTGGGTGGGGGCTTACGCCTGCAAGGGGCAAGAACTGCCACAATTAAACAGAGATTCGGGCCCTGCCCAATGAATGAGTTTGACTCCCATTAGCTGGACAGCAGGGCGCGAGTCCAAGCCATGGAGGATCCAATCTGTCCCCTGGGAAAGCTCCACACCTTATAGCCATGCTGGTGGTGTCCCAGCTTCCACTCCTGGCCCCAAGGCTGCTACACTGCAGAGCTCCCTCTGCTATTCACCCCAGGATGGGTGCTTCCAGCCCAGGACATACCTGTGTGTACCAGCTCTGATTGGTCAGTGCCATATGATGTCGCATGGTGGCCCCTTCGAGCCGCAAGGTGACCAAGAACTCCTGGATTTGGGTTGCAAAAGGGGAGATTGGGGAAGCAAAGTTAAAAAGCAGGGAGACCACCACCCCAGATGGGGAAAGGCTCTGCAAGGGGTGGGATGGGGGGGAATCCATTTATAAACCCCCTTAGTACATCTCCACCTAAACCCACCAGGCCAGCAGGCTTCTAGCACCCCCACATGCCAGTCCACCCCAGCTGGGCCCCGTCCAGACCCATGGCTGTTCATGCCAAGTCACCCCCACAGGGGGCAGAGCACAGGGAGACAGGACTGTTCCAGTGGCTCCCTGAGGTGGGGAAGGAACAGAGGAGATCCTACAAGGAAATACCCTCCAGGAACAGACAAGTCAGATGAAAGCTGGCGCTGAGATGTTTTAAAGTTAAAACAATAAATATTCCATCCCAGAGAGGAGTTGCTTTGGCTCTTAGCCTGTTTGGAGAAGGGGGAGCAGAGGGAGCCTGTCCAGCCGATTCCCCTCCTCCACAACCCCGAGAGTGGAGACAAGATACCTTGATGTTCTTCTTCAAGTCCAGGTTGATGCGGATGGCAGCCGAGAGCATCTTGAGGGGTCTGTCCTTCCTGCTGCCTGCCAGCCCGCTCAGCACCCCCTCCTCCGAGGAGTAGATCGTGGGGTGCAGCCTGTCAGGGGGGGTGAAGCTGGGGATTTCCAAACGACTGGCCAGGAAGTAGTCTTCTACCACAGCTGAGGGGACACAGAGAGTTTGGCTGGCTGGCCAGCCATCCTTCCCACCAACCCCCTCCCAGTGCCCTGTGGGACACAGCACTAACCTGGGACTCAGGAAAGCTACGCTCTGTTCCCAGCTCTGCCACTGGCCTGCTGGGTGATGCCAGGTAGAGAGTCACTGCCCCTCTCTCCCTCAGTAAAATGGGGTAATGATCCTGACCTCCTTCGTAACCCACTCCGACAGCTACTGATGTAACCTTGGTATTAACTCTTGCAGCTGCATCCCCACCCTCTCCAGCATTGCTCTGTCTCTTTAAGACCCACCTCCACCCTAGATGTCCCCCCTCCCCACTCTGAGCTGCCGCTGGATGCAAGAGCCTTCTCCTTTGCAATCCCCACTGCAGGGAACTGCCTCCTGGCAGGCCTTAGCCTAGCTGCCTTTTTGGCCCATTGGCTCCTTCCACCGGAAGTCACCGCAACGTTGGGCACAGAGGGCAGCACAGGCCTGACCTGCTGCCCTTTGGACTGCATGGGCCAAGTGAAACCCCAGCTCCACCGCACTTCATGAGATCCCTACAGCGCCCCCCAGAGGGCTCTGAAGAAGGCAGATGGGTCCAGTGTGCCAGGGAGCAGGGCTGCAACTTGGCAGCCCTGGGATCTATTCTGTAACCTTGGGCCCCTGCCAGTTGCCCCAGCCACTACATGGGATAGGTATGAATCCATGGCTCAGTGGGAGAGTCCTGGCTCCCAGCCCCCACTGCATCAGGCCCAGAACCCCCACTCTAACAGATGAGATCCCCCTCAGGACAGAACCCAGGAGTCCTGACTTCCAGCCCGCCCCCACAGTTTGAACCATACCTTTATGATAAAGAGTGACTCTCTCTGACTCTATAAAGAGGTAGCCAAGCTCCTCCTGGCCCTTGTACTGGGACACGCTGAAGATGGTGCAGTTGTCCACATCCAGCACGATCTCTCCATGGGAGTCATCCACCTTCTTCCCCGCCTCACCCTGGGGGCCGAGGGGAAGGATGACGAGGGTCAGATGCCCCAGTGCAGACCATTGTCCTTCCAGCCCAAAGGGTCAGATGGCAACAGTGATCCAGCACTGAGGAGCAGAAGCCTCTGGGGTTGGATGTGAGGCTATTTACATAGGGATCCCTCACCTGGGGCTCAAATGCAGTCACCTCTTAGGAAGGGTGCCAGGCTTATTTAAACAGCACACAGCAACAGCACACAGCAGCATGGTACAGTAGGGAAGGATCCAGTACCTAACTGGAATTGCAGAGGGAGTTGAAGGGTGGCAGGTGGGCATTTGGAGAGGCAGAGGAGAATGACCAGATTTGAATTTGTCCTGAACACTAGAAGGAGTAGCTCAGTTCTAGGGAAAAGCAGCAGCCCCCATCCTGGTCCCTGCAGTACAGTACCACCCAGTGCCACACTGGGATCCCCACTAGCTCAGAGGGAAGGGCTCCGCTCCCTTGCTCCCTGCAGCACCCAGAGATCTCCCATCCAAGCAGTGCCCAGGCCAGGCCCTGCCTAGCTGGAGCTCAGAGGAGATGGCTGGGCAGTGGGTCCCTGGGGGTTGCCCTCACCTTGGCCTCGCACAGAGCCGTCACCCTGCCCTTCAGGATAGAGACCACGGCTGAGAAACGGCTCTGCTGGCGTTGGCTCAACTGCTCCCCCTTCCTCCGCTGAGCCACTGCCTCGTCCAGTGAATAGAAGTGAGAGTCCTCATCCTCAGAGTCTGAGTCTGATGGGGACAGAGAAGAGGAGGGTTAGTGGCAGCTCTTGCTGCATGGGGAAACTGAGGCACAGAGGGGCAGGTCTTGCTAAAGGTCACATCAGGGCTGGGTATAGAACCCAGGAGTCCTGACTCTCAGCCCTCCTGCTCTAACCACTAGACCTTTGCTACCTTCACAGAGCCAGACTCTGGACCCACAAGCCCTTTCCTTATTCTGCATCCATCACAAAGCAAGCAACTGTGATGCTATTCCCTACTGAGAATCCTTCACTCCCTATTTTCATTAAGGCGTCACAGGTCAATGCGGGTGATAGGAACCTTTCTCTGGGTTGGGGGGGAGGGGCATGGCTCCTTACCCAGTTTAAAGGCAGACTTGCACATCTTGAAGTTGTCCTGCCGATATCTGGGAGGGGGCGGGTGGCTGGGAAAGAAGGCCCCAGGTGCAGCACCCCCCGCAGGCCCAGAGGAGCAAAGGAATGGGCTGGCTGGCTCCCACATCAGCAAGTCATTATTTATCCTGGGGAAGTAAAGGAAAGATGCTTCACGCCCACAAATGCCTTTGCCTCCCCTAGCCCACGAGCCCCTCAAAGCATTCCCAACCCTTCCCCAGGCCCAGCGGTGTTTTAGACCTGGCCTGCCTGGTTCTGAACATGGCACTGACACAGAAGGAGACAGCCCCTGCCTTAGAGAGCTTACCACCGAGTACTCTCACGGGGTGCCTCTAGGGTGCTGCAGGGAACAAGATGTGCCACTCAATAGGCGCCACCTCCCATTTTGCAGGTAGGGAGACAGGCACAGGAAGCAATTTGCTCAAGATCACCCGGCAAGTTGGCAGCAGAGGTGGGGATGGAACCCAAGAGCCCTGACTGCCAGCCCCACCCTGCTCCAACCACTAGAAGCCACGCCCCTTGCAAAGCTGGGACCAGAACCCAAGAGTCTTGGGCCACCTGGGATCCATCTGCTCAGGCCTGGCCTGCCCCAGCCAACAGCTCTTCCAACCCCAAGCACAGGCAGGGCCAGGTCCATGTGAGTTGGACACTGCCAGTGCCCCGTTCTGCAGATGGAAGGTCAACAGTCCAGGGGGCAGGCAGGGAGGATTCAGGGTCTGACCCTTAGAGGCTGCCTGGCCCTGTGGCTGCTCCTTGCCAGCCAGGATACACAGCTAGATGTCCCCTCCCCTCCCCTCCCTCCCCCGATACCTGTTATAGATGCTCTCGTAGAACTGCTTGCTGGGCAGGAAGATATGGACACTAGGCAGGGTCACTTCTAGGGCATATTGCGAGGCAGCCACTGTCTTAGCCTGGAAATCCGCCATCTCCTCAGGGTCTCCAGGGATCACCATCTTGTGCAGAGGCCAGCACAGGAGGGATTAAAGACTTAAAGGGACAGGCACCTGCTTTGGCCAACCAACTACTAAACCGGAGGGTTCTCAGCATGGAGGCTGTGACCCCCATGTAAGGGGTCATGACCTCCCTGTCTTTTCCTTACTGGTTAATGGGAGGGGAGAGCCCAAGCTAGATGGAAAGGGGACCTGATATGGAAGGGGGTTGAGAACGCCAATTGGGCTGTTCTCACATCTCCGAGGCTCCTCCCTCAGGATCATTCAGCCCATACCCTAGGTCCTCCCTGCTGCATCCCTTGTATCCTGGTGGGCTAACCAAGCCGTCTGCCCCAAAGAGACCACTCACACCTTTCCTGGCGGGATCAGATCCTCTGGCAGGCAGGGTGGCATTCCATGCTCCCACCCTCAGCACTATCGCCTCCCCACTGAGCGCCAGGGAGGGCCGCCCCCCTTACCTCCTCAGTTTCATACATGGTCCTTTTGGAAGAGAAGGGGGAGGGCTCGGGCTGCCGCAATTCACAGGGACTCTCCACCATTGACAGATCCATCTCCTCCTTGTCCATCGCCAAGTCCCACTGGGACAGGCTGTGCTGGGGGGTCAGGGTCACCATGATCCTGCGCAGGGCCAGGGGGAGGGAAAGTCAGAGGGCACAGGGTGAGCCATGTAGACCCCCACCCTATACGGGGCTACCTACCCCTTCTCAGATGCTGCAGTGAAATTTTGCCCCCAACACATCTGAGCTCCCCACCCCCCACCAACCCTGTGCGCCACAACAGGGGGTGCTCCATGCAACCAGAGGATGTATGATTGGATGACTATCAGCTGAGATGTAGATAAGGGAGGGAGCTGGTGGGATGGGAGGGGCTCTGGCAGAGGGAGCTGCCCCTACTGGGGTGCAAATGGGGCAGGGAGATCAGCCCCCCAAAGCAGACTCACTTTGGGAAGAGGTATTTCTTGCCCGGTCCTTTGGCTGCAGGGTCAAGGGCTTTGCTCACCCGGATGCAGGGTACAGAGAGCCTCTCACCGTCTTCGTACAGACCTGCAAGGAGAGTGGCTGGACTCAGTGCCCAGACACATCCCCACCCCCTCCCAAACACTGCCCTTCTACCCTACATCCAGGAGGGCTTTGTAAGGAGGCTGGGGGAGAAGTGAAGATGCAGGACTCCTGGCTATCCCATCCCCAGCTCTGGGAGCAGAGCGGGGAGAGGCACAGGCATCAGGATTCCTGGGTTCTGTTCTGGGGTCTAAAGGTTAAAGCAGATGGAGGTGGGAGTGGGAAACCAGGACTCCTGGGTTCTATTCCTAGATCTGGCAGACTGGGAGCGCAGTCTACTGGTTAGAATGAAGAACGGTGTCAGGATGGCTCTGGTAAGAGCATTCACGTTTTTGAAGGGTCTACAAAACCAAGAGGGATCCATTTAGAAATATCCCCTTCCTATTTTACAGCAGGAGACATGGGGCCCCATGTTCCCCACAATGCAACCTGAACAGAGGGGGTCCCTGTGGGCCTCATGCCTTGTCCCTGCAGCTCCTCAAGGGAACAAGACACCCCCGAGAGGGTCGTTGGCAGCAGGGACCCAACCCTGGACCTATGGAGTCTAGAGCCAGAGCAGCCACTGTCCAAGTCTACTAGCCCAGAGGCTACAGCAGCCTCCTAACCTCCATAGGGAATAGTGAGCAGCAATAGACTTCCCAGGAGGCCTTGCAACTCAGCCCTTCCCATGCTCACCATGCAGGTCGCTTAAGGTCACCTCCAGCCGGGTGGGCTCCCCGTGACCCCCTGGCCCTGCCCGCAGCTCCGTCTGGAACACCACATCAGTCAGCTCCAGTCGCAGGCTCTCTTTGCGCACGGCTTTCTCCATCCAGGGCTGCCGCTCCGGCTCGGGCCGCAGGTCTGGCACTGGGAACTGCAAGCGCAGGGTGGCCTTGGGTGCTGCCAGCCGCACGGTTGTGTGCCTCTCGGGGGCATGGAGAGACTCTGCCTGGCGCCCAGCCACAAGACGGGGAGAGAGGAAAGGATTAACAGGGGCCTGGTCTCCCTCTGGGTCCTGTGCCCATTGCAGGCACAAGCATCTCTCGCTCTGCAGCCATCTGAGAACAATGCCCCCTCCTGGCAGATGTTCCATCCCCCTACACTCACCACATGCATGTCCGCATGGAGGCCGGGGGCTTGATCGTGCATGGACGCCGATGCTGCCAGATGGAGGAGGGATCCAAGCCGGTCTAGGACACCCAGGTCCACATCAGAGTGGAACTCTGCCAGCTCCACCAACAGCTCTGAGCTTCGCTTAGCCCCAGCCTTCTTGAGATTGCTCTGCAGGGAGAGGTAGAGCCATCAGAGCCCTGGGAACACCCCCCCAGCCAGGGGAGATGCTGCTCTGCGTGGGGGTGGGGGTTTGTTCTACAGAGCACTGGAGTGAGGGGAAAACTCAGGTGCTGGCCCCAGTCATCTGGGACTGTACAGACTGTTGTATTAGTGTAGGGTCTCTTGTGATTGCCAGTGTGTTATTCTAGGATCACCCAGGGAGGCTGAGGCTTCCTTCTCTCTCCACCTGCTTGGCTTTCTCTGCTGCTGATGCAACCCTGCCCGATCTAGATGTGTAAGATTACATGTCCCTGCAGGTCCCAGCGTGTGGAACTGAGATCTACTGGCACTCAGCCACATGTCCGGTCAAGCCAACTGACCACAGGACAGCTCCTGCCACAGTCAGGCCAGGCAAATGGAGTACCAAGCTCAGGAGAGCTCTTGCCACCCGCAGGCCAAGCCAATAGAGCACCAACCACAAGAGACCTCCTCTCCCCATACCCGTTCAGGCACATTGCTGAAGGGTGGGCATGTGGTTTAAGGGACTGGAATGGACTCTGGACACTTTGGTACTATTCCATTGTGTGACCCTTGGACCAGTCACTTCTCCACTTGCTGCCTCAGTTTCCCCATCTGTAAAATGAGAATAACCCTTCCTTTGTCTGAACAGACTGAGTTCTTCAGGCAGGGACCATTTCGCTGTGACTGTGCAGTGCCCGGCACAATAGGGCTTTCCCTCTTCCTCCGCATCTCAGCTGGGGACTCCAAGTGCTACTGAAATACAATTTAATAGTAGCTACGCAAAACCAACAAAGCCCTGACCTCATGAGCACTTCTACTCCCTGGAAGAGGGGCAGGATCAATGCTCCCAGGAGTGCTGCCATCACAGCAAAACCGATAACCCAGGACAACCAGCATCCCCCCACCTCCCTGCTGAAAGAACCCAGTGCAATGCCATCAAGCGGCAACCTGCAATGGCTCTGCTCCCTGTGAGTGGGGTGGAAAGGGAGAAAAAACACGCCAATTTCGCTGAATCTCAGACACCCTTCAGCCTCAGGCTGCTGCTCACCTTGGATGGCAGCTTCTCAGACTGCTTGTAGTAGATCTGGGCGCAGGGCCGGGCCGAGGAGTTATAGGTGAAGGCACTGGGGTTCTTGAAAGTCATTAGCTGTAGAGAAAAGGGGTGGGGTGAAGGCTTGTGCAGCAGGTCCAAACATGAGAGACTTTGTCAGTTTCCCCAAGCACAGATTCAAGCTGCCCCACACCCACCCACCCTTCTCTAGTGTTTCATCCCATTGGCTGCTGGCACAGTAGCTGTCAGGGACAGAAGGCTCAGGTGGCCTGGTCCCCTCCTAGCAATGGACAGAGTCATCAAGTCTCGTTTCCTTTAGCCCACACAGTCGGTTCTCCAAGCCAGTCCAGCATATCATGGGGGAGGGATAGCTCAGTGGTTTGAGCATTGGCCTGCTAAACCCAGGGTTGTGAGTTCAGTCCTTGAGGGGGGCCACTTAGGGATCTGAGGCAAAAATCAGTACTTGGTCCTGCTAGTGAAGGCAGGGGGCTGGACTCAATGACCTTTCAAGGTCCCTTCCAGTTCTAGGAGATTGGTATATCTCCTATTATTATGATAACACCTTAGGGAATAAGTCTATGACTGATGAATTCCATTTGCTGTTTGTGACTGGAACAGTCTGTGTGGATTAGACCTTTTGGTCTGTGGCAGAAAACAGACCATGTCTGAGAAGCTGAAACAGGACCATCAACTTTCAATAGACCATTTCTGGTGAGGCCGTGCGCCCCCTGGTGGACACACCAGGCTACTGTGTTTGCACTGCTCCGCTCCCAGGCAAAACAGATCCTTCCCATTATAGCCAGCCCTGACCCTGGGGCTCAGCACACCATGACTACAGTCTGAGGTCTCATCCCCCTAGACACCCCCGAGCAACAGCCACGGTCAGGTCAGAAGAAGTGAGGAGGGACGGAGAGCCATGACCCCAGTGCCCACCCCTGCGTGTGACTCTGCCATCCGCTCACCACCCATTACCTCGGTGTACTCTGGCTTCTGCTGCCTACGCTCCTGGCTGGCGCTGGCCCACAGGCACTCCAGGATCTCCAGCATGCCGAAGCTCACCTCCGAACTGAGCATGTGCAGGGAGCCAGCTGCTCTCTGTTGGCAAGTGACCTGTACGGCTGCTCCAGTAAGCCTGGGGGCGGGAAGGCAGAGTCAGAGCCTGCAGGAGGGGTTTGACAGCCCCGGTGCTGTGGCCCAGGCAGACCTCACAAGCTAAGCAGGCACAGGGACAGTCAGCACATGGATGGGAGACTTGAAGGAGTGAGGTGTGGAGGGATGCTGACCCCTCACAGTCAGGGCTTACCCCAGTGCCTCAGGAGAGATACTAGGGGGCACTGTGCTGCAAGGAGTGCAACGGGGGTGCTCTCCTTTTCCCCCAACTCAGCACTAGAGGGCACTGTGCCACAAGGAGGGGGTGCTCTCCTCTTTCAGTCAGCGCCAACCCCAGTGCAGTGCTAGGGGGCACTGTGCTGCAGGAAGTGGGATGGAGGGGCGCTTTCCCCTCACAATCAGTGCTGGCCCCAATACCCCAGCATGGCACTAGGGGTGCCGTGCCCTCTCTTCACAATCCATGCTGGCCCTCCCTCCCAATGCCCCAGTCCCCTGGAGATCACTCATCTAAAACATCCCCTAGTACCTGTCTCCATACCACTTCCCAGACTGGGGTAGGAAGTAGCCAAGATGTATCATGTGTTCCCCACGAGGGGCAGGGAGCTGCACCCAGCCTACCTGAGGTTACTGCAAGGACAGGCCTTCTCAAAGCACTGGCGCAGATGCCCAAAGTCCCGCCCACCGAAGGCAGAGTCTTTGAAGAAGGCCAACTTGGCAAAGAAACGCTGGGCCAGCTGGGGAGGGGCAGGCGGGCCGGGGCACTGATGCGGGACCGTCAGGGTGAGACCGCCCACCGTAACTTTGAGCAGCGTCTCTGGCCGCAGGCTCTCCAGGGAGGGCAGCTGGGGGGCCTTGCCTGCAACAGATCAGGTACCTCGGATCAGACAGTCCTGGCAGCGAGAGCTCCCCACCCCCTAGGCTAGTCCCAACACTCCTGGGCTAGCCTGGCTAGCAAAGGGACTACAACTGGCCATTCTCCCCACTGCGGGACTCGCATCAGGTCTCCCACACTAGGCAAAGCTGGTGCATTACAACCAACCTCCAGAGGATTCTGGGAAACCTGCTAGGGCACTCTTCCCTCCAAGCAGGGGATGCCTCACAGCAGAATAGGCTGCAGGTTGGGATTACCAGGCAATGGCAGAGTTGTGGTGGGGGGCAGGGAGGGGATGGCGGGAGCCTAGTGCTGGGAATAGAACTCAGGAGCCCTAGGCCCCACAACTTCGCAGGGAGAAAGAGAGCTTAGGCCAATAGAGGTGTGGCTTTCCAAAGGGGAAGGGTCAGGGTGGAGGGGGAAACCGAGGCCCTTCTTGCTTGTTGATCTCCCGCAGGGGTGAGGCACTAACCTAGCTGCCCCAGTCAAGTTACAGTGGGGGGTTATTGCCTTCTACCTCTCAAACTCACCTGGACGTGGCAGCCCCCATGCCCCAACCCAGAGGCAGCTGCATCTCTGTGTCAGGTGAGGGATCCCTGTATAAACGGCGCCCACGCTCCACCCCAGAGGTGTGTACACTTACCCCTAGATGGTTGAGTCAGATTTCAGCCATGAGTGAAGGATGACTTCTACAGTCAGTGAGCTTCAGGGATGGACTCTAAGCCTGCAGCCCCCCAAGCAGTGAATAGAACCCAGAAGCAGACACTCCCAGGCCTCCACCTGCTCTGATTCACTAGAGCCCTTTACCATCCCAGAGCTGGGATAGAACCCAGGAGTCCAGGCTGCTCTACCCCAAACCCCACTGCCTTCCCAGCACTGGGTGGAACCCCATGTTCCCCACTGAGGTGCAGCACGAACCCAGCAGGATGGGCCCCACTCACCTGGCAGTTTGCTCAAGCCCTGCAGGCCCGGTAGCGTAGCAGCGAAAGGGGAATGGCCGTAGCGCCTGGGGCTGCTCAGGATCAGCTGCAGAGAGAAGCGGAGGTTAGGGATGCAGAGCCAGACCAGGGTGGCACAGACAAGGTTTGGTGGCAGCAAGGTGCTCCCGGGACCATGTGGCTTTGGGAGCAGAGCAGGCACAGACAGCTCCAGAGGGCTCCGCCTGGTTCTAGACACGGGAAAAGGGGGGAGCTGAGGGAGAACAGTGCCAGATGCTGCCAGCTATGCCCCCCCACTCCGCCCCACACCAGCAAATTCTCACCCCTGGTGCAAAGGAAGGCGGCTGCAGGGGGCAGGCGCTGTAGTCGCTGTGCACAGAGGAATCGAGCTCAATGTCGGAGAGATCACTGACTGAGCGCACGGAGGTCACGCTGCTTGTCATGGCAGCCATGGAGAAGAACATCTCTGGAAGGCAAAGGGGAAGAAGCAGGGTCACGGGAGGGAGGCGGAGCCCCAGCAGAGGGACAGGCAGCCTGTTGTACTGGGAGACCATGCAGCATGGGGGCAGGCACACCAGAAACTGCTGCCCTCATATAAGGTTTCACACACTAAGGGGGCTGAGGGGCACCAGCAGAGCTGGGGCGAAAGGGGAGTAGGGCTGGGATAACACACAGGTGGTGGGTTGGGACTGAGGGACACCAGAAGAGCTCAGTGAAAGTCTCTGGCTGCACAACTCCATGCTCTGGTTTTGTAGTGCCCCGGTGTGTAATCTCCATCACCCTGCAGCGGCAGGGCCACACAAAGGATAAGAGACCTGCTGTTGCTGCCAGCTGAGGGAAATCCTCCCTGAGCTCAAGTGGGAGTGGCCTATGCTGCTTCTGGAGCCAATGGGCCAAGGCTCCTCATCCTGGCTCCCCAGGCAGGGTTAGGGGTTTGTCTGCAGCGCACAGGCCCCGATGTAGGGCAGAGTCTAGCACTAACACCCCTCCTCCACAGTGCACCTCACCCAGACGTCACCTCTGTTCTCTAGGCCCACGAAGCTCTCCAACTCCTCCTCAAGCCGGCCTGGCCCCAAGCCCTGGCCCCCGTGCAGCTGTTGGCTCAGATCCTGTTCTATCAGCTTCAGGTCCTCAGAGTCCAGTGGGCGGCTCTTGCTTAGCTTCTCCTGCAGGCCATTGGCTTCTTGGGTTGGGGAGAGGAGGAGCCGTGGAGGTTAGGGAGGTGCAGAGAGGAGATAGCCCCTGGGGACCAGCTGGGGTACTGGTGGGGAAAGAGGGGCTTGGGCTGGATCCCACTGGCACGTGGATTGCCAGGCAGAGACAGCTGAGCCCCGCTGAGCGAGGATCTCCCCACCCAAAGGGCAGTACTGATCTCGGGAAGTTGGGACAAGTCAGTCCCCCAAGAGTCACGAGACGTCTGAAAAGATGACGGCTTTGGTCTGTCTCTGGACTTGCCCTGCTCGTTCCATGCATGAGGGGGTGCGGTGCCCATGCCCCTTGACTAGGTAAGGTGATGTAGGGCAGGGGGCTGAGAGCTCCTGCAGCAGAGGCTGTTTCTGTTCCTCCCCTGCCCAGCACTTAATTCTGCCTCCCCAGTGTCCAATCAAACCTGTTCCCCCAGCCCCATCTGCTGTGGCCTCACTTCAGCTCTTCCTGGGGTTCTCTCCCCACCCTCTTCTCCCAAGCTGGGCATTGCAAGGAGGGAGAGAGCAGGAGATGAGCTATCTTGAGGTGCTGGGCTCTCGCTGCTCCCTCCTCCTCTCAGCCCACCTAAGCCTCTCTCATGGGGTCGGGGAGGGGGACACACAGCGAACCCTCAGGACTGCGCTTCTCCCCTCCACCTCCCCTCCTGGGGGAATGGTTCAGGTTGCTGACCAAGGGAGAGAGAACTCTTCCTTCAGCAGCTCTGATTGGTTGCTCTGCCCCAGGAGGTGGGCAAGTGGGTCAGACAGCCAATCAGAAGAAGCTTCCCCCCAACCGCCTGCAGGGGTCAAACTCAGGTAAAGGGCTGAAGCTTCTGGCGCCCTCCCCAGACAGGGCTGCAGCCCAGCCAGCACCTGTCACTGGCAGAGCATCCAGAGAGGTGGCAAGGGCATGTGGTGCCCAGACAGACAGCCGAGCCCCGAAAGCAGGGGCACAGGGATACTAGGCATGGATAGCTGAGCCCAGATCACAGCAGCAGCTCCTCCAAGATTCTCACAACAGAAGGAGCATCAAGCCAGCAAACCAGGTAGTGATCCCCCGAGTCCTCTCCCCAGGCATCCTGACTCCCAGCCTCCTACAGCTCTAACCCACTGGACCCCTTTCCCCTTTCAGAGCTGGGGACAAAACCCAGGAGCCTCTCTAGGTGTTACCAAGAGCTGTGTTTAGCCGGGGTGGAGGAAAGGGTGGAACGACCTCCCAGCGGTGGCTCACCTGAGACACTCAGTGCTGTCAGCAGGTCATGCAGGTAGAAAATCTGCTGGGGGGAGACCAAGAGGTGCAGGGATCCCAGCTTCCCATCCAGCTCCAGCTGGGGAGAGGAGACAAGCAGAATTCACTAGGCAGGTTCCTCCTTCTCCCCCCCCAACACCTCCACTGAACAGATTAATGGGCCCATGCAGCTCCTCCTCCCAGATCAGACCAATGGGCCCATCCATTCTGGCTCCCCTCCCAGCCACAGGATGTTCCTGAGGCAGCGAGTTCCACAGGTGAACAACATTAGGTGGTGCACTATGCCACATCTCCATGAGACCCCCTTTCAGCTGGGAAAACGGGAAGTTGGGATCCCCCTCACCCAATGTTTCTCACCTTGGGCCCGGGAAAGGCCTCATTCTGCTTGAGTTTGATCCTCATCTCCATGTAGCCAGAACAGCTGCCAATTTGCAGGGGACGGTCAGGAGACGCGGGCGCCTCTCCACTGGCTGAGGACAATGACTCGCTCATCTGGGGTTGGGGCTGGGAAAATGGAAAGGAGAAGAGTTTGGTTGCTACAAATGGATGAGGCTGGTTTGGGACCAGCAGCCCCTCCCATCCCAAAAGGATTCAGTGGGCTCTCCCCGCATGGCAGCCAGGGCATACCGAGCTGCCAACACACACAGCTGGGGAGAGAACCCAGAAGCTCTCTCTTACAATCCCATGCCTTGTGTTCAGACCAGGATTCCTGGGTTCCTTCCTAAGCCCTGAAAAGGGAGTGGGGTCTAGTGGTTTGAGCAGGGGGCTGGCAGCCATGACTCTTATACATTAGACCCACTCCCCTCCCTCAAGCAGGCCCACCTCTCCCCTCCCACGGCTGTGCCTGGAGATACCTGGGGGCCAGGCACAGGCGAGGCTGCGCTTTCAGGGAACTCCTCGTAGTACAGCTGCACACCACTCAGCTGCAAGATCTTGTGCACGAAGGCCGGGGGTTGGTGGATGTCAACTGGAAGCACCTGGTTGAGGTCCTTCACTGCCTCGTCGCAGTAATCCAGCCTGCGGGAGCGAGTCACAGGGGACGGAGTTAGACACAGCTCCATGGGTACCAGAGCTGGGCCAAAGGTGGCCTCAGACAGCTGGGTACTTAGCACTTAGACTAGCACTTAGAGCAGTGAGGGGGGCTGGGAGATAGGACTCCTAGTTCTATCCCCAGTTCTGGGGGGAGAGTGGGGCCTGGCGGTTAGAGCAAGGGATGCTGAGAATCAGGAAAACACTGAGAGGGGGAAGAGCATCCCTCACTGAAGCCCCCACATGGCTCCCGTACCACTCCATTCCTTCTGGGATGTCACCCATCCAGGTACCAGCCTGACTTGACCCAGCTTAGCTCAAATTCTGACAGGATCCCCAGGGGAACAGTCTCCTTCTCCACACTTCATCGGATACCCCCCTCCACACTCAGGAGCAGAACCCCCATTACCTTTTAATATGCACCTCTAGGGCCACCCCAGTCTGAGAGCTGCTGGGTACATGCTCCACCCGAACAATGGTGTCCAGGAACGTCACCTTGATCCGCCGCAGCACTGGGCAGGGGATGCCGGAGAGAACCAGAGATGTTAAGGGACCATCTTGCAGTAATTACCTCTGTTTCAATCTGTAGCTCTCAATGTGCTTTACAGAGGAGGGCAGTATTATTATCCCCATTTTACAGATGGGGAAATGGAAGCACAGATATTTGCCCAAAGTCACAGTGGTGGACCTGGGAATAAAATCTAGGTCTCCCAAGTTCCTACTCCAGTGCCCTATTCACTAGGCCATACTATCTCCCACCCCAGGGATCTCTGCACTAAGCCTCTCTCCTCTGTCCCATATTGGTTCTTATGGAGGGCAGGTTATCTGGCTTTCAGCCACACAGCTGACGTCTGCCACACTCTCTCTCCAACTACTCCCCTTTGGGAGGTTGGGGGTGCAGTGGAGTGGTATGTTATGGGAGCATTTTATCTATCTTCTACTCCAGTTGTCTCCAAACATTTTTGAATGCGCACCCCTATCAATAAAAATGTTTTGAGCATGCACCCCTGCTGCGCTGGCTCTACCATTTTTGCCAAAGCCAAAAAAAAAAAAAAAAAAGCGCTCCTCCTGCCGCGCACCCCCCACTTTGGAGACCACTGTGCTACCCTTCTGTACATGGGGGGGAGGGATAGCTCAGTGGTTTGAGCATTGGCCTGCTAAACCCAGGGTTGTGAGTTCAGTCCTTGAGAAGGCCATTTGGAGATTGGTCCTGCTTTGAGCAGGAGGTTGGATTTAGATGATCTCTCGAGGTCCCTTCCAACCCTAATGATCTATGATTCTATGTTACCCTGAATTTATAACAGACAAGAAAAGTTGCTTACCACTGAGATTAGTGGTTAGACTGGGAGCCAGGACTCCTAGGTTCTATTCCCTGCTCTGGGACAGAAGTGGGGTCTGTGTGGGTTAGAGCAAGGGAGGCTTGGAACCAGAACCCAAGACCCAATCTCCAACTCTGGGACTGGATTTGGTTCTAACAGGTTAGAGCAGGGTGGGACCAAGAGTCAGGATTCCTGGGTCTCCACCTGCTCATGGTTCCCCATCTGCAATGAGACTCTCCTTGGCTCTTGCCCTAGAAGATCCTGGGAGAGACTCACCCGTCTCGATGGTCTGGGCGAACATCTCGAGGCCCTCAAGAGGCTGGGGGGGCTCCTCAGCCTGGTCTTTCAGGCACTCCTGGGCCAGCTGCATGCTCGTGGTCATGCAAGATGACCAGCTCTGAGACTCTGTTCCCGGGGTGGCTGCGGGAACGGAGGGGCATTTCGTTACTGAGGGGCAGTGAACCCTGAAGGCACTGACAGCCCCATCCACCAAAGGCAATGCCCAGCAGGCACACACTCACTGTCCACCTCAAAGCACAGAACAGGAAAGGGACTCAGGCAGAAACAGGATCCAAGCCCCAGGCTACCCTAGCACTAGGCCTTGGTTTCCACACCTAACGTTGGGGATAGTTCTCCTTCTCAAGCAGGGACTGTCTCTCACTAGGTCTGTGCAGTACCCAGCCCCAGGGGGCCTGGTCTCAGGCCTGGAGGGGTCTGTGCAGCACCTGGCAGTGATGGTAGCGGGGTTCATACTCTCACCCTGGGCAGGGGAGGGGAAGAGATGCCTGTAGGAGCAATTTTAAGAGCCCCTATTAATTATTTCTGCTGGCATCCAAGAAGCCCCCCAGCTCTGAAAGGGCTAACGACCCTCCAGAAGCAGCCACCCGCTCCCAGAACTCCAGCTGGTGAGGTCAGTCCCCACCCTGGAGCCCTCACGTCAGGTGCAGTCCATCTCTGTGCGGTGCGCTAGCAGAGATCCCAATCGAGGCCTGGCTGGGACAGTGGCAGGATCCCCAAGAGGTTCGTTAAAACCACCTCTCCTGCAGGTAGCAGGGCAAAACTCACATGGGGGGGACCCCACTTCACACAGTTGGCCAGCTGTAACCTTCGATCATCACCAGGGCTTATGGGAAATGCGAAGCAGGGCGAGAGATGCTGAGCACCTTTGCATTGCAGGGAGAAAGACCAGCAAATTAAGACACCAGTGCCAGCTATCAGTCTGCCCCTGGGACCACACACTCTGAGAGCTCAGGCCTCCACAGCTGGAGTTAAAGGAGCAACACCCCTAATGGGCACGGGGAGCAGGCACTAGCCAGAGCGCAGGCTGCTGTGGCCATGTCCCTACACTAGGAGGAGGCTGGGAGCAGCCCCACCCCACAGGTCCAGCTCTCACCGCTGCGGTACTTGGGCCGGCACGTGATCTGCAGCCCTGTCACCTCCACGGTGCAGTTCTCCGTCACCAGCGCCGACCAGGGGATGGTGACCGCGATGCTGTTGATGAAGCCATCCACAATCTCCAGTGGGGTGCTCACTGACTCCAAGAGCTCATTCACCGACTGCAAGGAGAACAGAGGAACATTCAGACAGAGATCACTCACCTGGGACAAAGATGCAGCCACCTCTGGGGTGGGGCAAGGGGGCTGTTTATACCAGGATCCCTTGCCCAGCGCTGATACAGGTACCTCTGGAGTGGGGTGCGGAAGCCAGCAGATATTCCCTTCACTGTTGCATAGGGTTATTTGACCAAAGACAGCAGAGAAAGTGGATGTCAGTTTTCAGAGCTGCCCTCAGCTGAGAGCTTCATGGAGTTTACATCTATTTAACCTCCAGGCCCCAAAGTGATTTTGTCAGGATTCAAACTGGCAGCATCTCTGAGTCAAGGGATTTCCAACTTGTTGCTAAGACCACTAAGCTCCTGCACTCTCAAGGGCTCCTACCCCTTCAAACCTTCCCCAATGAAGGACAGAGGGGTTAAGCATCACACCAAGTAACTCTGATACCTACCATTCTCTGAAGAGGTAAACTGAGGCAGGGAGTCTGGGGTCACACAGCAAGCCAGGGCAGAGCTAGGAATAAAATCCAAGAGTCCTGACTCCCAGCAGCCACCCCTGCTTGAGCCACTGTTTGGCTTGCAGTTTGCTACCTTTTTGGAAACAGGGAGCTGACTCAGCACTGCATTCCCCACTCCAAGCAGAGGCAGCTCACAACTTCCTAGTGCCTGGAACAGCCAGATTCCACTTCAGGCCCATCGTTAACCTCAATGGTGAGTGGCGAAGTGTGCGAATCCAACTGGCCTGTCCACATTCTAGCAGGGTACAAATACCCTGAGCACTTCAAGCTGCACTTCCTGTCCTAGGCTAACATGCCCTGTAGTGCCCCACTCCAGAGCTGACTGTATGTCACCAGCGGCTAGCTGATTCTTGCATGCTGCACTCTTATCTGGGAATCCACCCTCTGATGCCAGATGACATGGATTGTTGTTCTAAAATCTACTCTGGTGACAAGGGCTGGGGAGGTCAGGTGACTTGGTTGCAAAACTATTTCAGCAGAGGAAGTAGCAGGCTGTCTGGACAAGGTTTCCAGCTAGTTAATTGTAGGCCTCATAAAAATGCTAAAGTATTAAGGCTACTGGATTATTCTGACAATAATGCTTGGGATCCCAACTCAGATTGGAGACCCTCCTCATCAGGCCAGAGGCTGCACAGCCCTGCCTCGCCCCCTCGCAAGATCAAGGGCCCTATGGCACCAAACATTGTGCACAACAAGATCAGGGTTCCCCATCATACCAGGCACCGCATAGACCAAGATCAAGGTCCCCCAGCACTGCACAGACCCCCCCCAACCCAAATCAGAGGCCCCCATTGGGCTGGGAGTCACACAGACCCCCCCCCAGACCAAGATCAGGATCGCCCAGTTGCATCAGCCCCCACAAGGACAGTGCTGGCTAGTCCCTGACCTGATGAGCTTCTAATTGAAACAGACAAAGGATGGGAGTGGAAACTGAGGAACAGAGAGACAGTGGCAGAGTTGGGACTAGAAACCAAATGTCCTGCCTCTCAGCCAGTGCCCTGGCCACTAGACCATACTGCCACCATGTGTCACACACAGCTTAACAGGAGCAGAAGGAAGCAGCCAGTCCAGCGGCAGCCAGCTGAGGCTGTATTGTGCCTCATGGAACAGCTTCCTGGAAAGCCAAGAATAGGGAGGGTGATTGAGACATGGCAGGGAGGGGAGGGCAAGTAAGGAGGGACAGTGGGACACAGTAGTGGCGGTGGGGGGACACAGAAAGCCAGTCCCAACATGCCAGGGGAACATCATTCTAGCAGGTGTACAGTGACCGCAGCTGCTAATTATAACGCACTGATGAAGGACAGCAGCCCTGTTCCCCAGCAGGTAGGACAACAGCCACCTCTGTGCAAGGGGCGGGTCTCACTGGCACTAGGATTACAGGCTGGTTGGCCAGCCCAAAATGGCAACATCCCCCACTGCCACCCCCTGGGCTGGCAAGGAAACTAAGGCAGGGCTGGGCCAGTGCAGAGAACAAGAGGGAGCAGATTTCATGAGGGGATCTAGTGGGTTAGAGCAGGGGGGGGCTGGGAGTCAGGTCTAGCAGTAAGCAGGGGGCTGGGAGACAGGACTCCTGGGTTCTATCCCAGCTCTCCTGCTAACTCACTGTGTGCCACTGGGAGGTGCAGCCCCTGTGCCTCAGTTTCCCAATCAGAGACAATGCCTCTCCTCCCCTCTCCCCATACGGAAGCTCTGTGCTTGTTTTGAAGCCAGTCAGGAAACCCTGAGTCACAGACCAGATTAATGAGCAGCTCCGGTGCTGGCGTGAGCTCAGGGCATTCATCAGCCCTGGGGTCTGATCACTCACCTACCCACACTCTCCCCTCCCCCTTTGGTATTTTCTGTATCCATGGCACACCATGAATATATACATCCAGCGCAGCCTCACCCGCGGTGCCAGGCTATCCCCAACAACCAGCAGGGCACACCCAAGAGCAACTGGCATTACCAAGCCACTCGCAATACAGCACCACCACCTGAGGGCCTAGAGCTGGAGAGAGAACCCAGGAGTTCTGGCTCTTTGCCCCACTCTGACCCTCTTGACCCCACTCCCCCATTTTGATATTGACATCAGAAATATCTCCCCCTCAATTGCTACACACAGCAGTGGAATTCCATTCCTCACTCTACCACGGAACCTCCATGCAAGCTTGGGCCAGTCACTGCCATTGCTCTGTGCCTCAGTTTACCCATGTGTAAAATGACCTTTCGGGGGAAGAGAAATGGAGAAATCTATTATTAACGTTAGTGAGGCTTCCACAGAGGATGCCACAGATGCAGCTTAGCAGAGCCCAGGGGGTCCATTCCCAAAACAGGGAGCCAAAGAGACCCTAGCAAATTCCAGAGTGGCCAGGCAACTGTGGACAGAACAGGATTAAATGAGGCTGCAGTACCTCAGATGCCATGAGGAGCCCATTCCCCCTTGGCTGTCAGGGCCTACCAGCTGGGGGAAGCAGTGCAGGCATTGGGGGCAGCATCAGGCAGGGATCCCTGGGCAAGAGACAGCCACAACCCATTAGCAGACTGTCCGCCAACAGCCTTGCTCCCCCCATGCCACCTTGCTCCAATCAGACCCCATTCCCCTTTCCTTTATCCCAGGGCCCAAATATCCACCAGCCACGAGATGTCAGGATCTGAGACGGTACAGGTGGCAGAAACCTTTGGGGACTCTCCCCACACCCCCAATCCTCCCAGCTGCCCCACCCCTAAGGTGGTTGCATTTCTGGGGCAGGGGAGTGGAGAACTGGGGCAGGAGATGGGAAGGTGGATGGCCACATGCATCGCCTCATGGCTTTACAGCACCCAAACCTGGAGGCCAGCCAACTCACCTAGCTTCTGTGGTGACCGCCCTCTCTGTGACCGTGACCCTGTCCCACCTCCATCTCCATTAACAGCATGTGATGCAATAATGGGGGCTCGATGACCAATGACCCCACAGGCAGCAGCCATGAAAGCTTCTAGCAGCCCAGAGAAGACGCAGAGGTACAGACATACACTGCAGGTGGATCAGCTCCAGAGGAAACAGACACCCAAGAGCCATCTGCTGCCAGAGTCCAATTCCCAAAGGTTGGACCAGAACCAGACCACTGCCACCAGGGACGTATCACACAAAAGCACCACCCATAGTGCCAGGGACACTTGCAGTGAGTGAGGGGCTCAGGAGGCAGCACTTCCCCCCCCCCGCCCCCGTCAGTGCTGAACCCAATGTCCCAGCCGCAGAGTGGTGCTGGGTGGGCTTGTGCTTCAGAAAGTGGGTTGGGGACTTAGCAGGGGGTGCTCTCCCCTCTGCAAGAGTTCAAAGATGAGTCACGGCACATGCCTGCAAGCAGGGGTTCTCAAACTGGGGGTCGGGACCCCTCCTGGGGTCATGAGGTTATTACCTGGAGGGGTCACAAGCTGTCAGTCTCCACCCCAAACCCCGCTTTGCCTCCAGCATTTATAATGGTGTTAAATATATATTGAAAAAGTGTTTTTAATTTATTTGGGGGGGGGGTCACACTCAGAGGCTTGCTATGTGAAAGGGGTCACCAGGACAAAAGTTTGAGAACCACTGAGCATAACCCATCCCTCAGCCCCCTAGGCTCTTCTCTCCCCCCCATTCTGTTGACGTCCCTCAATTCCAAGCCACAGCTTCACTGAGTGGCTCCACTCTGATTCTCCTTCCCAACCTCCCCCACCCCACGAGCAACACACCCCAGGCCCCATGCAGCTTCCTTGTCCCCTCATTCCCTTCACACTGGGGCACTGGAAACCGGGGCCTGACACTTGCCACAACACAATGCTGGGCTATTATTTGGGACATGGTGACACGACCCACCACTCAGGGACATACCCCACTTCCCTAAGACACTATACCTGGGGTGACAGCAAGGTTATTAACCCAGCAGCTACAGCAGCCCCTCCCCCAACTCAAGGTGGGCAGAAGACAGGGAACGGTGGCCCAGCTCCAAGGAAGGTGGAGAAACTGAGGCACTGCACTGCTGCTAATATAAACCAGGGGAAGAAATGTAAGGGTGGGCTAAGTGGGTGAATGGCTCAAATACAAGCTGTGGTAATCTAGCCGTCCAGTCCCAGACCTGGACTTTAGTGTCCACCAGTCTGGTCCTGTCCCAAACCTGGACTTTTGCGTCCAAAGTTTGGGGGCTTACCTGAAACTCCCCCAAGCTCACTACCAGCTTGGATATTCTCGCTGCCACCAGATCAGGAATTAATCTATGGGGCCTGATCCCCCCTTTCCTCCCTCTGGTGTCCCCAACCCTCCCTTGGTGGGACACCCAGATTCCCAATCCCTTGGATGCTAAAAGCAGGGAAAATAACCCCTTCCCCCTCCTTATCAGGCTTGCCTCGCGGCTAACCTGTGTGACCCAAGAAACCAGCTTTTCTGCTTCCCTCAGGACAATGGAGATGCAAAATACCCACAGCTGGGCTCTGCCACCCCCCTTGCTCCAGGAATGAGGGAAAAACTGTAACCACCAGAGAACAGAGAGAATTCTTCGTCTCTTTCCCCGTAGTCTGCTCTTTCCCTGGACCCAAATAGGAAAATAGCCCACAGCCTGGCTTTTCCCTTTGCCTCCCTAGGAAAAGAACTTTCACAAGGTTTAACAAGAAAACTTTATAGAAAAAAAGAAAGAAAATATAAAACAATCATCTTGCATTAAGAAACTCAATACAGGCTCTTGCTTATAAGAAAATATAAAGAAACAGTCTGATTTAAAAGATAGCCCAATTAAACCAGCACAACAAATTAACATACAGGTAAATACACCCCAAAGACCATCATAGCTGAATTACTTTGCGGTTCCTGGGTACTTACAGATGTTTAGAAGAAGTATTAGGAGAGAATTAGAAGAAGACTTGTTTCCTCATAGCTAAGAAAACAACAAAGACCCCGAGTATACAAATTCCCGCCCCTGACTTTAAACAATCCAGTTCTCTGATTGGTCCTCTGGTCAGGTGTTCGGTTACCCTTTTCAGGTAAAAGAAACTTAACCCTTACCTACCTATCCATTTATGACACAAGCACACACCCCACAAGGTGTAAGACTACAGAGTTCGGCTCCACAGCAGTGGGGGTGAAACTTCTAGCATTAGCTTCATACCAGCCTAGGTAGGGGTACGAGACAGAGCACTGGACTAGAAGAGGGTGGGTGTCTGTCCAGCCCTTTCCTGGTTGTCTCATATCATAGAAGATTAGGGTTGGAAGGGACCTCAGAAGGTCATCTACTCCAATCCCCTGCTCAAAGCAGGATCCCCAGATGGATTTTTACCCCAGTTCCCTAAATGGCCCCCTCATGGATTGAACTCACAACCCTGGGTTTAGCAGGCCAATGCTCAAATCACTAAGCTATCCCTCCCCCACAGGAGCCAGGAGACTATTAGCCAGGAGACTGGCCAGATAGGCTCAATGGAACTTCACTCCAGCAAATGAAATCCGCAAGGAACAGGCCATGGAAATATACCAGCATCAGCACCCCACGGACCATCCTAGCACACAGGGTGGGAGTTGGGTTAACCAACTCCTCCATGAGGCCACTTCCCAAGTGGTCCGTCCCCGCCTCGTCCCAAAAACACACAGTGCAGTTAGTGCTCTATAAGCTGGGTATTTCAGAGACATGACCCTGAGCATGGAGTACTGCCTGGGCAGCTGGGAGGCAGTGAAACACACAAGGGATGACAACCCATCCTGAAGCTAATTTCTTCCTAGTGGGATCAGTCACTGTCACTAATCGCACCCACCCTCTCTTCCCAGTCACCAGTCTACTTTCTGGCCCTGCATACACCTAGTGCCTACCCCTCCCCCACAGTCACACTGCCCTGTGTCCCTCATCTACGTATATAGGCAGATGCCTCTCAAGATCCTTGCTACTCCTCCCTGAGCCCCATCCCAGGCCCTCAACCCTATGGATCAGGGGATATGACTCCCATCTGGGCTCCCCACATCACCTGGTTCTCCCCTCTTCCCCTTCAGCTCCCAGCTACAGATCTAGGCCCATGCCACCTCCAATGCCTCAGGACAGATTCCAGCCCCACTCCAACCCCCCACGTCGAGGTGGATGTCGTGCAGCACACAACCTCTCCCCTCCAGCTCCCCACCCCCCACGTCGAGGTGGATGTCCCGCAGCGCCCCCACCCCTGCCTCGGCCCCTCACCCAGATGTCGAGGTGAATGTCCCGCAGCGCCCCGGCGCCCTGGTACAGGTCCAGGCTGAGCTGCTCCAGGCTCAGCCGCTCCTCCAGGTAGTGGCCCAGGTAGTGCTGCAGCAGGTAGCGGCAGGCCCGCTTCTTGATGGAGCTGGACCAGGGGAAGAACCAGCGGGACATGGCTGGGTGGGGGACAGGGGGCCTGGGGGCAGCTCTACCCGGCCCGGGGTGCGCCCGCCCCACCTCAACTTCCCTCTGCCCCGCTCGGCTCCGCGGCCGGCTTGTTTTCTCCCAGCACTGGCCCGCTGGCAGGGCAGGCGCCGCAGTGATTGGCTGGGAGAATGTGGCCCGTCCCCTCGCGCTCTGTTCTGATTGGCTCCGTGGTAAAGCGCCACAAAGCGACCCAGGCAGGTATGAAATAGAGTCCAGAGACCGAGACTGCGTGTGCGCGCGTTTTTGCCGCTGTGACGAGGCTCGGACCGTGCAGGCGTCCCACTGACCAGAGCAACAAATGGACTCTGCGGGTGCTAAATAGGTCCCGACGCCTCCTTACTGCGCATAGGCGCAGTGGGCTGAGCTAGAAAGCGACACCCCTAGTGCCAGATAGGTGCCACCCACTCGTCCGCACAGCGCATGCGGGAAGGGGCCAATACGAGGAAGTGGCGTGAAATAGTTTCTAAGGCCCCATTTTACAGACAGGGAACTAAGGCAGAGGATACGTGATTTGCCCAAGGTCACACACAAATAAATAGCAGAGACTAGACTCGAGTCTTTTGAGTCCTAGCCACTGGACCGTCAGCCAAGAGCCCCAGATAATACCATGCCTGGAAGGGGACATGGTGAGGGATGGGAAAGCTTCAATTAAACATTGGCGGGGACTTAGCAGGATGCAATAACATTGCAGTGTCTTCTCAGTGGAATGTGATGTCATCATTCTGTGTAGTGATGTCATTTCACCTTCCTGTAATGCCATAATAAAATTGGGCCCAACCAGGGCCATGCCCGTAGCACATACCAGTTCAGTCTCCTGGGGACTGAAATGCTTTAGCTGTGATGTTAACTAAAATATTTGAGCTTAATATACGGGTAACTGGGTGAAATTCTCTAGCCTGTGATATAGAGGTGGTCAGACTGGAGATGATCTAATGGCCCCTTCTAGCCTTAAATTCTGTGAAACTGTTAAACCAACAAGAGACTCCAGCTGGGAGGAACAAAAGCAGCCAAAACAAGGACCTTTGGACAGCCAAAGAACTGCCCACAGTTTTGGTTGGACTTTCTCTGCCATATGCTGATTGGCTGTTTGCTCTAACCCTCTACCACCCTCACACTCTCTTCATCCTGCTTCACTCTACACCTGTCTCTCTTACCATCTCCTCCCTTGCTCTGTCCCCCTCATCATCCTTTTCTACACCTTTCTTCCGATTTAGCCCCCCCGCTCTAAAATAAAACCTCCTCACCCCCAAAAATCATTAAACTAGCATGCTATTTGCTGCCATAACATAGATTGCTCTGCCTGTGTAGATACCCCTTCCCCCATGCTGTGTCTGTCTGATCTATTGAGAATGTAGGATTTTAGAGGCAGAATCTGCCTGCTACTCTGTGTTTGTGCGCCCTTAGCACCATGGGGTAGCGTTCTTGGCTGTTCCTTAGGCAATACCATACTAAACTTGATGAACAACAATAGTGCTGCATTGTAACATCACTGTGTTACATTGTGATATCATAGCACTGTATTTTGATGTCATAGCACAGCATTATGTCATTGCATTGCCTTGTGATGTCCTAGCACTATATCATGATGTCACTATGACAGTGATACCATCATGCTAGCTGTATTGTGATGTCAGTGTGCTTCCTCATGTCGTCACAATGCTGTATTGTGATGTCACCGTGTCACATTCTGATATCACATTGTGATTAGCTGTGTGATGTCATAGTGCTGCACTGTGTTGTTACAATGCCATTGCACCCCAGGAAAATGTCAACAACTGGCATGGATAAAACCCAGTGAGGCATTGTCAAAACATCACCCAATTGCACTAGAATGTCCTCCCAGTGGTAGTGCAGAAATGTCACCCTGGCAGGACATGCAAAGTGCCCTCGCTGTGGCACAGCACCACAAGCTGGTGTCCATATGCTGCTGCAGCATCGAGCACAACAACATCATGACAACCCAGGCAGCAGCATGGCCTATGGAGGGGATGCTGTGGTATCTTATGGTCTCCCCAAATTCTCCTGGCAGCTGCCAAAACCCCACAAACTGAATCTTCCACAAGGAAAGCGGGAAGATTGTGGAGAATACACGATGGGCAGCAGCTTCAGCCGTGGTTAGACAATTCCTTTTCTATACTTGTTCTGTGTTTGTACAGCTCCTAGCACAATTGGGGCCTGTTCCGTCATTGCAACTCCTAGAGTTACTTCAGTACAGAGAACAACCAACAATAGTGTGACATTCTATACCTTGGGGGAGTGTACTGTAACCCCTTGTAACCGGGCGTGACTCACCCCTGCAGTGCCTCCTGCTGGTCACTCCTGGGAATTAGCTCAAACTTGCAACTGGAGCACCTGCTGTAGGCCAGTGATCCACCTTCTGCTACTGGCCCCTTGTCCCCCCCTGGACCCCAGTGCCCCTTTTACATGGGGTTCTGCCCCCCAGCAGTAATCCCTTTCTCTTAAGGGTTTCCCCTCCCTGGGAACCCCCCACCCTCTATCCCCACTTTGCTTCAGTGTCTTGGCTACTGCCAGTCATTGTCTAGCCCCAGGCCCTGGGGCAGACTGCAGTATCAGCCACTCATCATCAGCAAAGGGGTTTGGACCTGCTGCCTTGGCCTACCCCTGGGTTGCACCCAACCAACCCAGTACCTCCTGGCCTAATCTAGGCACAGCCCTGGGCTTCCAGGCAGGAACTCCCCAGCTCCTCTGCCTTTCCCCAGCACTGTTTCCCTAGGTACCTGCTCTGGTTTCAGCAACCAGGCCCTTCCCTCTACAGGCAAAGGCAGACTCTCTGGGCTCCTGGCTTCTCTGCCTTTTATAAGGGCCTGTGACTCAGTTTGGGGCATGGCCCAGCTGCTGCCACTTCCCCAATCAGCCCAGCTCAAAAGGCTGTTGCTCCAGCCCCAGCCCTTTTCTGGGCTGTTTTAACCCTTTCAGGGCCGGAGCAGAATCCACTTGGTAAACCCCCATATTCCTCATTTCATATAATCTGATCTTACATATAAAGCATGCCTTATAAGGTATCAGTGGACAGGTTATGATCTGCTGAAAGTCATTTCTCTATCCATAATATGCTCATCATTAATGCATATGAAGTTATGAGAATTGTGTTGTATGGTGGTCACTAAAACATGCTGTAAATTGGGGAATCAGCCAGATATTAGCTCCCCAGAGGCAACAGGCGGGGTGTCAAACATCCCATCAAGAGCTATTGTCCAGCAAGGGAACTACAATGCAATGACTCACCTGCATGAGGCCACACCAGGGAATTGCTCAACCTTGCCTGGGGAGACTCAGGAATGCCCCCCTGACATGGCTGGACATGTGCTCCCCAAACACATGGACTGAGTGTATAAAACAGACAGAGTGGACACATACTGGGCCCTTCTTCTGCCCACACCTTCTCTGCAAGCAACTAAGACACTGAGAAGACGACAATACTCCAACAGAGGAGACTGGCCCAAGTTTAAGGAACAAACTGTATATTAAGGACTGCAATATCCAATGGGATGAGAAAAGCTGCTTAATCTAGATGTCGCTAAGTCTAATAGGGCTGAGAGTTTAGACTGCGTGCTTATCTTTTATTTTATTTTGGTAACCACTCTGACTTTTTGCCTTAATATCACTTAAAATCTATCTTTGTAGTTAATAAATTTGTTTGTTTATTCTACCTGAAGCAGTGTGTTTGGTTTGAAGTGTGTCAGAGACTCCCCTTGGGATAACAAGCCTGGCACATATCAATTTGTTAAATTGATGAACTTATATGAGATTGCAGCGTCCAGTGAGCACAACTGGACACTGCAAGAAGGAGGTTCCTAGGGTTGTGTCTGGGACCAGAGATATTGGCTAGTGTCATTCGGTTGCACAATCCAAGGAGCAGCTTACGTGCTAAAGGCTGTGCGTGAACAGCCGAGGAGTGGTGGTTCTCACAGCAGAGCAGGGCTAAGTTGGCTCCCAGCATCAAGGATTGGAGTGACATAGCAGATCACCAGTCTGGATAACACCAGAGGGGAACGCCACAGTCATCTTATTTTCTAACAATAATAATCATATTTTCCATCTGCCTCCAACAGGCAACTCCACAAGCTCCTCAGCAATCACAAAATCAGTGGCTAGAAGGGAACAATCAATTCCAACATTTCACGGACTGTTCCAGGTCTCAATGGGCAGCACTCTCTGGATTATGGGGAAATTTGGAAAACCGGAAGAGCCCAGATTCCACTACAATAAGGCCGATTTGGTGCAGCAAGCAGAGGAAGCTCTGTGAAGCCACCTGCTGCTGCTTAGGAAAATTACAAGCAGTAACATGATGCTGTTCTTTCTCATCAAGTGTACTGCCTGGCCTCCACCAGCACGAATAATATGTTCAGCACCTAGCACAATGGAGCCCTGGCCCGTAAGTGGGGCTCCTAGCACAGCTGAAATGCAAATCCCAAATCAATGTGAACTTCGAATACCCACAACCCGCTGTGAGGGTTGTGAGCTGTGACGGAGTGATCAAAGGGCATCAGCACTGAATGGCTGTCTCCCGGGGAAACAATTGGGTAGCTACGGCAATGCCAAGGGAATCGCTCTTCCCAGAAGCCTGAACACACAACTGCACCTGATCACAGGGGCAGAGATGTGCTTCTCCAGCCAGAGGTGGCATTTCCATGGCCACAGAAACAACACACCCAGAAGGAACGCTTGCCTCCACAAAGGGCTGGGACAAACCCAGGGCCTTTAAAGGGGCTGAAGTGCGGAATTTGCTGTTAATCCATAGACCTGTAACTCTCCCAACACTTTAAGAGAGTGTGTGTATGTGTGTGTTTTGCATGTGTGTGCGCGTGTCGTCCTCTGCCCACAGCCGGAGGGAATGAGCCTGCTTTGTGTGCAAGCACCACACGCATGCACCTAAGAAATTCCTTGCTAGGTGTGTGCGTTCATATGTTTGGGGACGGGGTTCCAGCTACAAACTGACCCATGCTGCGCTAAGTGGCTTCATACAGCCAAAAACACAGATATCTTCTTTGGAGTTCTAGCTTCCAAGATTTCATTTTGAAAAATTCAACACATTTCAGCAGCTTCTAACAAAGTAGCTGGTTGCACTCTCCCGTGACAGTTCCCGGAATACAGCTGATAAAACTGTCCTTAAGATGTAGAAGTCTGTAGTACATCTTAGGTGTATATGTAAAGTGATGGTTTTATATAACTGTTAGTTTTAAATATTTTAGAAAAAACACCAGCGCCAGTGTGAAGTTTCCATTGTCGTGTGATTTGGGGGGCGTGTATAAAATAGATAGCTAATGGTTAATGTTTCTTTTACCTGTAAGGTAACAAAGGGAACCACACACCACGAGGACCCATCAGAAAACTGGATTTTTCAAAGTCAGGAGGAATTTTGGGTCTGAAGTCTTTCGTCTGTCTCTCAGACTATGAGAAGGTCTTTCTGTCTCTATCTTCTGTTTCCAACTTGTAAGTACAGGTAGGAAAACAATATAGGCTTTTATGTTGTGTTTGGTTGTATTTACATGTGGTGTAGCTGTGCTGGAATGTTTTCAAATTGGATATCTTTTTGAATCAGACTGTTTATGTCATTTTGTTTCTTATAAGCAATAGCCCTTAGTATGTCATCTTGATACAGAAATATTGATTGTCTTTTTCTTTCTTTTTTTTATATAAAGTTTTCATTTAAACTTGATTTGAGTTTTTCTCTCCTGGGTAGGCTAAAGAACGAAGGAAGGGAAATTCTCTTTGTGTTAGATTCCTACGGCGGGTAAAGCTTCTGTCAGTCACCAGGGAATTGGGTGGGGAGGGGCGAGGAGAGATAGAATGCTTTTCTGTTTCCTTGTATTGTGGGGTTTGTCCTGTGGGATTAGAGGAGACATGCTTCTTGTATGTGTGATAAAAGTTGCATCAGTACTCCCAGGTTAGCCCAGAGAGGAAGGTCTGGGTGGGAGAGAAGAGGGGAAGGGATGGGTTGTTTTCCTCTTGTTGTGAGACTCAGAAGTCTCTGAGTCTTGGGTCCTTCAGGGATAGGTTTTGTGAGACCAGAGAGAGGCAGGCGCATAATTTCCTGCTCGGTGGCGCAGGGATAGATCCAAGCTGGTAAATTAAGCTTGGGGGTTCATTGCTAGGCACCCACATTTGGATTGCTAAGGTTCAGAAATGGAAAGATGCTTATGATAATTCCCTGGGGCTACGCCAAGACTCAGAACTCTGAGTCTCTCACAACAAAGGAAATAACCCATTCCCTTCCCCCTCCTCTCTCCCACCCGACTTCCTCTTCTGGGCTAACTGGAGATACTGATGCAATCTTTTTACACTCACAATACCAAGAGCATTCTCCTCGTATCCACCAAGAGACAACCCCAAGTACAAGGAAACAGAAAAGCATTCTCTCTCTCCGTCCCCTTCCACAATTCCCTGGTGCTGCAGAGCGTTTACCCTCCGTGATCTCCCTCAAAGATTCCCCCTTCCCTGTTCCTTAGGCCTACCCACAGAGGAAAACTCAAACAAGTCTTAAAAAGAAACTTTATATAAAAAAAAGAAAGAAAAAGACATCAATATTTCTGTTTCAGATGACATAAGGGCTATTGCTTAGAAGAAAAAATGAATAAACAGTCTGATTCAAAAAGATATCCAATTTGACACATTCCAGCAGCTAACACACATGGAAATAAACCAAACCAACATAGCCTATATTGTTTTCATTACCTGTACTTTCAATTGGAAGAAGATTAGAAGATGAAGAACCTTCTCATAGCTGAGAGACAGAAAAAGACTCAGACCCCAAAAAATTCCCTCCCGACTTTGAAAATCCAGTTTTCTATTGCGTCCTCTTCTTTGTCAGGGTTTGGTTCCGTATTTGTTAACCCTCTTACAGGCTAAAAGAAACATTAACGCCATTTAAAGCTATCATACTATTTATATGAACCTTAGTTACCTCCTTTGTGCCCTTATTGATCTATCTCACTCTTGTGCAACTCATGCGTTATTCTAGGAAAACCTCTAGTCTCTCTACGCCTTAAGTGTGTGAGAGTTTCCAAGGATGAGCCATTAGGATAAGTTGAACTTAGTAGGACTCGGGGGCGGACTTAGACGTGCAACTGTTTCGGCAGGGAATCTAAACACGGGCTACAGTCCCACTGCTCAAGAAGGTGTTCACGAAATGGAGCGGTATAACCCTGAGCCAGAGCAAGGGACAGGCGGATCAGAGGCTCATCAGCAGAGGGGGCTGAGCAGGAAGGGGATCCAGCAGGTTGAGCCACCTCCCACACAACACCAGTGCCCATTTTGAAACCAGGCATTCGACAAGCTGGTACAGTTGACCCCAGAGATATTAGCAGGTGGCTGTCCACCTGGCTACTTAACTAGCAAAAACAACGACTGCATACCGTCCACTACCAATCCGCCAGGCTTTGACCATTGCATCGACTACTACTTCAGAGGAAGAGCATTCCATTGATTCCCTCAGCTGAGGGTTCTAGTCAGCTGGATGATGCTCACAGCAGCGGGAGTGTCACGATGGCACTGTCACACATAGCCTTACTGGTTTTTTCCCCAGCCTTGAGTCTTTGAGCCCACTACCTGTATCACTGTTGCGTTTGGTGATGAAATATGTTCTATTCTAAGATGTCTGCTGTTGCAAGCAGCAAGAGAATCTGCTCTTTGCTTGAATCTTTTTAAACGCAACAGTTCTGGTGGGATAAGAGTATGCTCCCTGGAACTGGGCTATGGGTGTTTCGGGGGTTGGGGGGTTTTACAAAAGAGGATTGTCTGTATGCGTTTTGGTCCCTTCTGTTCCAGACGGGTGATATAGCACAGGGGGATTAAACAGGTACACTAGGAAAATACGACTGATTCTCGTGTCTCCCTTCTTTCTCCTTCTGGATAGAAGACCAATTTACAGTTCTACCCCACCTTTGGCCGATGGCAGGCAATATTAAATAGGTGCATTTCAACAGAGTCACACAAAGCTTTCCATGTCAAACCCTTTACTAGCAAAGGATTTTCTTAATACAGCTAGTGATATGAGAAAAGTTAAGTATACAAATTAAACACCGCCATGTTAATATGCCTAAGCAAATTGACATTCAAAGTCCAATCTACTGCTGGGGGAAAGATCAACCCACCTCTTGTGATTTGATCAGACAGCTGAGGCACCTTTATTTGATATATCAGATAACATATGCTATGTGGGCAGAGAGACGGCATGTCCCCGTGCAAGGCTTCAGCTCTCTCCCAGACAAAATCAACATCAATGCTTAATATAGCTCAAAACGCAAATAGCATATTCTTTGAAGTCATATTCCTTACTATTTGCTTATATATGGCTTACTGCACAAACCATTTAATATTCCCCTATATGGCATAAAATATTCAAAAATGCAAGACTAATTGTTTTACTTCCTTACGACATTCGCTTGACTGACATAGCCCCTGATGTTCCGTTATCCCTACTTGCGTTTACTTTTGGCAGGTCAGTGCAGGCCATTTTTTAGGGTCCTGTGACTGAAGTCCAGTTCCCCAATTCCAGAGTGGCTTTCTATGCCTGATAATTGTTTTAAATCTTAATAAACAAGCTTTTAACCTAGAATACATGATTAAGCAAGGCTTTTAAATACTCAGCTTGGTTCCTAGGAATTCCATCATAGGCCTTTTACCAAGGTTATAATAGAGCAAACTGATTTAAATACACAGACAGTTGTTTCATTTCAGGTCTAGGCCAACAGGGCCTTAGCAAGCATACTTATGCTAAATAAATCCTATAAAGTTACTGCTAGAATGATGCCATGCAGTGTTTAGCTGGTGACTTTTAATCGGGTGTCATATACTTGTCAGTACCAATGAAATTAGTACCCTTTAATTTATAATCAATAAAAATGCAAAGCCTGATCCATCAACTCGTGTAATAAAAGATCCAATGAGGCAATAAGGTAATGAGGCAGCAGGGGTTTCCTAACACACCAATTCTGCCCCCAGCATTTGCCAGTCCCTGATCAGCCATGACTGTAAATCAGTTGTGCAACACGCAAGTAGGTCATTCTGGTAGATTGTATATGTGCCGGAAAGATGTTACTAGCTCTCAAGGGTTTACAGGTCGTCTAGTGGGAGATGTCCCCCTTTCATCCTTGTGGCAGTGTCACCAAAAAAACTAAAACCAAGCTGCAGATCCCAGCTAAAAGCACCTTTCAATTTTGCTTCTGTGAAAAAAACTGGTTGTCTGGTTCTTATTCTATCTTAGTTTCTGTGTGGTCTCTATCTGTAGTATCTGAAGCTCCCATAGATTGATGATTTAGCCCATACCATCGCGGGCAGGAAGCTATAGCCCCACTTACAGATGGGACAATGTGGCACTTGAAGTGACGAAGTGGACACGTGTCCCACTCACGGGAGCCAGGATTGAACTCATGTCTCCAGAGTTCCAGTCCAGTGCTGACACAGGAGCCTGTGTTTTAAATTTGGTTTTCTTGGTTCCCTGCTTCTTTCTCAGTTCTTTCTTTGCTCCTTTTCTTTATGCCTCTGAAAACAAAGGAGAAAGAAGACACAAAGCACAAACGCAGATCATAAATAAAAGAACATTCATAACTAAGCTTGTCTTTATCTGTCAAGGCTTGTGTAAAGTGTTTAAATGTCTGTCCTTCTATCCATCCCCTATCAACCTCCTAGATAGCAACCATCCATCCATTGCCCATGCACAACACCCAGTCATCTCCCAAATCACCCGCTATCTATCAGCCTTCCTATAACACCACCCTCTATCCATCACACCACCACTGCATCCATCTATTTTTCATACATTTCACAGCACCGTGTCCATGTACACACACACACTCATGTTCCGACACATACCTCAGGCTCAGACACACCGATCTGCTCACCCTCAATGTGCCCATCATACCAACTAGTCCATCCACCTGCTTCTTGCCGTCGGCTAGTGGGACCCCACGCAAGTCTCTGCAGTAAGCAATGACCAGGAGCCGCTGTGCATGGGCACTGCCCAAACAGGAGCAGGGTGCAGGGAGGAGACAAAGCCTGGGTCATCTACACCATGGGGCTGCCACGCCTGCCAGCGAGGCCTCCATGTAAGGTGACCCCCCGCTGTCTGCCTGGGGAAAGAAAGACCACGGACTGAGCAACCATTGTGGTAAGTTAGTAATATAAGCAGATTTCGTAAATTTGCCTATTGAACTAAGTAACTCTTTATTGGCATATCCCCCTTGCGTCAAATCCACTTCCATCTCACCATAGCTCATCAGCTGCCCACCTTTACTGACACATTAACTACATCACTGGCCCGCTCCCCCATAATCTGTCCCCAGCACCAGCTCCAGGGCTCCCAATGGGACACTGAAGCAGCTGCTTTAGACCCCAGGTGGGAGGGAAGCTGAAATCAGGAGTGTCCCAGCTAAATGGGGAGGCTCAGCAGGATCTGCCCCAGCAGGACCGGAGGGCGCAGATAATTGGAGACATCCACAGAGCTCAACCGTGTCCCAGCTGAGGAGGGACTGGAATGGCTAGCTGATTGAGGGAGGAACCCCAAGGAGGGACACCTTGGACCTGAGCAATGGGACGCTTAGGCTGGGCCTCAGGGCGTCATTCCTCACCGTGCGGGGGGTATTAGATTGAACATCTCAAGTCACTAGGCTCCCAGCCCTGCTCCCTGTGCTTCAGGCAATGCTGCCTCCATTGATGCTGTCCAGCAGAGGGCGCCACCCCACTCACCTGATGACAGTGGGGTAGAGCTCAGTGGTATACAGGTAGGAGCAGCTGGAGGAGGAGGAGAAGAGCCCTTTTCCCAGGACAGTCAGGGTAATCAGCAGCACCTCCATGCCTAGGGGGAGAGAAGGGAGGAGGACCCAGAATGCATCAGGCTGAGAAGAGCCCCCACCCCAATGCACTGTATCTCCTTTTGCTCTGGGGGTGCCTATCACTAACTCAGAGACCCAGCACTGGGTGATGGGCAGCCCAGGACCAAACCCACCACGCTGGAGTTTCATGGCGCCATAGCAGGGCAGGGGCACCGGACACTTACCAGTCCCCTGGGCCACCTGTAGAGCTACAATCTTGGCCACTGGCCGAACCTCCTTCCCATCAACAAAGCCACCCCAGCTTCCACCGCACCATCACCGGCTCAGTTTCCTGCACAGCAGGGAGGACGGGATACCAGGCTGGATGGGCCCATTGGTCTGATCTGAGATGGCAGGGAGTGGGGGCTACCGGGTCTGATCTGGGCTGGGTTGCATGCTGGTGAAGCCCAGGGCAGCGGGGAGTGCTATGCTGACTTGGCCGAATGCCCTGGACTCACCCTGCGGCACGGGGACGCTGGCCAGGATGAAGAGTCCCCCCAGGACCAGGCAGGCGGCCTGCGTGAGCCGGCGCCCCAGGCGGTTGGCGACTACAGCCACCAGCATGCGGAAGGGCATGTCCACAGCGCCAAAGATCAGCTGCACCAGGAAGATGCTGATGCCCCCGAAGCGCTGCAGGTTCAGGCCCAGGTGGTAGAAAGAGAAGCTGCTGGAGAACCTGTCGGATGGGACAGGGAGAACTGAGGTGAGGGGGGGGGGCTCAAATGGGGAGAGAGTCTGGCTGTCTCCAAGACCCATTCCCGTCTGTTTGTCTCTCTCTCTCTTTTCTGTCTGTCTCTCCTTCATATCTGCCTCTTCCCGTCCTCTGGTCTGTCTGGTTCTCCCTCCCCATTTCTGTCTGTCTTTGTCTCCAGCTGCTCGGGAGGGAGGAGGGGAGAGAGACTTTCCTGTTCACATGGGGGGATCCCCGCAGGGTTTTCGTGACACCCACATTTACTTACAGGGGGTTTCCCCACTGGAGAAACTCCCTGCCTAATTACAAACCCAGACACTTGGGGGCCAAAGCAAAACTGAGCCTCCCCCCCTGCCTCCTCTTAGCTTAAATCAGTGCTGTGGGGATAAACACTCTGCTCGCATCCTGACTACGGAATCCTCTGCGGGAGTAAGCAGCATGGGGACTAAAACTCAGATCCTCCTGCCATCTGAGCCCCAAGGGGAATCCCCCTCCTCAGCCAGCAGTACAGGGGCTCTAACACACATCTGTCCCTAAGTCTCACCTACCTAAGCCTGAGGGGAATCCCCCTCCTCTGCCCCTAAGCCTCACCTCCTGCCATCTGAGCCCCAGGGGAATCCCCCTCCTCTCCTCCTAAGTCTCACCTCATGCTGTCTAAGCCCTGAGGAATCCCCCTGCTTGGCTAGCAGTATAGGGGCTCTGACACACAGCTGCCCTAAAGCCTTGCCCCCTGCCATCTAAGTCCACGGGAATCCCACTCAACAGAAGACAATGGTGCAATCACCCTCCCCAGTTAGTTCATCGCACTAGTATTGTTAGCCTGGGGGGATACTTATAGGGACAAGGGGAGCCCCTTACCAGGCCAGCATGAGGCAGCAGGTGACTCTACACATGGGCGCTGTCCGGAACAGCTCCAGGGCAGAGCGCCGGGAGGGCCCTGAGCTCTCTTCCTCCTGCTTCATCTCCAGCCTCAGTGTCTGGGAGGGAGACAAAGTTGGAGCTGAGAGCAGGGCAGAAAAATCACCTCTCCTCTCCAGAGAGGGAGATGGGCAGAGCCAGGGAAAGAGAACCCTGGGGCTTGACACCCAGCCCCACCATCGCTAACCACTAGACCCCACTCCCCTCGCAGAGCCAGGCATAGAACCCAGGAGCTCTGACTCCCAGGTCCTCCATCTCTAGCCACTGGATCCGAGACTGTACCCTGTGCGCCATACCTCCAGGGAGATGCCCTCCCCCTCCAGCTTCTCGCCGTTAATCTGGGCCACCCGTCGCAGGTTCCCCAGCGCCTTCTCAGGCCTGTGGTTGACGATGAGCCAGTGTGCGGACTCTGGGATCCACCTGGGGAGAGGGGGGGTTTGGACCGGGGCTCAGAGAGAGAGAGAGAGAGAGAGGAGGGCATGGTGGCTGCTGAAGACCGGGCACCCATGTCCCCAGGGCTCTGGGCAACAGATCTGGGATTTTGTGCTTCCCTGACAATTGGTCTATCAGGAGAACAGGGCTGCAGGGTCTCCATTTGGACCAGGCGACAGGCTACCGCTGCCATGGGTTGTGGGCCCCCTCTGGGCTCCCAGACACAGGATCCTGCAGCTCCTGAGCCCATAATGCCACCCCTGCCTGGAGCCGTGGCTCCCTGTGGATGTGTGCCCCTCAGCCCCAAGGGCACCTACCAGCTGTAGAGGAAGAAGAGGAAGAAGGGCACTGAGGATGCCAGCTGCAGCTGGCGCCAGTCACGGATGGCGTATGCCAGTCCAGCCAGGAGCAGCTGGCCCAGCGTCAGGCTGCAGGCGAGGATGGTTGGACACCATGGCCTGCCGGAACTGGGATGGGATCGTCACTCCAGGGCTGGGGGCAATGGTAGGGATGAGACGCGGCACCCCAACCTCACCCTGCCTGCCCAACCCTAGGGAGCATGGAGCTCAAGCCCGCACCCCTCCTGTGCTGGGTGGGCCCAGGGTGGGGGCAGTGGAGGGAGAGCTGCCGCACATGCAGCACCCACAATAAGAGCCCGCCGCCCCCCCACCCCCCAGAACCCATACACTTCCCTCCCTCCCCAAACAACCTTCCTCATATCCCCCCCGCCACACAGCCCCCCACACAGTCCTTCCACAACAAAGCCCCAGTCACAGCTCCCCACAGCCACACACCAAATCCAGCCCCACATAACATCCCCCTTACACACATGACCCTCACTGCCGCCCATTCTTCACACACCCCGTCATAAAACAGATAGCTAAGGATTAATGTTCTTTCAGCCTGTAAAAGGGTTAACAAACAACACCTGACCCAGAGGATCCAATCAGGAAACAAGATACTTTCAAATCTCGGTGGAGGGAAGCCTTTGTTTGTAGGTTTTTTGGGTTTTTTTGTTCTCTCTGAGTCCAGAAGGGACTAGAACGTGCAACCAGGTGTCTTGCCAATTCCCTGCTACAGTCCTCTTATATATTCAGAAGAGTGAGTATTATAGAAAGGCAGTTATAGTCTTTTAAATTGTTATTTCTTTATTTGCAGATGTGTAGTTTGCTGGAAGTGTGTGTAAATTGTAAATTTGCTGGGGGGAGGCTTTTCTCTCTGATGTCTATACGCTGAAAGAACCCTGTAAATATTACTTCTTGTATTTACAGAGATTTCTTATTTTTTCTTTCTTTTATTAAACCTTCCTTTTAAAAACCTGTCTGATTTTTTTCCCCAGTTGAGGCTCAAGGGAATTGAGTCTGTACTTACCAGGGAAGTGGTGGGGAGACAGGGAGAAAGAAGGGAGGGGAAGGGGAATCCCCTTTGTTTAGATTCACACGAGCTTGAAATCTGTATTGCCTCTGGGTGAGGTGGAAAGCCCTGTTTAAAGATTCAAGGAGCTGAATCCCAGTGATCTTCTAGGGTAACCCAGGGAGGGCCCAAGCCTAGGAGAGGCACTAGTGAGGGAAAGAGTTTACTTTCCTTGTATTAAGATCCAGGGGGTCCCTGGGTCTTGGGGTGCCCAGGGAAGGTTTTGGGGAGACCAGAGTTTATCGGGCACTCAGAGTCCAGATTGGTGGCAGCGTATCAGATCTAAGCTGGTAATTAAGCCTTAGAGGAATTCATGCTAGTACCATCATTTTGGACTCATAAAGGTTTCAGATTGAGAAAGAATACTATGGACCCCCCAATCCCTCAGCCCCCACCCCCAACCTCACACTCGCCCTGTGACGTTAGTAATATAAAACTGGCAACAGCCAGAACATGATTGCAACCAAGGTTCTGTAGTGGCAGACCAAATCCTATGTAAAGGCGGTCATCTATAAGGTTGTCTAGACCAGGTTACGGGTTACTGGTTATGCTTGTGCTGTTCTGTTGTCTTATATTTTGTAGTTGAAGTGATGAAATGTTGGGCTGTGTATTTGTATGATTTCAAACTTGTTCGGTGTTTCACTGGAAAAAGTCCGCAGACAGGCTGGTGTCAGCTCAGCTATAGCCTGTTGATGGCGATTAAGGCCATCACCGTACACAGACTGACCCATGAGACGTGAGGCAAATAACGCCTTTGTGACTCAGCAGAGGTCATGCAAGGAAACTGGGCCCAATGTGAACTCGCAAACGTCCAGTTTTTGCTGTAACTTTTCCAACAGTAGGAACAAGGAGTGTTCTGACACATGGAAAAGTCTATATAAGGCGAAGGCCCTCAATCTGCCTGTTTTGTCTTAAATCCTGCTTCTACCTCTGGAGGGACTTTGCTAAAATCTGAAGCTCGGCAACAAAGACTGATGACCATCCCTAGCGGGGGATGTTCTCCAGAGACTGGATTTTACACCTGCAGTTTAATTCATACTGCTTAACATGGAGCATGAACTAAGGACTTGGCCACTGCGAGAAGAATGGGTGAGACCACTCAGTGGCACCGAAAACTGGGGATGAGAATCTCACTCCGGCTGGGAGCATGGCTAAGGATGAGAACGGCAACCCAACAACCTCACCCTGCCTGCCCAAACCCTAGCGAGCAATGGGCTCAAGCCTCACCCATCCCCTGTGCTGGGTGGGCAGGGTGGGGAGCATGGGGGGGCAAGCATGCCCACCCCAATAAGAGCCCGCCAGAGGCCCACCCCCCAGAACCCATACACATCCCTCCCTCCCAAGCACTTCCTGCATATATCCCACCCCGCCACAAGCCCCCCACACAGTCCCTTCCACAACAAACTCCAGTCACAGCTCCTCTACACCCTCACACAAGCCGCAATCCGCTACCCAATAACCATCCCTTACAACACGTACTCACTGCCGCCCATTCTTCACACACCCAATCTCTCAGGCCCCCCCCTCACACTCGCCCCATGCCAAGCTTCCCACGCCCGAGAGCCCTCCCCCCACTCAGGCTGGTTGCATTGAGGATGAAGCGCCTGCAGTCCGATTCCGCTGAAGAAGCGGGGAAGGCGCAGTAGGCTGCCAGGTTGGGGGCGAAGGCGGCGCTGGTGCCCATCACACCCATCTGCAGCAGGGACCAGAGCAGCAGTGCCCGGCGCCCCAGTCTGCAGCAGGGGAGATAACACCATTGGAGAAAGGGGGATATGGGCTGGATGGGCCCATGGGGCTGATGCAGGGTGGGATAGTAGGCTGGGCTGATCTAGGGGGGATACTTAAGTGGATGAGCCCATAGGGCTGATGTGTGAGGGGGTCCCAGCTGGATTGGCCCATGGGACTGATGTGGGAGGGAGATACCAGGCTGGATGGGCCCATGGCATGATCCGGGGGGGGCAGGGAGGGGGGATACTCTTTTACTCACCTATCCGCCAGGCCCCCGAGGACCGGTGCTCCCAGCAGCACCCCCAACATGTAGATGGACTGGGCAAAATCCTTGAGAGCGCGCTGGCCACAGACCAGGTTCCACTGGGGAGGAGTGGGGAGAGGGGTGTGAATCCTGGGGTGCCAAATGGCACTACGCACTGCTGGGCAAAGGGCTGACTGCATAGTCAGATGGGCTTCAGGGACACAGCTGGCACAAAGGGCCAGGAACCACACCTATGTCTTCTCTGCCCACCTGAGCTACCTGAGTCCTGGCTAGTATCTGTACCCTGGCAGCAAGTAGAGGCCAGGGCCCTGCTGTGCCAGGCATAAGTCCAGCTGAGCCTCCCACATCAGTCAGTGCCCAGCTGTGCCACGCACCCACACTGGTGCGGCCCATGCCTGTCTATGACAGGAATCCCCAACTGCGCCATCCATGCCCACTTGAGCCCACCTCCGTCTCCTGAGCTCTCCCCATTCCACCTAAGCCCCATCTGAGCCCAACTCTGGTCTCCAAATCTCAGCACCCTCCTGTGCCATCCAAAGCCATTGATGGTCTCCCAGTGCCCATCTGTGCCCCTTCCCCATTTGCCACTGGGCCATCTGAGCTCACCTGCAGCCATCTAGACCCACTTGGTCAGAACCTCCCTTGCATGCCCACCTGCAGCTCCCATGCCCACCTGAGCCCTGTGACCCCCACACCTTGTGCCCAATCCTGCCAACACCCATGCCCTTCATATGCCCTCTGCCCCTTTTATGCCCTGCTGATTCCACCACACTCCCGTGTACCACCCATTGCTGCTGACAAAGCCCTTAGCCCCGCCTTGGCCCGGCACTGTCCATCCAGCCAGGACTGGAGCTGAGATTCCACAGCCCTGCACAAGGGCTGGGGGGACAGGACAGTGTCCCTCCTTCCCTGCCAAATCTGGGGTCTGGAATGATGGGTGGGGCCTGGACCAGGGGATCATGGGTTGTTCCAAGCGGGTTACTGTGTAACCCAGCTGGGCATGGGCCAGTTGGCAGCATGACATGTCACGGGTGCGCTAAGAACAGGAGAAGGGATTGGCACAGGATCCCTGCCAAGGAAAACACCAGACTGTCATCCATTATCCCGGCTCTCAGAGGGGTGACTCAGGCTGAATTTCTGCCACAGCAGGCCCCTATGGGTTGGCAGGAGGGGCACAGAGTCACAGGCCCTTGGGGAGCGCCAGAAGGGGTGATGCCAAGGCAGAGGTGCCACTCTGTAGAGCAGGACTGAGCCCGGGCGCTGCTCCATGGCACACCAGCGCCTGTTGAGGCCCCCCCTAGCACTGCGCTGGGGTACTGGAGTCAGCACTGCCTGCGAGGAGGCAGTGCCCCCTACTAGGTCCCCCCTCACCTGGCTCCCTAAAGCACAGAGACTCTCAGTGCCACGCTGGGGCCAGCACCAATTCAGAGGGGAGTGCCCCCTGCTGAGCTACCCAGCTGGCTTCCTGTGGCACGACATCCCCTACTGCTGGGGTCAGCAATAAGAGCACCCCCTAGGGAGCCACCCCCCTTCTCCCTGTAGCAGCACAATCAGTGCAGACTCCACGGGAAAAGCAGCCCCTAGTGAGCCCCTGCCTGGCTCCCCAGAGAAGCTGAGCACTCTGTCAGGGTCTCCATCCAACTACTTGAACTAGCTGGGCCTTAGCTTAAGTGATGAAACCTCTGAGAGGGCATCTCAGGATCTCACTGAGTCATCATGGAGCATGGCCAACCGGGCAGCCTCCAGGCTACCTCCTCCCACCTCCAGCTGGCTCAGAAGCCCCGTCCTGTGTCACCTCCTGGCTGACATTGACTGCGCAGGCTATGCAAGGGCTCCCTCTAGTGAGTCAGGGCAGCACGGGGGTCCCTGTACCGCAGGGCTGTGAGCACCCACCCTTTGCTCCAGGCCCTGCCAGGGCACAGCCTTGGTCCTGCTTTACAAAGGCATTCATGGATCAGATCATAGCTACAGTGGAGACATCTCCTCCATGTCAGGCTGGCCAAGGCAGGGAGCTCCTGCAGGACCACGGCGACCACAAAGCCCAGGCTAGCTGCCACAGAGATAAGGTGTGGCCAGCCAAGTGGTTCAGGCCCACAGGAGAACTTCCAGAGGACATGTAGCTAAACCACAGCCCGATAGTCCCGCTGCTTGTTAGATAGCACTTTGCCACCAAACTGATCCAACAGACCCTACATCAAGCACAGTCTGTATGCGCCCAAGAGGAAGGAGAGCCGGAGACGCCATGTAGTCAAGTAGACACCTTGCTATGCCAGTCTAACGCATGAGACAGGCTCGGATACTATGGGTGAGAGCACAAAACCAAGGAGGACGGGTGGATGGATGGATAGGTGGTTAGGTGGGAACATAGATAGATGGGTCGGTGAATGGATAGGAGGCTGGATAGATAACCAGCCCGTAATGTTGTCACAGCTCCAGGTCCCCACTCCCCTGGAATGATCCCTCACGCTCCCCTCTGTACCTCCGTGATGATGGTGGAGTTGAAGACACTCCTGTCGTACGCCCATCCATCCAGGCAGGGCTCAGTGGTGTTGGTGCTGGTGCCATTAGGGGCCAGAAGCTGCCACTGCGGAGTGCTGAACCGCAGGCACCTGTCTGGCTCCTGGTTGCCATCCATAGGAATGTAGATCTTCAGGAGGTCTCCAGTCACCTCTGTGGTGGCATTGTCTCGCGCCGGGATGTAGCACCAGTGCCTGGGGACAGCAGCTGTGAAGTTCTGCAGGAAGTTATGGGAGGCCACCATAAGGAGAGGGAGGAAGACCAGGGCGACAAGGATGGTTTGGAAGAAGCCCATACGTTGCTCCTTCTCCAGCTGGACACCAGGGGCCATGGAAGCTGGGAGGAAACCTCCTCCTGACTGTCTGGCTGCTCTTCTTCTCCAGAGCCCCTGGCTCGTATACCAGTCAATCTATCTGCTCTAGCCTGGCCTTTGGCCCTGGTAAATCTTTGACCAGCATCAAGGGCAGGCTTGAATGGGAGGCTGAAAATGTGGAGGAAGTGGGGAAGGGAACAAGGTCCAGCAGAGGACATATGTCTCAGAAGCATTACTCATCTACTAAGGTGCTGGGGGGATGGGGCAAGTAGCCGGGTCATGAAATGGGAAATGGGACACAGACTCTTTCCCTTCTAGGGGGTGCTTGCAGCAATTCAGTGCCAGGGTGGGGTGCTGGCTTGGTAGGGGCTGTGAGGAATGGGATACTGGGGCATTTCCTTCTAGGGCTTGGATTCTGATTTGCCTCTGTGACTGATAGTCATTCCCACATGATGGCTCACATGGTTGGAAGCTGTGGAATCCACTGAGTGCCGCTCCAGTTCCCCCACGTCATGGATGCTTCTGAGAGCATGCGGCATTAATGAGCCACGGAGACCTAGTGGGCAACAGACAGCAGTGTTGCGTTTGGTGAGAGAGGATTTGACCAGAATGGGAGCAGACCCCCAACGCAGCTTTGCCCCTGCCTGGCACTGAACTTTGTGGGTGGGTAGAGCCTAGAGACCTGGATTGGGAATGAGCGAGGTCCTGTACCAGGTGCGTCACAGACCCCAACCCAGATCAGGGCCCCATTGTGCCAGGTCCATCACAGGCCCCAACCAAGATCTGGGCCCCTATCATGTTGAATAGACACACAGTGAAAGATAGTCCCGGTCCAGAAGACCTGACTATCCAAACAGACAAAAAACAGATTATTCTCACTGTGATGGATTAGACCCCTCGTCCAGGATGCCACGTGATGTGCTGGGGTTCCACTTAGCCCGCCCGTTCCACCAGCCTGGGCTTCCTCACCCTGTCTTTGCTGTGCTAGGCCCTCAAGCCTTCTCCAGCACACACAGGTAAGGACACACTCAGCTGCAGACACAGACTGAAATCAGCTTTTGGGAGGATTCAGCTCAGGACTTTACCCAGCACTCACGTGCACACCTCCTTTGGGGTGTAAACCCAAAATCACATTGTTTTTCATTGTACAGAGAGATCTGTACAGACTAAAAATCGCCCCCTCCCTCAACGTGGAGGGAGATATGAACAGCTTCCCTCCCCCCAATATGAATTGCACAAACTGGGTTTTGAAATAAACAAGAAATAAGTTTATTGACTACAAAAGGTAAATTTTAAGTGATACTAAGGGATAGCAAACAGAACAAAGCAGATTACGTTAGTAAATAAGCAAAAACCCAAACTAAGCTTAACACACTAGATGGGTAGGATATAAATTAGCAAATTCTTACCCTGAGTGATAAACAGGCTGGCAAATTCTCCAAGCACAAGTTGCTTTGGCTTTCCCAGGCTTTCATACACAGGCTAAAAATCCTTCTAGCCTGTGACCATCACTTCCCACAGTTCAGTCCTTGTTCCTCAGGTGTTTCCAGGTGCGTTGCTGAAGAGAGAGTGAGGCCCCCTCATAATGTCATTTTCGCCCTTTTATGTCTTCTCCCTGGGTCAAACAATTCCCATTGTGTAGTGCGATCTCTGAGAGGTTTCTGTTGTATGCAGTCGCTGGGGTAATCCTTGTGCTTGTGTGCATTTCCTCAATAAGACATTAACGTTGTTATGCCTTTTTACTGTTGTACCTGAAAGGCTGCTTGTGGGTGTTTGCAACCTCACGGTACATTTCAGTAACACATACATAGCCAAGCTTCAGAACTTCACATACGACCACAGAACATACAATCCAACGAGATATTACTGTCTAGCGGATCAAGACTTTTAGAACGATACCTCACAAGGCATACTTTGTACAAGACATATCCTAATTACATGACAGTGGTGAATATTGGGGTGCCAAGGTGTCACTCTGGGCACCCCACATCAGTGGCCCCTTTTGTTCAAGGTGTTGCCCTATCAGAGCAGGGGCTCTGTTCCTGTGAGCAGGCCATCACCACTTCACTTCTGTCAGGGCTCTGCTCTGCTTTGCATCCACAGCACTCAGCTAGCCGTGTCATTTCTCCAGATGGCAGCCCTGGGGGTGAGCAGTGCGGTATCTCTGTGAGCAGGGGGCACCGCCTACACCCCCAGGAGGGATCGGGGCCAGGAATGCTCCTGCAGGCACCAGCCCAAGGAGATCTTCCAGTCCAGGGCCAGCCCAATAGCAAACTTGGGAGATCATCTAAAATCACCCTGGATAAGACCCACATGCACTTCTCACATCCCCCTACAGCCTAAACTGTGGGTCTGTTGATCTATCACTGCACATCCCTCTTCTCTGCCCCACCCCAGCCACTGGGGCACTCATCTCTGCCCCTCCAATCACCCATCCCTGGGGTACCCCCAATCTACCCCTCCCTAGCCCCTTTCTAGTCCACCACCTCTTGGCAAAATGTACAGAAGGCCACAGGAAGAGGTGCAGGAAATCTCACCTAGGCACTCCCCACCACACACACATCCTGTCCCTGCTGCCTGGGGGCTCATACCAAACACGGAAGGGTCACGCCAAACTCCAGCCCCATTGGTGAATGTTGCAGTTTGGATCCAGCTACCCCACCTCCTGTACAGCCTCGCTGAGCTGCCTAGTTCCCCCCCAGCTCCCTGCACCTAATAGGGCACCCTCAACACCTTCAGAGCCCCAGGCCCTTCTCCCCACTCTGCTCAATTTTCCCCAAAGGGGGTCGAAGCATCAGTTCGGCCACAGGATCCGGTCCAAGCCCAGCTTGGTAGTGGCTCCTCAGCAGCTATGAAATCTGTTGGCTGGGTCTCAGCTCGCAGTAGGACAGAAACCTGCATCTCATGAACCATCATTGCTGGCTGGATGGGCCACAGATGCGGAGCTCCCCACTAGGGAGGGTCACTTTAGAGGGGGGCTGTCAGGCCAATATACACCACCAGTTCACAGCCCCACCAGGCCAGAGGAGGGGTAGGTGCCAGGCCAATACACACCACCCACAGGAGACAGTTTAAAGCCCCACCAGGCTGGAGGGAGGGGTAGGTGTCAGGCCAATATACATCACCAGAGGGAGACAGTTCACAGCCCTGCCAGGCCAGAGGAGGGGTAGGTGCCAGGCCAATACACACCACCCACAGGAGACAGTTTAAAGCCCCACCTGGCTGGAGGGCAGGGCGGGTGTCAGGCCAATATACACCAGCAAGGTACAGTCACACCTGGCAACATTGTTCGGGGAGGTGTCTCCTTGCTCTGTCCATGCCCCACAGGCTGCCTGCATGTGTGTCGTAGGGTCCCCCACTAGGGGGCAGCTCAGTGGCACAACTCAGAATCCGCCCCCCCATTTGCCCTGTCTCTTTGAGGGGGCTGATTCTTAAGTTGCAAAGGGAGCAACAGGTGGCTCCTCACTTCACGTTGGCCCTTTGGTGCAGCCTGCACCTGTGCACTGGGGGGGCCAGGACTGGGGGCTCTGGGGGCGGGGAAGGCTGCTCAGATCCTGGTTGAGTGGACAAAGTAAGCCATGGTCTCCTCGGCGATTGCCTCCTCGCCTTTCCTCCTGGCTCTGGAACAAAAGAGGGAGGGAGTGAAAAGGATGGAAAGGGCAGGTGGGAAGGGATTGAATGGGAAGGAAAAGAGGTTTGGAGGGGGAAAGGGCAGCGGGAGATTCATAGACTCTAGGACTGGAAGGGACCTCGAGAAGTCATCGAGTCCAGTCCCCTGCCCTCATGGCAGGACCAAATACTGTCTAGACCATCCCTGATAGACATTTATCTAACCTACTCTTAAATATCTCCAGAGATGAAGATTCCACACCTTCCATAGGCAATTTATTCCCAGTGGTTTAACTACCGTTATTAACAGTAGGAACTTTTCTCCTAATGTTCCATACCTCAAACTCCCTTGCCTGCCAGTTTTAAGGCCATTGGCTTCTTGTTTTATTCTATCAACTAGAGGCTAAGGTAACCAAGTTTTCTCCCTTCCTGCTTGGCAATGACACCCTTTTAGATTACCTGGAAAACTGCTATCATTGTCCCCTCTCAGCTCTTCTCTTTTCCCAAGCAGCCCGTTACTCACACCTGTTCTCCAACTTTCTTCTATGGTTGTCCAGCAGGGCTTTTGTGCATCTCTGGCAGGAAGCAGGCTGGCGACGCTGGACACGACGGGAGCCACCTCAAATATCACCAGCCGGCAGGAAGGAAAATTGACCTGCCCGGCCACCAGCACACCAGTGCACCAGCCGCCAGACGAGCCTATACGTGATGAAGCCAGTTCCTGTCTGCTGCCAGACCACAGCGTGCTGTGGAGATACTCTATAAACGCACATCCCGCACAGGATGCAGGCACTCTGGGGGTGGAGCACAGCGTTGTTGCAGGGAGCCCTTGCCCGATAACTGAGGCAATCACCCTCTGGGGGCACATGGCTGTTATACAGAGATCCCTCACTCAATGTTGAGATGCAGCTGCCCCGGGGGGCACAGGGGCTGTTTATACAATCACAGAGATGGGGAATCCCAGTCCTGATTTTACCTGACAGCAGTTGGGAAGAGCTCTCCCCCATACAGCTAGGAGCAGACAGAGGAGGCAGCCAGGCATCCTTTTCCCAGCACCACCAGAATCTCTGGAGAGGGGAGAGATGGGGATGTGAAACTGGCCTTCCCAGAGATCACAAAGCCCAGTGCACATTTTAGTCACTGCAGTGCCATGTCACGGCTGTCACATGAGCCATACAAAGTATCACGGCACCATTTCACCATGGGGAAACTGAGGCATGGGGCTGCACGGGTGAAGTGGCTTGTCAAGACAGAGCCATGAATAAAATCCAGGAGTGCTAACTCCCAGCTGCCCACCCTGTTCCAATCACCAGACCCCACTCCCCTTCCAGGACTGGGGATAGAACCCAGGAATCCCGACTCCCAGCCCCACTCTCCCACTCTAACCCCCGAGCCGTCTCTCCTGAAGATCATGGGACAGGAGACTCTTGGCAGAGCCATGTCACAAGGGCTTCCCCCACTTCCTAGCTCAGAGGGACCAACCTGGCTCCCATCACTGCTGGAGGTTGAGTGGGCTGAGAACCTAGGGTTCAGGGGGCTCCTTACCTCTGGGGACAGGGATGTTCCCCAGGAGAAAGACACCGGCCAGGATGAGGGAGCTGGCCTGGATGGCTCGGCGTCCAAAGTAGCTCAGGGCCAGGGCACAGGCCATCTTGGCCAGGATGTCAATGGCCCTGAAGAACGTCTGCACCAGAAAGATGTCCAGGCCAAAGGCCGGCAGGTCCATGGAGAGCCAGAAGTAAGCCAAGTTGGTAGAGAAGCTGCTGAGCAGAGCGGAGATGAGTCAGAGGGCAGGACTCACAGGTGACATGGAGAGCTCAGCGAGGTTGTGACACAAGGGGTATAAACAACCCATCCATCCTCCTAGATACATCTGGGTCCATCACTCCAGCCGTCCATCCTCACAGATGTGTCCCTCTGTCCATCCTTCCACCCCTCCTCAGAGATTTAGTTGTGTCCATCCATCTATCTACCCATCCTCGCAGAGGTATCTGAGTCTCTCAGACACTCCATCCCCTCCTTAGATCCAGGAAGATATATCTGTGTCCATCCATCCTCATTACTAAATCCTGACTATCCTGACGCTGGACTATCTGTCCATCTCTCCCTCTCCACATGGATCCTCTTCTCCTTTTCTGTCTGTCACCACAGCTGACCTTCTATCCAGTTCCAACCCTACCCCTCCACCCAGCACCATCTAGCTGTGCCCCAATAGGTATCCTTATCCCGCGGCGAACATATGTCTCTGACCATCCCCTCTGGGGAGTGGGAGGATCACTCGCTGATGCTGGAGGCTCTGAGCTGCAGGCTGGCTGGGCAGAGGGCCCTTACCTGACACTCATGAGGCAGCAGGAGATGTGTGTCATGGCCGGTGTGCAGAAGAGGCAAAGGCAGGAGCAGGTGCTTTTCCCAGTGGGGCTGCCCCCGACCTTCTCTAACATCTAGGAGAGAGAAGGTGGCTCAGCCGTGCCCTGGCCGCTCAGGGCCCCAGGCGAGGAGAAGCCTGGGCACGGACTTACCCTTTCCCTTGGCCCCACTAGCCCAGCCCAGGACCTAGGCAACCCCAGAGCCCCACCCCCATCTTGCCCTAACTGGGACCCTCGCAGGGCTGAGGCTGGGGGGCAGGAGCTCAGCACGAGACCCCAATCATGGCTTCTGTCCTTGGTGTCTGCTCTGGGAGCCTGGCCACTGGGAGAGGACAACGGGGGGGAGGGCAAATCTCAGCCCTGAATGTTGGGAGAGGGCCAGCACCAGAGCAACAGACTGAGGGAGGGAGGGAGGAATGGATGGATATGTGTGGGGAGGGAAGGCTGGATGGGTGTGTGTGGGGAGGGAGGGACAGAGGGATGGCTGAGTTTGTGTGTGGGGAGGGAGGTATGGACGTGTGTGTGTGAAGGAGAGATGGATGGGTGTGTGCGGGGAGGGAGGGATGGATGGGTGTGTGTGTGAGGGAGAAATGGACGGTGTGTATGGGAGGGATGGGGTGTGTGTGTGGGAGGCAGGGATGGATGGGTGTATGTGGGAATGAAAGGATGCATGGCTGTGTGTGGGATGGATGGGTGTGCATGGGGAGGGAGGGACAGAGGGATGGACGGGTGTGCGGGAGAGAGGGATGGAAGGATGGATAGGTGTATGTGGGGAGGGACAGATGGATGGATATGGTTGGGGAAGGAGGGGTGGACATGTGTGTGTGGGGAGGGAGAGATGGATGGGTGTGTGTGGATAAGGAGGGATGGATGGATGTGTGTGGGGAGGGAGGGATGAACGGATATGGTTAGCGAGGGACAGAGGATGGGTGTGTGGGGAGAGGGAGGGATGGACGGATGTGTATAGGGAGGGAGGGATGTGGATGGATATGTTTGGGGAGGGACGGCAAACAGATGCGTGGGGAGGGAGGGATAGACGGATATGGTTGGGGAGGGACAGAGGACGGGTTTGTGTGAATAAGGAGGGATGGGCAGGGGTGTGTGGGGAGGGAGGGATGGACGGGAGTGTGTGGGGAAGGCGGGATGGACGGACACATGAGTGTGCACAGAACTGGATGGTTGGAGAGATTAAGCCCTTTCAATCCTAAATTGGATCAGGGCCCTCACCCCACATGATGTGCGCCTCTTGCCCTCATTCCTTCCCCCCCCCCCAGCTCCATGCCCCACAAAGGAACTTCCACCCCCCTCACTGTCCCCACTGTGTTGAGGGGGGCTCCTCTCTGAACAAGATCCTGCCCCCTTTCAGCTTTCCCAGCTCCCAGTGCCATGCAAACGAGGAGATGGGCCAGGTGCCAATCCAACTGGGGCTTCCCCAGAGACCTCCTATCCCCCTCGCCAGGGCCAGCCCCAGCTGGGTATCAGGGCTGGGACATGCTGTGACCCCCAGGGGTCAAAGGGCATCATCTCACCTCCAAGGAGATGCTGTCCCCACCCAGCTGCTTCCGGTTGATCCGAGCCACCCGTTGCAGGTTGCTCAGCACCATTGCAGGCCTGTGGTTGACAATGAGCCAGCATGCAGACTCTGGGATCCACCTGGGGAGGGGAAGAGCCAGGATGCCACTCAGACAGGGCTGATCCCTGGGGGATCTCAGAGCAATTTTCTGTCATTTCTTCAGCCCCCTATTTTATGGAGGAGGAAACTGAGCCATGCGGAGGATGTGATTTTCCCCCACCAAGGTCACAGAGTTAAGCAGTGGCCAAGCTGGGAATAGAACACAGTCCTCTCCTCTGATCTTACCACTAGACCTCACTCCCTTCCCAAAGCAGAAAGTAGGACCCAGGAGTCCTGGCTTCCAGCTCCCTGCTCTCACCACTGGGTCCAGTCCCTCCCAAAGCAGAAAGTTGGACCCAGGAGTCCTGGCTCCCAGCCCCCTCCTCCCACCACTGGACCCCACTCCTCCCCAAGGCCCTTCTGGGGATGGAGGACTCACCAGGCGCAGAGGAAGAAGATGAAGAAGGGGGTGGAAATGGCCAGCTGCAGCCAGCGCCAGTCCCGGATGCCGTAGGCCAGGCCAGCCAGCACCACCTGGCCTGCCGTGCTGCAGTAACTCAGCCATGTCACCACCAGGGCGCGGGACTTGGTGGGGACCCATTCCAGACCTGGGCAGGGGCAGATGGATGCAACATCTGAGCTGGGGGGTGACTCCTGAGCTTCTTTCTCAGTCCAAGCCCCTCCCCATGCTCATCACTCATGGGCCTCTGCCCAGACCAGCCTTGGGGATGGAGAGGCTCATTTTTGTGGTCCTTTCAGCCTCCCCACTCATCTTGTGTATTGTGATGTCACCGTGTCACATTCTGATATCAGATTAGCTGTGTGATGTCATAGTGCTGCACTGTGTTGTCACAATGCCATTGCACCCCAGGAAAATGTGCTGCACTGTGTTGTTACAATGCCATTGCACCCCAGGAAAATGTCAACAACTGGCATGGATGAAAGCCAGTGAGGCATTGTCAAAACATCACCCAGTTGCACTAGAATGTCCTTCCGGTGGTAGTGCAGAAATGTCACCCTGGCAGCACATGCAAAGTGCCCTTGCTGTGGCACAGCACCACAAGCTAGTGTCCATATGTTGCTGAAACATCGAGCACAACAACATCATGACAACCCAGGCAGCAGCATGGCCCATGGAAGGGATGCTGTGGTATCTTATGGTCTCCCCAAATTCTCCTGGCAGCTGCCAAAACCCCACAAACTGAATCTTCCACAAGGAAAGCGGGAAGATTGTGGAGAATCCACGATGGGCAGCAGCTTCAACTGTGGTTAGACAATTCCTTTCCTATACTTGTTCTGTGTTTGTACAGCTCCTAGCACAGTTGGGGCCTGGTCCGTGATTGCAACTCCTAGAGCTACTTCAGTTCAGAGAACAAATAACAATAGTGTGACATTCTATACCTTGGGGGAGTGTACTGTAACCCCCATATTCCTCATTTTCATATTATCGTGATCTTATATATAAAGCATGCCTTGTAAGGTACCAGGGGAAAGGTTATGATCTGCTGAAAGTCATTTCTCTATCCTCATATGCACATCATTAATGCATATGAGGTTATGAGAATTGTGTTGTATGGTGGTCACTAAAACATGCTGTAAATTGGGGAATCAGCCAGATATTAGCTCCCCAGAGGCAACAGGCGGGGTGTCAAACAACCATCAAGAGCCATTGTCCAGCAAAGGAACTACAATGCAGTGACTCACCTGCATGAGGCCACACCAGGGAATTGCTCAACCTTGCCTGGGGAGACTAAGCAATGCCCCCCTGACATGCCTGGACATGTGCTCCCCAAACACATGGACTGAGTGTATAAAACAGACAGAGTGGACACATACTGGGCCCTTCTCCTGCCCACACCTTCTCTGCAAGCAACTAAGACACTGAGAAGAAGACAATACTCCAACAGAGGAGATTGGCCCAAGTTTAAGGAACAAACTGTATATTAAAGACTGCAATATCCAATGGGGTGAGAAAAACCGCTTAATCTAGATGTTGCTCAGTCTAATATGGTTGAGAGTTTAGACTGCGTGCTTATCTTTTATTTTATTTTGGTAACCACTCTGACTTTTTGCCTTAATATCACTTAAAATCTATCTTTGTAGTTAATAAATTTGTTTGTTTATTCTACCTGAAGCAGTGTGTTTGGTTTGAAGTGTGTCAGAGACTCCCCTTGGGATAACAAGCCTGGCACATGTCAATTTGTTAAATTGATGAACTTATATGAGATTGCAGCGTCCAGTGAGCACAACTGGACACTGCAAGAAGGAGTTCCTAGGGTTGTGTCTGGGCCGGAGATACTGGCTAGTGTCATTTGGTTGCACAATCCAAGGAGCAGCTTACGTGCTAGAGGCTGTGCGTGAACAGCCGAGGAGTGGTGGTTCTACAGCAGAGCAGGGCTAAGTTGGCTCCCAGCATCAAGGATTGGAGTGACATAGCAGTATCACCAGTCTGGATAACACCAGAGGGAACGCCACAGTCATCTTATTTCTAACAATAATAATCTTATTTTCCCATCTGCCCTCAAACAGGCAACTCCACAAGCTCCTCAGCAATCACAAAATCAAGTGGCTAGAAGGAACAATCAATTCCAATTTCACGGACTGTTCCAGGTCTCAATGGCAGCACTCTCTGGATTATGGGGAAATTTGGAAAACGGGAAGCCCAGATTCCACTACAATAAGGCCGATTGGTTGCAGCAAGCAGAGGAAGCTCTGGTGAAGCCACCTGCTGCTGCTTGGAAAATTACAAGGCAGTAACATGATGCTGTTCTTTCTCATCTCAAGTGTACTGCCTGGCCTCACCAGCAACGAATAATAGATGTTCAGCACGCCTAGCACAATGGAGCCCTGGCCCGTAAGGTGGGCTCCTAGGCACAGCTGAAAATGCAAATCCCAATATCAATGTGAACTTCGAATACCCACACCCGCTGTGAGGGTTTGTGAGCTGTGACGGAGTGATCAAAGGGCATCAGCACTGAATGGCTGTCTCCCGGGACAATTGGTACGCTACCGGCAATGCCAAAGGAATCGCTCTTCCCAGAAGCTCTGAACACAACAACATGCACCTGATCCACAGGGGCAGAGATGTGCTTCTCCAGCCAGAAGGTGGCATTTCCATGGCCACAGAAAACAACACACCAGAAGGAACGCTTGCCTCCCAAAGGGCTGGGACAAACCCAGGGCCTTGTTAAAGGGGGCTGTAGTGCAGGAATTTGCTGTTATCCATAGACCTGTAACTCTCCAACACTTTTAAGAGATGTGTGTGTATGTGTCGTGTGTTTGATCGTGTGTGCGCGTGCGTCCTTGCTGCCCACAGCCGGAGGGATGAGCCCTGCTTTGTGTGCAAGCACCACACGCATGCATAAGAATTCCTTTGCTAGGGTGTGCGTTCTGATGTATTGGGACGGGTTCCAGCTACAAACTGACCCATCTGCGCTAAATGGCTTCATGACAGCCAAAAACACAGATACTTCTTCTTTGAGAGTTCTAGCTCTCCAAGATTTTCATTTTGAAATTCAACACATTTCAGAGCTTCTAACAAAGTAGCTGGTTGCACTCTCCCGTGGACAGTTTCCCGGAATACAGCTGATTAAACTGTGTCCTTAAGATGTAGAAGTCTTGTAGTACTCTTAGTGATCATGGTAAAGGTGCATGGTCTTTATATAATCTGTTTAGTTTTAAATTGCTAGAAAAAAGCCCAGCCCAGTGTGAAGTTTCCCATTGTCGGTGATTTGGGGGGCGTGTCATAAATAAAGCTAATGGTTAATGTTTCTTTTACCTGTAAAGGTTAACAAAGGGAACCACACACCTACGAGACCAATCAGAAAAACTGATTTTTCAAAGTCAGGGAGGAATTGGGTCTGAGTCTTTTGTCTGTCTCTCAGCATGAGAAGGTTCTTTCGTCTCTAATCTCTGTTTCCAAATTGTAGTACAGGTAGGAAAAACAATATAGGCTTATTATGTTGTGTTTGGTTGTATTACATGTGTGTAGCTTGCTGAATGTTTCCAATTTGGATAGTTTTTGAATCGACCTGTTTTATTCATTTTTTCCTTATAAGCAATAGCTTATTGTCATCTTGATACAGAAAATATTTGATTGTCTTTTTCTTTCTTTTTTTATATAAAGTTTTCATTTAAAGCTTATTTGAGTTGTTTCTCTCTGGGTAGACTAAAGAACGAAGGAGAGGGGAAATTCTCTTTGTGTATGATCTACGGAGGGTAAAGCTTCTGCAGACCGGGGAATTGGTGTTGGAGCGGGGAGGGAGAGATAGATCTTTTCTGTTTTCCTTGTATTGGGGGTTTGTCTCTTGTGGATTAGAGGAGACATTGCTTCTTGTTTGTGTAAAAAGAGTGCATCAAGTTACTCCCAGGTTAGCCAGGAGGTAAGTCTGGGTGGGAGAAGAGAGGGGAAGGGGTGGGTTGTTTTCCCTTTGTTGGGCAGACTCAGCGTCTCTGAGTCTTGGGCTCTCTCAGGGAAGGTTTTGTGAGGACCCAGAGGAGGCAGGCGCTTATAATATCCTGTCTCGGTGGCAGCAGGGAATAGTTATCCAAGTGGTAATTAAGCTTGGGGTTCATGCTAGCACCCCATTTTGGATTGCCTAAGGTTCAGAATTGGGAAAGATGCTTATGATAATTCCTGGGGTACCCACAGACTCAGAACCCTGAGTCTTCACAACACCAAGGAAATAACCCACTTCCCTTCCCCCTCACTCTCTCACCACCGACCTTCCCTTCTGGCTAACCTGGAGAAATTGATGCAATCTTTTACACTCACACATACCAAGAGACTTCTCCTCGTATCCACACAAAAGAGACAACCAAATACAAGAAACAGAAAAGCATTCTCTCTACCGTCCCCTTCCACAAATTCCCTGTGCTGCAGAGCTTTACCCTCCGTAGATCTCCAACTCAAAAGATTCCCCCTTCCCTGTTCCTTAGGCCTACCCACAGAGAGAAAACCAAACAAGTCTTAAAAAGCAAACTTTATATAAAAAAAAGAAAGAAAAACGAACATAAATATTTCTGTTCAGATGAATACAGGGTATTGTTAAAGAAAAAATGAATAAACAGTCTGATTCAAAAGATATCCAATTTGACACATTCCAGCAAGCTACACACATGTAAATAAACCAAAACAATCATAAGCCTATATTGTTTTATTACTGTACTTCAATTGAAAGAAGATTAGAAGATGAAAGAACCTTCTCATAGCTGAGAGACAGAAAAAAGACTCAGACCCCAAAAATTCCCTCCCGACTTTGAAAATCCAGTTTTCTGATTGGTCCTCTTCTGTCAGGGTTTGGTTCCATTTGTTAACCCTCTTACAGGTAAAAGAAACATTAACCTTAGCTATCATACTATTTATGACAGTTCCTCCTTTGCTGCATGATTATCCCTGCATAGCGTAACTAGCTAGAAGGGGCAAGAGTTCCAAGGAGAGCCAAGGATAAGTTGAACTAGAGGACTCGGGGCGGACTTGACGTGCACTGTTTCAGGGTCTAAACAGCTGAAGTCCCACTGCTCAAGAAGGTGTTCACGAAATGGGGTATAACCCTGAGACCCAGAGCAGGGACAGGGATCAGAGCATCAGACAAGGGGGCTGAGCAGGAAGGGATCCAGCAGTTGAGCCACGCTCCCACACAAACCAGTGCCCATTTGAAACCAGGATTCGACAAGTGGTGACCCCAGAGTATTAGCAGGTGGCTGTCCACCTGGCTACTTAACATAGCAAAAACAACGACTGCATACCGTCCACTACCAATCCGCCAGGCTTGGACCATTGCAGTCAGTACTACTTCAGGAGGAAGAGCATCCCATTGATTCCTCAGCATGGGTTCTAGTCAGCTGATGATGCTACAGCAGGGGGAGTGTCACCAGATGGCACTGTCACACATAGCCTTACTGGTTATTTTCCCCAGCCTTGAGTCTTTGAAGCCACACTGTATCACTGTTGGTTTTGTGATGAAAGTATTTTCTTTCTAGATGTGCTGCTGTTGCAAGCAGCAAGAGAATCTGCTCTTTGCTTGAATCTTTTTAAACCGCAACAGTTCTAGGGGGAAGAGTAGCTCCCTGGGAACTGGGCATGGGTGTTCGGGTGGAGTTTACAAAAAGAAGGGATTGTCTGTAGTGCTGTTTGTGTCCACATCTGTTCCAGGACGGGTGCATATAGCACAGGGGATAAACAGGCTACACTAAGAAAATACCGACTGATTCTGTCTCCCTTACTTCTCCTCTGATAGAAGACCAATTTACAAGGTTCTGACCCCACCTATGGCCGATGGGCGGCAATATTAAATAGGTGCATTTCAACAGAGGTCACACAAAAGGCTTTCCATGTCAAAACCCTTTCTAGCAAAGGGGATTTTCTATACAGCTAGTGGATATGGAGAAAAGTTAAGTATACAGAATAAAACACCGCCATGTTAATATGAGCTAAGCAAATTGATTCAAAGTCCAATCTACTGTTGGGGAAAAGATCACCACCTCTTTGATTTGATCAGACAGCCTGAGGCACTTTTATTTGATATATCAGAATACACATATGCATATGTGGAGAGACAGCATGTCCCCGTGCAAGGGTTAAGCTGCTCTCCCAGACAAAATCACATCAATGCTTATATAGCTCAAAACCGCAAATTAGCATATTCTATTAAGTCATAATTCATACCTTATTTGGCTTATCATATGGCTTACATTGCACAAAACAATTAATATTCCCCTTATATGGCATAAAATAATTCAAAAATGCAAGCACTAATTGTTTTACTTCCTTACAGACATTCGCTTGACTGACAATGCCCCTGACTGTTCCGTTATCCCTACTTGCGGTTACTTTTGGCAGGTCATGCAGGCCTTTTTTAGGGTCCTGTGACTGAAGTCCAGTTCCCCAATTCCGGCCAGATGGCTTATATGCTGATAAATTGTTTTAAATCTTAATAAACAAGCTTTTAACCTAGAATACATGATTAAAGCAAGCTTTAAACATACTCAGCTTGGGTTCCTAGGGAAATTCCATATAGGCCTTTTACCAAAGGTTATAATAGAGCAATGATTAAATACACAGACAAGTTGTTTTCATTTCAGGTCTAAGGCCAACAGGGCCTTAGCAAGCCACTTATGCTAAAATAAAATCATATAAACGTTACTCTAGAATGATCATGGCAGTGTTTAGCTGGTGACTTTTAAATCGGTGTCATATACCTTGTCAGTACCAAATGAAGTTAGTACCTTAATCTTATAATCAATAAAATGCAAGCCTGAATCATAAACTCGTGTTAATAAAAGATCAATGAGGCAATAAGGTAATGAGGCAGGAGGGGTAGTTTTCCCTAACACTACCAATTCTGCCCCAGCATTTGCCAGTCCCTGATAAGCCATGTGTAAATCAGTTGTGAAAACCACTGCAAGCAGGTCAATTCAATGGTAGTATTGGATATGTGCCGGAAAGAGTTAACTAGCTCTCTAAGGGTTTACAGTCAGCCTAGTGGGAAGAAATGTCTCCCCTCTTCATCTTGTGGCAAGTGATCACCAAAAAAACTAAAAAACCAAGCTGCAGAATCCCAGCTAAAAAGGACCCTTTCAAGATTTTGCTTCTGTGATAAAAAGCTGATTGTCTGGTTCTATCTCTATATAGTTCTGTAGTGGGTCCTATCATGCTAGTATCTGAGCCTCCCATAGATTGATAGATTTAGCCCCATAGCCACCATGGGGCAGGGAGCCCCACTTTACAGATGGGGAAATTGAGCACTGAGTGACGAAGTGACACGTCCCACATCACACAGGGAGCCAGGATTTGAACTCAGGTCTCCAGAGTCCAGTCCAGTGCCTGACACAAGAGCCTGTGTTTAAAATTTGGTTTTCTTGGTTCCCCTGGCTTCTTTCCTCAGTTCCTCCTTCTTGCTCCTTTTCTTCCTTGCTCTGAAAACAAAGAGAGAAAAGAAGAACAAAAGCACCAAACAGTTGGATCATTAAAAAGAACAATTCATAATTAATGACTCTGTCTTTTCATCCAAGGCTTGTGTAAAGTGTTTAAGATCTGTCCTTCTATCCATCCCCATATACACCTCCTAGATAGCAAGCTATCCATCCATTGCCATGCACACACACCCCAGTCATCCCAAATACCCCAGCTATCTATCCAGCCATCCTCATACACACCACCCCTCTACCCATCCACACACACTGCATCCATCTATTTATCATACATTCACACACCCGTGTCCATGTACACACACACACTCATGTTCGCGCACATACAGTCAGGCTCAGACACACACTATCTTGCCTCCGCCCTCACACAGTGCCCATCATACCCACCTGTCCTCCACCTGCTTCATCGTGTCGGCTAGTGGGACCCCCAAGGTCTCTGGTAAGCAACTGACCAGGATGCCAGCTGTGATGGGCACTGCCCCAAACAGGAGCAGGGGCAGGAAGGAGACAAAAGCCTGGGTCATCTCCACCATGGGGGCTGCCACCGCTGCCAGCCAGGCCATCATGAAGGTGACCCCCAGCCCTGTCTGCCTGGGGAAAAAGAGAAGCCACAGAGAACTGAGCAATCCCATTAAGGCTGGATACATTATAAAAATAAGCAGATGGTCTAATTTGCATATTTTATGAATAAGTAACTCTTTATTTGCATAACCCCCTTGCAGTCAAATCCATTCATTCCCACTCCAGACCCATCAGTTCTCAGCTCCACCTCCCCATTGGACACATAAATACATCACTGGCCCGCTCCCTCCATCAAGATCTGTCACAGGCACAGCTCCAGGGCTCCCCCAATGGGACACTGAAGCAGCTGCTTTAGACCTCAGGTGGGGGGAAGCTGAAATCAAGAATGTCCCAGCTAAATGGGGAGGCTCAGCAGGATCTGCCCCAGCAGGACCGGAGGGCGCAGATAATTGGAGACATCCACAGAGCTCAACCGTGTCCCAGCTGAGGAGGGACTGGAATGGCTAGCTGAATGAGGGAGGAACCCCAGGGAGGGACACCTTGGACCTGAGCAATGGGACCCTTAGGCTGGGCCTCAGGGCGTCATTCCTCACCGTGCGGGGGGTATTAGATTGAACATCTCAAGTCACTAGGCTCCCAGCCCTGCTCCCTGTGCTTCAGGCAATGCTGCCTCCATAGAAGCTGTCCAGCAGAGGGTGCCACGCCACTCACCTGATGACAGTGGGGTAGAGCTCAGTGGTATACAGGTAGGAGCAGCTGGCGGAGGAGGAGAAGAGCCCTTTTCCCAGGACAGTCAGGGTAATCAGCAGCACCTCCATGTCTAGGGGGAGAGAGGGGAGAAGGACCCAGAATGCATCAGGCTGAGAAGAGCCCCCACCCCAATGCACTGTATCTCCTTTTGCTCTGGGGTTGCCTATCGCTAACTCAGAGACTTAGCACTGGGTGATGGGCAACCCAGGACCAAACCTGCCACGCTGGGGTTTCATGGCGCCATAGCTGGGCAGGGGCACCGGTCACTTACCAGTCCCCTGGGCCACCTGCAGGGCTACAATCTCGGCCACTGGCTGAACCTCCTTCCCATCAACAAAGCCACCCCAGCTTCCACCGCACCATCACCGGCTCAGTTTCCTGCACAGCAGGGAGGACGGGATACCAGGCTGGATGGGCCCATTGGTCTGATCTGAGATGGCAGGGAGTGGAGGCTACCGGGTCTGATCTGGGCTGGGCTGCATGCTGGTGAAGCCCAGGGCAGCGGGGAATGCTATGCTGACTTGGCCGAATGCCCTGGACTCACCCTGCGGCACGGGGAAGCTGGCCAGGATGAAGAGTCCCCCCAGGACCAGGCAGGCGGCCTGCGTGAGCCGGCGCCCCAGGCGGTTGGCGACGACAGCCACCACCATGCGGAAGGGCATGTCCACAGCGCCAAAGATGAGCTGCACCAGGAAGATGCTGATGCCCCCGAAGCGCTGCAGGTCCAGGGCCAGGTGGAAGAAAGAGAAGCTGTTGGAGAACCTGTCGGATGGGACGGGGAGAACTGAGGTGAGGGGGGGCTCAAATGGGGAGAGAGTCTGGCTGTCTCCCAGCCCCATTCCCGTCTGTTTGTCTCTCTCTCTCTCTTCCGTCTGTCTCCCCTTCATGTCTGTCTCTCCCCGTCCTCTGGTCTGTCTGGTTCTCCCTCCCCATTTCTGTCTGTCTTTGTCTCCAGCTGCTGGGGGGTGGGAGGGGAGAGAGACTTTCCTGTTCACATGGGGGGGATCCCCACAGGGTTTTGGTGACACCCACATTTACTTACAGGGGGTTCCCCCACTGGAGAAACTCCCTGCCTAATTACAAACCCAGACACTTGGGGGCCAAAGCAAAACTGAGCCTCCCCCGTGCCTTCTCTTAGCTTAAGTCAGTGCTGTGGGGATAAACACTCTGCTCCCATCCTGACCATGGTATCCTCTGGGGGAGTAAGCAGCATGGGGACTAGAACTCAGATCCTCCTGCCATCTGAGCCCCAAGGGGAATCTCCCTCCTCAGCCAGCAGTACAGGGGCTCTGACACACATCTGCCCCTAAGTCTCGTCCCCGGCTACCTAAGCCCGAGGGGAATCCCCTTCCTCTGCCCCTAAGCCTCACCTCCTGCCATCTGAGCCCCAGGGGAATCCCCCTCCTCTCCTCCTAAGTCTCATCTCATGCTGTCTAAGCCCTGGGGAATCCACCTGCTTGGCCAGCAGTATAGGGGCTCTGACACACAGCTGCCCCAAAACCTTGCCCCCTGCCATCTAAGCCCACGGGAATCCCACTCAACAGGAGACAATGGTGCAATCACCCTCCCCAGTCAGTTCATTGCACTAGTATTGTTAGCCTGGGGGGATACTTATGGGGGCAAGGGGAGCCCCTTACCAGGCCAGCATGAGGCAGCAGGTGACCCCACACATGGGCGCTGTCCGGAACAGCTCCAGGGCAGAGCGCCGGGAGGGTCCTGAGCTCTCTTCCTCCTGCTTCAGTGTCTGGGGAGGGAGACAAGGTTGGAGCTGAGAGCAGAGTAGAAAAATCACACCTCTTCTCCAGAGAGGGAGATGGACAGAGCCAGGGAAAGAGAACCCTGGGGCTTGACACCCAGCCCCACCATCGCTAACCACTAGACTCCACTCCTCTCGCGGAGCCAGGCATAGAACCCAAGAGCTCAGACTCCCAGCCCCGCCATCTCTAGCCACTAGACCCCACAGTGTACCCTGTGCCCCATACCTCCAGGGAGATGCCCTCCCCCTCCAGCTTCTCGCCATTGATCTGGGCCACCCGTCGCAGGTTCCCCAGCGCCTTCTCAGGCCTGTGGTTGACGATGAGCCAGTGTGCAGACTCTGGGATCCACCTGGGGAGAGGGGGGGGTTGGACTGGGGCTCAGAGAGAGAGAGAGAGGAGGGCATGGTGCCTGCTGAAGACCGGGCACCCATGTCCCCAGGGCTCTGGGCAACAGATCTGGGATTTTGTGCTTCCCTGACAATTGGTCTATCAGGAGAACAGGGCTGCAGGGTCTCCATTTGGACCAGGCGACAGGCTACCGCTGCCATGGGATGTGGGCCCCCTCTGGGCTCCCAGACACAGGATCCTGCAGCTCCTGAGCCCATAATGCCACCCCTGCCTGGAGCCGTGGCTCCCTGTGGATGTGTGCCCCTCAGCCCCAAGGGCACCTACCAGCTGTAGAGGAAGAAGAGGAAGAAGGGCACTGAGGATGCCAGCTGCAGCTGGCGCCAGTCACGGATGGCGTATGCCAGTCCAGCCAGGAGCAGCTGGCCCAGCGTCAGGCTGCAGGCGAGGATGGTGGACACCATGGCCCGGATGCCGGAACTGGGATGGATTCAGCTCCAGGGCTGGGGCAATGGGTAGGGATGAGGACGCGCACCCTCAACCTCATCTGCCCAACCTGGGGACAGGGCTCAAGCCGCACCCTCTGTGCTGGGTGGGCCCAGGTGGGGCAGTGGAAGGGAGAGTGCCCGCACATTGCAGCACAACATAAGACCCAACCCAGTAACTCATACAACTTCCCTCCCTCCCAAAACAAAACCTTCCTCACTATGCCACGCCACACAGCCCCACACAGTCTTTCCACACAAGCCCAGTCAAGATCCCCAGCCACACAACAGCCCCACAAACATCCCCCTTACACACATGACACTCGACGCCCATTCTTCAACACGCGTCCGTCATAAAGCAGATAGCTAAGGATTAATGTTTTTTCAGCCTGTAAAGGGTTAATAAACAACACTACCCGGAGGAGAAATCAGCGAAACAAGATACTTTCAAATTCGGTGGAGGGAAGCTTTGTTTGTAGTTTTGGGTTTTTGGTTTGTTTCTTCGAGTCTAGAGGGACTAGACGTGCAACCAGGTGTCTTGCATCTTGCCTGCTACAGTTTCTTATATATTCGAGAGTGAGTATTAAAGCTAGAAAAGGCTAGTTATAAGTCTTTTAAATTGTTTTTCTTTATTTGCAGATGTGTAGTTTGCTGAAGTGTGTTTAATTGTAAATTTTGCTGGGGGTGAAGGCTTTTCGTCTCTGCTGTCTATACGCTGAAGAGAAACTGTAAATATTACTTCTTGTATTTACAGAGATTTCTTATTTTTTCGTTTCTTTTATTACTTCTTTTAAAAACCTGTCTGATTTTTTCCCAGTTGAGGGCTCAAGGGGAATTGGAGTCTGTACTTACCAGGGAAGTGTGGGAGACAGCGGAGAAGAAGGGAGGGGGGAAAGGGAATCCTTTTGTTTAAGATTCACACGGAGCTTGAAATCTGTATTGCCTCTGGGTGAGGTGGAAGCCTGTTTAAAGATTAAGGAGCTGAATCCAAGTGATTTCTAGGGTAACCCAGGGAGGGAAGCTAGGAAGAGGCATATGAAGGGAAAGATTTCTTTCTTGTATTAAGATCCAGGGGGTCTGGGTTGGGGGTCCCAGGGAATGTTTTGGGAGACAGAGTTTATCGGGCACAGTCAGGAGTCCAGATTGGTGGCGCGTATCAGATCTAAGCTGTAATTAAGCTTAGAGGAAGTCCATTGCTCGTAACTATTTTGACTCATAAAGGTTTCAGATTGAGAAGAAATATGAACCCCAATTCCCTCAGGCCCACCCCAAAGCTCAACTCGATCCTGTAGTTTTTAAATATAAACTGCGGCAACATGCCAGACATGATTGAAACGCAAGGTTTGTAGTGGCAGACCAAATCTCATGTAAAGGCGGTCAATAAGTGTCTAGACCAGGTTAGGTTACTGGTTATGCTTGTGCTGTTCTGTTGTCTTATATTTTGTAGTTGAAGTGATGAATGTTGGGCTGTGTATTTGTATGATTTCAAACTTGTTCGGTGTTTCACTGGAAAAAGTCCCAGAAGGCTGGTGTCAGCTAGCTTAGCTGTTGATGGCGATTAAGGCCATATACACAGACTGACCCATGAGACGGAGGCAAATACGCCTTTGTGACTCAGCAGAGGTCATGCAAGGAAACTGGGCCCATTGACTCGCAAACGTCAGTTTTTGCTGTAACTTTTCCAACAGTAGGAACAAGGAGTGTTCTGACACATGGAAAAGTCTTATAAGGCGAAGGCTCAATCTGCCTGTTTTGTTTAAATCCTGTTCTCCTCTGGAGGACTTTGCTAAAATCTGAGCTGGCAACAAAGACTGATGACCATCCCGCGGGGATGTCTCAGAGACTGGATTTACACCTGCGTTTAATTCATACTGCTTAACATGGAGCATGAACTAGGCTTGGCCATTATGGTATGTAATTGATTCGTTTAACCAATTTCTCGCTTCTCACCTTATCACTTTTCCTTTTATGAAATAATCTTTTAGATTTAGATTCTAAAGGATTGGAAAGGTGATTTGTGGGAAGATCTGATGTGTATGTTGACTGGGTCTGATGGTCCTTTGGGATCGAGAGAACTTTTTCTTTACTGGGTGTTTGGTTTTTATAACAATTCATCCAGGACGTGGTGGGACTGTGTAAAACTGGAAAGATGAGCGTCTAAGGAATTGCTTGTGTGACTGCAGTTACCAGAGGGGTGATGATCCGAAGTCTTTTTGTCTAGGCTGTTTGGTTTGCTTAGAGGTGGAAAAAACCAGCCTTGGGCTGTGACTGCCCCTGTTTGAGAATTGGTCTGATTTGAACTCTCAGTTGGTCCGCCAGAAGCACATCGCACACCCCAATGCCAGCTCCCCCAGAGGCCCTCCCCCCTCTCACAGGCTGGTGCCATTGAGGATGACGCCGCAGTACTCAGGTCCGCTGAAGAAGCGGAGGTCGAGTCGATGCCCTCAGGGGAGGGCGAAGGCGGGCTTGGTGCATCAGCCCACCCATCTGCAGCAGGGACCAAGAGGCAGTGCCCCGGCGCCCCATCTGCGCAGGGGGATATAAACCATTGGAGAAAAGGGGATACGGCTGGAGTGGCATGGGCTGATGGATGGGAGGTATGGATTGGTGACGGGCATGCTGTGCAGGTGGATTAGGCTGGGCTGATAGGGGTACTTAGGGATGGCCCCATAGGGCTGATGTGTGAGGGGGTCACGTGGATGGCCAGGGACCGATTGGGAGGAGATACCAGGCTAGATGGGCCATGCATGATCCAGGGGGGCAGGGAGGGGGGATACTCTTTTACTCACCTATCCGCCAGGCCCCCGAGGACCAGTGCTCCCAGCAGCACCCCCACCATGTAGATGGACTGGGCAAAATCCTTGAGAGCGCGCTGGCCACAGACCAGGTTCCACTGGGGAGGAGTGGGGAGAGGGGTGTGAATCCAGGGGTGCCCCATGGCACTGCGCACTGCTGGGCAAAGGGCTGACTGCATAGTCAGATGGGCTTCAGGGACACAGCTGGCACAAAGGGCCAGGAACCACACCTATGTCTTCTCTGCCCACCTGAGCTACCTGAGTCCTGGCTAGTATCTGTACCCTGGCAGCAAGTAGAGGCCAAGGCCCTGCTGTGCCAGGCATATGTCCAGCTGAGCCTCCCACATCAGTCAGTGCCCAGCTGTGCCACCCACCCACACTTGTGTTGCCCATGCCTGTCTATGACAGGAATCCCGAACTGCGCCATCCATCCCCACCTGAGCCCACCTCCGTCTCCTGAGCTCTCCCCATTCCACCTAAGCCCCATCTGAGCCCAACTCTGGTCTCCAAATCTCAGCACCCTCCTGTGCCATCCAAAGCCATTGATGGTCTCCCAGTGCCCATCTGTGCCCCTTCTCCATTTGCCACTGGGCCATCTGAGCTCACCTGCACCCATCTGGACCCACTTGGTTAGAGCCCAGCTGGGACATCCCAGCTGTTCCTCCTGTCCATCCCCACCAGCGCCAGCCCAGCTGCCCCTGCTGCCTATCCCCACCGGTGCCAGCCCAGATTCCCCTGCTGCCCATCCCCACCAGTACCAGCCCAGATGCCCCAGCTCTTCTGTGCCACCCAAAACCTCCCTTGCATGCCCACCTGCAGCTCCCATGCCCACCTGAGCCCTGTGACCCCCACACCTTGTGCCCAAGCCTGCCAGCACCCATGCCCTTCAAATGCCCTCTGCCCCTTTCATGCCCTGCTGATTCCACCACACTCCCGTGTACCATCCATGGCTGCTGACAAAGCCCTTAGCCCCGCCTTGGCCCAGCACTGTCCGTCCAGCCAGGACTGAAGCTGAGATTCCACAGCCCTGCACAAGGGCTGGGGGGACAGGACAGCGTCCCTCCTCTCCTGCCAAATCTGGGGTCTGGAATGACGGGTGGGGCCTGGACCAGGGGATCATGAGTTGTTCCAAGCGGGTTACTGTGTAACCCAGCTGGGCATGGGCCAGTTGGCAGCATGATATGTCATGGGTGGGCTAAGAACAGGAGAAGGGATTGGCACAGGATCCCTGCCAAGGAAAACACCAGGACTGTCATCCATTATCCCGGCTCTCAGAGGGGTGACTTAGGCTGAATTTCTGCCACAGCAGGCTCCTATGGGCTGGCAGGAGGGGCACAGAGTCACAGGCCCTTGGGGAGCGCCAGAAGGGGTGATGCCAAGGCAGAGGTGCCACCCTGTAGAGCAGGACTGAGCCCGGGCACTGCTCCATGGCACACCAGCGCCTGTTGAGGCCCCCCCAGAACTGCACTGGGGTACTGGAGTCAGCACTGCCTGCAAGGAGGAAGTGCCCCCTACTAGGTCCCCCCTCACCCGGCTACCTAAAGCACAGAGACTCTCAGTGCCACGCTGGGGCCAGCACCAATTCAGAGGGGAGTGCCCCCTGCTGAGCTACCCAGCTGGCTTCCTGTGGCACGACATCCCCTACTGCTGGGGTCAGCAATAAAAGCACCCCCTAGGGAGCCACCCCCCTTCTCCCTGTAGCAGCACAATCAGTGCAGACTCCACGGGAAAAGCAGCCCCTAGTGAGCCCCTGCCTGGCTCCCCAGAGAAGCTGAGCACTCTGTCAGGGTCTCCATCCAACTACTTGAACTAGCTGGGCCTTAGCTTAAGTGATGAAACCTCTGAGAGGGCATCTCAGGATCTCACTGAGTCATCATGGAGCATGGCCAACCGGGCAGCCTCCAGGCTACCTCCTCCCACCTCCAGCTGGCTCAGAAGCCCCGTCCTGTGTCACCTCCTGGCTGACATTGACTGCGCAGGCTATGCAAGGGCTCCCTCTAGTGAGTCAGGGCAGCACGGGGGTCCCTGTACCGCAGGGCTGTGAGCACCCACCCTTTGCTCCAGGCCCTGCCAGGGCACAGCCTTGGTCCTGCTTTACAAAGGCATTCATGGATCAGATCATAGCTACAGTGGAGACATCTCCTCCATGTCAGGCTGGCCAAGGCAGGGAGCTCCTGCAGGACCACGGCGACCACAAAGCCCAGGCTAGCTGCCACAGAGATAAGGTGTGGCCAGCCAAGTGGTTCAGGCCCACAGGAGAACTTCCAGAGGACATGTAGCTAAACCACAGCCCGATAGTCCCGCTGCTTGTTAGATAGCACTTTGCCACCAAACTGATCCAACAGACCCTACATCAAGCACAGTCTGTATGCGCCCAAGAGGAAGGAGAGCCGGAGACGCCACGTAGTCCAGTAGACACCTTGCTATGCCAGTCTAACGCATGAGACAGGCTCGGATACTATGGGTGAGAGCACAAAACCAAGGAGGACGGGTGGATGGATGGATAGGTGGTTAGGTGGGAACATAGATAGATGGGTAGGTGAATGGATAGGAGGCTGGATAGATAACCAGCCCGTAATGTTGTCACAGCTCCAGGTCCCCACTCCCCTGGAATGATCCCTCACGCTCCCCTCTGTACCTCAGTGATGATGGTGGAGTTGAAGACACTCCTGTCGTACGCCCATCCATCCAGGCAGGGCTCAGTGGAGTTGGTGCTGGTGCCATTAGGGGCCAGAAGCTGCCCCTGTGGGGTGCTGAACTGCAGGCACCTGTCTGGCTCCTGGTTGCCATCCATAGGAACGTAGATCTTCAGCAAGTCTCCAGTCACCTCTGTGGTGGCATTGTCTCGCGCCGGGATGTAGCACCAGTGCCTGGGGACAGCAGCTGTGAAGTTCTGCAGGAAGTTATGGGAGGCCACCATGAGGAGAGGGAGGAAGACCAGGGTGACAAGGATGGTTTGGAAGAAGCCCATACGTTGCTCCTTCTCCAGCTGGACATCAGGGGCCATGGAGGCTATGGGGAAACTTCTTCCTGACTGACTGGTTGCTCTTCTTCTCCAGAGCCCCTGGCTCGTATACTAGTCAATCTATCTGCCCTAGCCCGGCCTTTGGCCCTGGTAAATCTTTGACCAGCATCAAGGGCAGAGTCAGGTGGGAGGTTGAGAATGTGGAGGAAGTGGAAGGGAACAAGGTCCAGCAAAGGACATACTTCTCAGAAGCATTACTCATCTACTAAGGTGCTGGGGAGATAGGGCAAGTAGCTAGGTCATGAAATGGGACACAGACTCTTTCCTCTCTAGGGGGTGCGTGCAGCAATTCAGTGCCAGGGTGGGGTGCTGGCTTGGTAGGGGCTGTGAGGAATGGGATACTGGGGCATTTCCCTCTAGGGCTTGGATTCCGATTTGCCTCTGTGACTGATAGTCATTCCCACATGATGGCTCACATGGTTGGAAGCTGTGGAATCCACTGAGTGCCACTCCAGTTCCCCCACGTCATGGATGCTTCTGAGAGCATGCGGCATTAATGAGTCACAGAGACCCAGTGGGCAACAGACAGGAGTGTTGCGTTTGGTGGGAGAGGATTTGACCAGAATGGGAGCAGACCCCCAACGCAGCCTTCCCCCTGCCTGGCACTGAACTTTGTGGGTGGGTAGACCCTAGAGACCTGGACTGAGAATGAGCAAGGTCCTGTACCAGGCGCGTCACAGACCCCAAACCAGATCAGGGCCCCATTGTGCCAGGTCCATCACAGACCCCAACCGAGATCAGGGTCCCTATTGTGCCATGTCCTGTACAGACCCCAACTGAGATAAGGCCCCATTGTGCTGGGCGCTGCACAGACCCCAGCCAAGATCAGGGCCCCCATCATGTTGCATGGACACACAGTGAAAGACAGTCCTGGTCCAGAAGACCTGACTATCCAAACAGACCAAAAACAGATTATTCTCACTCTGACGGGTTGGACCCCCCCATCCAGAATGCCACCTGATATGATGGGGTTACACTGAGCCCGTTTGTTCCACCAGCCCGGGCTTCCTCACCCTGTCCTTGCTGTGCTAGGCCCTCAAGCCTTCTCCAGCACACACAGATAAGGACACACTCAGCTGAAATCAGCTTTTGGGAGGATTCAGCTCAGGACTTTACCGAGCACTCACGTGCACACCTCCTTTGGGGTGTAAACCCAAAATCACATTTTTTTCATTGTATAGAGAGATCTGTACAGTCTAAAAATCGCCCCCTCCCTCAATGTGGAGGGAGATATGCACAGCTTCCCTCCCCCTAATATGAATTGCACAAACTGGGTTTTGAAATAAACAAGAAATAAGTTTATTAACTACAAAAGGTAAATTTTAAATGATAATAAGGGATAGCAAACAGAACAAAGCAGAAGCAGCAAAGAATCCTGTGGCACCTTATAGACTAACAGACGTTTTGGAGCATGAGCTTTCGTGGGTGAATACCCACTTCGTCAGATGCATGTACAACACAGCAGATTATGTTAGTAAATAAACAAAAACCCAAACTGAGTTTAACACATTAGATGGATAGGATATAAATTAGCAAATTCTTACCCTGAGTGATAAACAGGCTGGCAAATTCTCCAAGCACAAGTTGCTTTGGCTTTCCCAGGCTTTCATACACACGCTAAAAATCCTTCTAGCCTGTGACCATCACTTCCCACAGTTCAGTCCTTGTTCCTCAGGTGTTTCCAAGTGTGTTGTTGTAGAGAGAGTGAAGGCCTCCCCATAATGTCATTTTCCCCCTTTTATATCTTCTCCCTGGGTCAAACAATTCCCATTGTGTAGTGCGATCTCTGAGAGGTTTCTGTTGTACACAATCCCTAGGGGTAATCCTTGTGCTTGTGTGCATTTCTTCAACAAGCCATTAACATTGTTTGGCCTTTTTACTGTTGTACCCTGCTTGTGAGTGTTTTCAACCTCACGGTACGTTTCAGTAACACATACATAGCCAAGCTTCAGAACTTCACATACGATAACAGAACATACAATCCAACGAGATATTACTGTCTAGCGGATCAAGACTTTTAGAACGATACCTCACAAGGCATACTTTGTACAAGACATATCCTAATTACATGACAATGGGGAATATTGGGGTGCCAAGGTGTCACTCTGGACACCCCACATCAGTGACCCCTTTTGTTCAAGGTGTTGCCGTATTGGCCAGTCCACATGCTGATGAACAGCTGGGGCTCTGTTTCTGTGTGGCAGGCCATCGCCACTTCACTTCTGTCAGGGCTCTGCTCTGCTTTGCATCCACAGCACTCAGCTAGCCGTGTCATTTCTCCAGATGGCAGCCCTGGGGGTGAGCAGTGCGGTATCTCTGTGGGCAGGGGGCACCTCCTACACCCCCAGGAGGGATCGGGGCCAGGAATGCACCAGCCCAAGGAGATCTTCCAGTCCAGGGCCAGCCCAATAGCAAACTTGGGAGACCATCACCCTGGATAAGACCCACCTGCACTTCTCACATCCCCCTACAGCCTAAACTGTGGGTCTGTTGATCTATCACTGCACATCCCTCTTCTCGCACCACCCCAGCCACTGGGGCACTCATCTCTGCCCCTCCAATCACCCATCCCTGGGGTACCCCCAATCTACCCCTCCCTAGCCCGTCCCTAGTCCACCACCTCTTGGCAGTCCTATCACCCCACATAGATTGGTGATTACTGTCTGGGATGCCCAGAACAGGAAACTCAGCTGGTATCCAGGGCTAGATTGTCCCTTCCAGTCTTCCCCCTAGGGGATCTAGTCTCCTACCACAGCACAGACGTAACATGAGGGTGCTCATATCACCAGACATCCGTCACCCTTCTGCTAGTAGCCAGTACTTGAGGCAGCTTCTTTAGGGTGTGGAAACTGCTATGTACATAGTCCCCAGCCTCCCTGCAGGAGCCTTCCTGCCTCTGACACCCCATCATCCTCATGTGGGGAAGAGTGTGGTGCATCATGAAAAAATGCAGTTTATCCTGGGAGCCCAGCCTAGAGGAGAATGGGTGCATGAAGCACTCAAACTACATCACCCATGATGCACCAGTCAGGGATTCCCAAGACGCATTCCCTTCCCATCTACAAGAGGGAATATCATGGTGAATCATGGGAGATGTAGTCTGACCAGGGCATCCATCTCACAGAGAAGACAGGAGCAGGAGGCTGCCAAACTACATCTCCCATAAGGCACTGCAGTGGTATTTCAGAAACAAAATGCTTAGATTTTTGCTGAAAATATCAACACTTTCTGGAGGGAGAAACATGCCCCCGCCCCTATTTCCAGAGGAGCTCCAGCCCTGACTCCATGGGGGTGGTTGGTGTGCAGGAATCAGGGACATGGAGCAACTGGAATTTCTTAGTGTGGCTGAGTACATTTCTTAGTACATTTACAAAATGTACAGAAGGCCATGGGAAGAGGTGCAGGAAATCTCACGTAAGCGCACCCCCCCACACACACACATCCTGTCCCTGCTGCCTGGGGGCTCATACCAAACACGGAAGGGTCACTCCAAACTCCAGCCCCATTGGTGAATGTTGAAGTTTGGATCCAGCCACCCCACCTCCTGTACAGCCTCGCTGCCCCCCAGCTCCCTTCACCTAATAGGGCACCCTCAACACCTTCAGAGCCCCCAAGTCCTTCTCCCCACTCTGCTCAATTTTCCCCAAAGGGGGTCGGATCATCAGTTTGGCCACAGGATCCAGTCCAAGCCCAGCTTGGTAGTGGCTCATCAGCAGCTATGAAATCTGTTGGCTGGGTCTCAGCTCACAGTAGGACAGAAACCTTCATCTCATGAACCATCATTGCTGGTTGGATGGGCCACAGCTGCAGAGCTCCCCTCCCCCAGTAGGGATGGTCACTTTAGAGGGGTGGCTGTCAGGTCAATATATCCCACCAGTTCACAGCCTCACCAGGCTGGAGGAGGGGTGGCTGTCAGGCCAAAACACACCACCAGAGGGAGCTAGTTCACAGCCCCACCTGGCTGGAGGGCAGGGCGGGTGTCAGGCCAATATACACCAGCAAAGGGAATCGGTACAGTCACACTTGGCAGCGTTGTTCGGGGAGGTGTCTCCCTGCTCTGTCCATGCCCCACAGGCTGCTTGCATGTGTGGCATAGAGTCCCCCACTAAGGGGCAGCTCAGTGGCACAACTCAGAATCCCTCACCCCCCATTTGCCCTGTCTCTTTGAGGGGGCTGATTCCTAAGTTGCAAAGGGAGCAGCAGGTGGCTCCTCCCCTCATGTGGGCCCTTTGGTGCAGCCTGCACCTGTGTACTGGGGGGGCCAGAACTGGAGGGTCTGGGGGCAGGGAAGGCTGCTCAGATCCTGGTTGAGTGGACAAAGTGAGCCATGGTCTCCTCGGCGATTGCCTCCTCGCCTTTCCTCCTGGCTCTGGAACAAAAGAGGGAGGGAGTGAAAAGGATGGAAAGGGCAGGTGGGAAGGGATTGAATGGGAAAGAAAAGAGGTTTGAAGGGGAAAAGGGCAGCAGGAGATGTACCCCAGCAGCCCGTGACTCACACCTGTTCTCCACTTCTTCTATGGTGTCCAGCAGGGGGACGTTGTGCATCTCTGGCAGGAAGCAGGCGGCGATGCCGGACACGACGGGAGCCACCCCAAATATCACCAGCGGCAGAAAGGGAAATTGCTGCCCGGCCACCAGCACCACCGGGGCCACCATGCCGCCCAGACGAGCCATCACGGTGGTGAAGCCAGTTCCTGTCTGCCTGCCAGACACAGCGCACTGTGAGAGATAACAATAACAGCACGCCCCGCACAGAGATGGAGCCACCTCTGGGATGGAGCACAGGGGCTGTTGTTACAGGGAGCCCTTGCCCGACGCTGAGGCAGCCACCTCTGGGGTGGGGCACAGGGGCTGTTTATACAGAGATCCCTCACTAAGTGCTGAGTTGCAGCCGCCCCTGGGGAGGGGCGCAGGGGCTGTTTATACAATCACAGAGATGGGGAATCCCAGTCCTGATTTTACCTGACAGCAGTTGGGAAGAGCTCTCCCCCATACAGCTAGGAGCAGACAGAGGAGGCAGCCAGGCATCCTTTTCCCAGCACCGCCAGAGCCAGTCGCACCATCAGCATCTCTGGAGAGGGAAGAGATGGGGATGTGAAACTGGCCTTCCCAGAGATCACAAAGCCCAGTGCACATTTTAGTCACTGCAGTCCCACATCACAGCTGTCACATGAGCCATGTAAAGTATCATGGCACCATTTCACCATGGGGAAACTGAGGCATGGGGCTGCACGGGTGAAGTGGCTTGTCAAGACAGAGCCATGAATAAAATCCAGGAGTGCTGACTCCCAGCTGCCCACCCTGTTCCAATCACCAGACCCCACTCCCCTTCCAGGACTGGGGATAGAACCCAGGAATCCCGACTCCCAGCCCCACTCTCCCACTCTAACCCCCGAGCCGTCTCTCCTGAAGATCATGGGACAGGAGACTCTTGGCAGAGCCATGTCACAAGGGCTTCCCCCACTTCCTAGCTCAGTGGGACCAACCTGGCTCCCATCACTGCTGGAGGTTGAGTGGGCTGAGAACCTAGAGTTCAGGGGGCTCCTTACCTCTGGGGACAGGGATGTTCCCCAGGAGAAAGACACCGGCCAGGATGAGGGAGCTGGCCTGGATGGCTCGGCGTCCAAAGTAGCTCAGGGCCAGGGCACAGGCCATCTTGGCCAGGATGTCAATGGCCCTGAAGAACGTCTGCACCAGGAAGATGTCCAGGCCAAAGGCCGGCAGGTCCATGGAGAGCCCGAAGTAAGCCAAGTTGGTAGAGAAGCTGCTGAGCAGAGCGGAGATGAGTCAGAGGGCAGGACTCACAGGTGACATGGAGAGCTCAGCGAGGTTGTGACACAAGGGGTATAAACAACCCATCCATCCTCCTAGATACATCTGGGTCCGTCTCTCCTGCCGTCCATCCTCACAGATGTGTCCCTCTGTCCATCCTTCCACCCCTCCTCAGAGATTTAGTTGTGTCCATCCATCTATCTACCCATCCTCGCAGAGGTATCTGAGTCTCTCAGACACTCCATCCCCTCCTTAGATCCAGGAAGATATATCTGTGTCCATCCATCCTCATTACTAAATCCTGACTATCCTGACGCTGGACTATCTGTCCATCTCTCCCTCTCCACATGGATCCTCTTCTCCTTTTCTGTCTGTCACCACAGCTGACCTTCTATCCAGTTCCAACCCTACCCCTCCACCCAGCACCATCTAGCTGTGCCCCAATAGGTATCCTTATCCCGCGGCGAACATATGTCTCTGACCATCCCCTCTGGGGAGTGGGAGGATCACTCGCTGATGCTGGAGGCTCTGAGCTGCAGGCTGGCTGGGCAGAGGGCCCTTACCTGACACTCATGAGGCAGCAGGAGATGCGTCTCGTGGCTGGTGTGTGGAAGAGGCAAAGGCAGGAGCAGGTGTTTTTCCCAGTGGGGCTGCCGCCGACCTTCTCCAACATCTAGGAGAGAGAAGGTGGCTCAGCAGTGCCCTGGCCGCTCAGGGCCCCAGGCGAGGAGGAGGCTGGGCACTGACTTGCCCCTTCCCTTGGCCCCACTGGCCCAGCCCAGGACCTAGCCAGCCCCAGAGCCCCACCCCCCATCTTGCCCTAACTGGGACCCTCGCAGGGCTGAGGCTGGGGGGCAGGAGCTCAGCACGAGACCTCAATCATGGCTTCTGTCCTTGGTGTCTGCCCTGGGAACCTGGCCACTGGGAGAGGGTAACGGGGAGGAGGGCAAATCCCAGCCCTGAATGTTGGGAGAGAGCCAGCACCAGAGCAACAGATTGAGGGAGGGTTGGATGGGTGTGTGTGGGGAGGGAGGGAGGGATGGGTGTGTGTGGGGAGGAAGGGAGGATATGTGTGTGTGGGTAAGGAGGAATGGATAGATGTGTGTGGGGAGGGAGGAAGAGAGGGAGGGACAGGTGTGTGTGTGTGAGAGATGGATGGGTGTTTGCGGTGACAAAGGGATGGATGGATGTGTGTGGGAGGAAGAGATGGATGGTGTGTATGGGAGGGATGAGCGGGTGTGTGTGAGAGGCAAAGATGGATGGGTGTATGTAGGAATGAAAGGATGCATGATTGTGTGTGGGGTGAAAGAGATGGATGGGTGTGCATGGGGAGGGAGGGACAGAGGGATGGACGGATGTGCGGGAGAGAGGGATGGAAGGATGGATGGGTGTGTGAGAAGGGAGGGATATGTTTGGGGAGGGACAGAGGAGGGGTGCGTGTGGATAAGGAGGGATGGATTGGTGTGTGGGGGGATGGAGGGGTGAACAGGTGTGGGGGGGGCAAAGGGATGGACGGATGTGTGTGGGGAGGGAGGAATGGATGGATATGTTTGGGGAGGGATGGAGGACGGGTGTGTGTGGGGATGGAGGGATGGATGGATTTGTGTGGGGAGGGAGGGATGGACGAGTGTGTGCTGGGCAGGACGGAGGACTGGTGTGTGTGGATAAGGAGGGATGGAGGGTGGGTGTGGGGATGGAGGGATGGGCGGATGTGTGTGGGGAGCGATGGATGGATGGATATGTTTGGGGAGGGATGAAGAACGGGTGTGTGTGGGGAGGGAGGGATGGACGGATGTGTGTGGGGAGCGATGGATGGATGGATATGGTTGGGGAGGGATGGAGGACGGGTGTGTGTGGATAAGGAGGGATGGACGGGTGTGTGTGGGGATGGAGGGATGGGTGTGGGGGGGGGTGGGATGGACGGATGTGTGTGGGGAGGGATGGAGGACAGGTGTGTATGGGGAGGGAGGGACGGACACGTGAGTGTGCACAGAACTGGATGGTTGGAGAGATTAAGCCCTTTCAACCCTAGACTGGATCAGGGCCCTCGCCCCATGTGATGTGCGCCTCTTGCCCTCATTCCTTTGCCCCCCCAGCTCCATGGCCCACAAAGGAACTTCTACCCACCTCACTGCCCCCACTGTGTTTGGGGGGCGGGGGGCTCCTCTCTGGACAAGATCCTGCCCCCTTTCGGCTTTCCCAGTTCCCAGTGCCATGCAGGCAAAGAGATTTGCCAGGTGCCAACCCTGCTGGGGCTTCCCCAAGGACCTCCCACTCCCTCGCCAGGGCCAGCCCCAGCTGGGTATCAGGGCTGGGACATGCTGTGACCCCCTAGGGGTTAAAGGGCATCATCTCACCTCCAGGGAGATGCTGTCCTCACCCAGCTGCTTCCGGTTGATCCGGGCCACCCGTTTCAGGTTGGTCAGCGCCATTGCAGGCCTGTGGTTGACTATGAGCCAGCGTGCAGACTCTGGGATCCACCTGGGGAGGGGAAGAGCCGGGACGCCACTCAGACAGGGCTGATCCCTGGGGGATCTCAAAGCACTTTTCTGTCATTTCTTCAGCCCCCTGTTTTATGGAGGGGGGAACTGAGGCATGGGGGGATGTGATTTCCCCCCACCAAGGTCACAGAGTTAACCTGTGGCCAGGCTGGGAACAGAAGACAGTCCTCTCCCCTGCTCTCACCACTGGACCCCACTCCCCTCTCAAAGCAAAAAGTAGGACCCAGGAGTCCTGGCTCCCAGCTCCCTGCTCTCACCACTGGACCCCACTCCCCTCTCAAAGCAAAAAGTAGGACCCAGGAGTCCTGGCTCCCAGCTCCCTGCTCTCACCACTGGACCCCACTCCTCTCCAAGGCCCTTCTGGGGATGGGGGACTCACCAGGCACAGAGGAAGAAGATGAAGAAGGGGGTGGAAATGGCCAGCTCCAGCCAGCACCAGTCCCGGATGCCGTAGGCCAGGCCAGCCAGCACCACCTGGCCTGCCGTGCTGCAGTAACTCAGCCATGTCACCACCAGGGCGCGGGACTTGGTGGGGACCCATTCCAGACCTGGGCAGGGGCAGATGGATGCAACAACTGAGCTGGGGGGTGACTCCTGAGCTCCTTTCTCAGTCCAAGCCCCTCCCCACGCCCATCACTCATGGGCCTCTGCCCAGACCAGCCTTGGGGATGGTCCTTTCAGCTTCCCCACTCAAGCCTCCCACAGTTAGGGCCAGCCGAGATATTCCTGCTAGGAACTGAGTTGAGACACAGCAAAGTCATTGCGTGCTATACAATGCGACACTGGATGGGGAAAGTCCCTGGGTGTCATTAACCTGGATTGGAGTTGGTGCCCCCATGGGGAAGGCCCCCATACCCTATTCCTCACCATCTTAGGCTATCCAGTCCCTCCGCTTTGGGGCTGGATTGGAGCCAGTGCCCATTGGTGAGGAAAGGCCTCATATCCCATCCCCCAAAGCCAGCCAGCCCCAACTCTAGGGCCAGATTGGAGACGGTGCCCAGTGGAGCAGAAAGCTCCATATTTTATCCCCCACAAGCCAGTTGGTCCCCCTGCCCTGGGGCTGGATTGTAGCTGGCGCACCCTAGAGGGGGAAGGCCCTGTCCTATTCCCCCTTCCTTGAGGATACTCACAGAGGCAGATGTAATTGAGGAGGAAGCTAGACAGACCAACCCCGCTCAGCAGGCGGAAGGCGCAGTAGGTGAGGAAGTCTGAGGACAAGGCAGCCGCTGTTCCCATAACAGCCACCAACAGCAGAGAACACAGCAGGATGACTCGCTGCCCAAACCTGCATCACAGGGGGGAGCGTCCAGGGTGAGATCCCAGAGGGAGCAACACAGCTCTCATATGTCAGACCGTTCACCTGCGGTACTCACTGCCACAGGATACTGCAGCACTCCATCAGGCGTCTCTGATTGTTTGGAGCCAGTAACTGGCAGATGATAATCACTGATCAACAGTAACTGCCCCAGCTCACTGATCATTACTGGTAAATAACTGATCATCGAAACAAGTGGCCAGCACTTGATCATTGTTCATTGATAGCCGGTAACTTGTAACTGACCGAGCTTGGCTGTACACCCAATGCCCTGGCATTTCTCGTTCTGTCTGCAACATGATAACCTTTGAGTGCTGTGTCTGATCCAGCCCAGAATTTCAGGGAACGTTCCAGGCACCAATTTTGCTAAAACCAGGGGTGGGCAAACTACAGCCTCAGGGCCACATTCGGATCTTCAGACGTTTTAATCCATCCCTCAAGCTCCTGCCAGACGTTTTAATCCATCCCTTACCCAGCTCCCAGAAGCAATGGCATGTCCCTTCTCCGGCTCCTATGCATAGGGACAGCCAGGGGGCTCTGCACGCTGCCCACGCCCCAAGCATGGTCCCTGCAGCTCCTGTTGGCTGGGAACCGCGGCCAACAGGAGCTGCAGGGGCAGCGCCTGCGGACAGGACAACACTCAGAGAAGCCTGCCTGCGCCTCCACGTAGGAGCCAGAGTGGGGACATGACACTGCTTCTGGGAACTGCTTGAGGTAAGCACTGCCCAGAGCCTGCCCCCCTGCCCCTCTCCCGGGCCCCAATCCCCTGCCCCAGCCCTGATCACTCTCTCGGCCTCCAAACCCCTCAGTCCTAGCCCAGAGCACCCTCCTGCACCCCCAACACTCATCCCCAGCCCCACCCCAGAGCCCGCACCCCCAGCCAGAGCCCTCACCCTCTCTCACACCTGCCCCAGCCTGGAGCTCCCTCCCGCACCCTGCACTCCTCCTTTCTGGCCCCACCGAGAGCCCACACCCCCAGCCAGAGCCCTCACCCTCTCTCACACCCCAAGCCCCAATTTTGTGAGCATTCATGGCCTGCCATACAATTTCTATTCTCAGATGTGGCCCTCGGGACAAAAGGTTTGCCCACCCCTGGCTAAAACAGCTATGGGGAATTTGGGCACAACTGGAAGAGGGAAATGGATGGTATCCGGACCCCCAGCAGCACTTTAGCAGAGCCACAGCTTCAAGCACCCGAGAACAAAAAACTGGCTGAGGGCACCAATGAATGCACTAGCAGCATGACAACACTCCATCTCAGCTCTGCCCATCCTCCCAACAGAGTGCGTGTGTGGGGGAATGACATCTCCCAGACAAATAACAATGGGGGGAGGGTACATGGGGGGAAGAGGGTGTGCCCACAGCCCCTGGCACTGGGGGACAATGGGTGACCCTGGCATGCGAGAGGTGGTAGGGGGCTTGCAGCAAGTCCCTGAACTAGAAGGGGCTGGATGCAGCAGAGGGAGCTGTGCAGGGGATGGAGGGATGCACGGTGTGTACAAGTGCTAGGCCAACAGAAGCAGCAAAGCGTGGGACCCCCTTGTTAATAACCAGCCCTTGCTAACACCTGTTGGCTGAGTGCTGAGTGCCGATCAGTGACGGACTTGCCTTCGCTGACAGCTGGAGTTAACAGGCAGTGCTGGAGAACTGAGCATCAATAACCAGCCAGCAACAAGTGAGGAGCAAACTACTCGCAAGTGTAGGGTACATCTGGGAGTGTTTCCATGCATCATGGAATGACCTAACATTGGACCATGTGTCTGAGCCAGGGCGGCAGGGGTGTGGGGACATTGGGCTGGATGGGCCCATTGGTCTGATCCGGGGGGATGGGGTAGAGGGGATACCAGGCTGGATGGGCCCATTGGTCTGAGCCAGGGGAGCAGAGAGAGGGGATCTGATCCAGGATTGGGGATGTTAGTTTCAGGGGGACACCCCCCATCACCCACCTGTCGAAGAAGACTCCGAAAAGGAGGCCTCCAAGCAGCACCCCTGCCATGAACAGCATCTGTGCCAGTGCCGGGAGGGGGCCCAGATCCCACACCAGATCCCACTGGCAGACAGACAGACAATCAGTGCCCACTGAGACGGGGTATGGTGCCTCCAGGGGCCCCCTTCCAGTCAGTGGCTGGACCTGAGGGACTGGAAGTCCATAGCCATGTATCTCCCAGCACCCAACCTTCTCCCACACCCTTCTCTGGACCCCTCCGCATCCTCTCTCTCCCCTACCGTCCTCCCAGTTCCTGCTCCTCTTCATCCCCCACCTCCCCATCCCCTCTCCCCCCACAATCCCCACTCTATCCCCTCCCCCTCATTGGGTCCCTCCTCCTTCCCCCCACCTCATGTTTCTGCTTTGGGGCAGCAGGGAAGAAGGGGGGCTATCAGCCATACCTCAGTGACGATGTTGGAGGAGAAGGTGCTGCAGTCGTAGTACCACCCGTCCTGGCAGGGCTCTGTCTCGCCTGCCCTGCCCAGCGAACCGTTGGGTCTTGGATGCTGCCCATGGGTGCCCATCAAGTGACAGAGCCACTCTGGGCTCGGGACCAGGGAGAGCCCCCCATGAGCTGCAGTGGTGTTGCCCACCCAGCTGGCATTGGTACCTGGTGGCAGAGGGCAGCACTGGTGCTCAGGGGAGGCGGCACTGAAGTTCTGCACCAGGTTGTGGCTGGCAATGAGGAGGGCAGGCCCGGTGAGCAGCAGGACACAGAGGAGCTGGAAGGGACCTGCACTGCCCATTTTCTCCAGGAGGTCTCCAAAGGCCATGGCTGGGGGATGGCAAGGGACACCAAATGATGGGGGAGATGGGCACAAGCCCCTCCTGGGGTGACTGGAGGGAGAGACGGGCACCTCAAGGGAGAGACAGTGACCAGCACCTGCAGGGAGAGATGGGCACAGGTTCCCTTAAAGAGCAGCTCTTCCCAGCTCCTGGCTGCCTTATATACCGAGCAGAGGGGAAGGTGGGGAGGGGGGTTAACGATTGACTCCTGCCACGTTATGCTGCTAACCCAGAGTGCCCTCCCCTCTTCTCCCCACAATTAGAGGCAGCTGCTAACAAGGAAGAGGTTGGCATGGAGGCAGGGGGAAGTAGGCACTGGAGACTGGGAACTGAGATCCAGGGCTGGAATTGAAGAGAGAAGGCTGGTGCCAGACTGGGCACAGGCACTGCGGACTGGACACTGCCTCAGCCATGGCACTGGGGACCAGGCACTGCCTCTGCCCTGGCACTGGGGACCGGGCACTGGTTCTGCCCCAGGCACTGGAGAGCAGACACTGGCACTGCCCCCAGCACTGGCTCATCCCCCAGCAAGCCGGCACTAGTCACAGACCCAGTCAAGAGTGTTGCTAATGATGCAGAGTGAGACAATTCTGGAGTGACCTGCCCATCTCTGCTCCCCCGACCCATTTCTCCTGGGTGGTGTGGGGGATCCTTTGCCAATGTGCCTCGCATGTGCAACAAGCTGTGTCAAGTCTCAGCCCCTGCCAGGAGCTCTGGCTATGCCCTCATTTACCTTTCTATGTCTCTGCCTCTTTAACCTTCTGAACCCTTAACTCTCTTCTATCTCCTCCACAACCTCACATCATCACTTTAAACACACATCCATCCAGCAAACAACTTTCCTTCCCCCGCCCCATATCTTGATCCAAGGGGATTGGGTCTGGTCATCTCCCCACAGGTGTGCCCCCATTCTTATGTCAGAACAGCACATTTAGGGTTAATCATTACCCTCCTACCAGATTCACACATCAGCACATTTCCTGTGGGAACCAAGATAACCCCTCTGACCCCTAATTTGGTGCCTTCAGTTCTGCTACTCAGTTACCTATTGCTGAAGTTTGGCCTCCACAGCCTGGTCCCTGCTTCCGCTTCTCATCCGGCCACACCCTCTCGTGTTGCAATGAGAGGGAGAGGGGTACACCTACAAGGGGAGGTCCCCCTCAAAATCAGCCCCCGAATGTCACAATGTTAATGGTGCTAAGCAAGGGGCCAAAGGGCTGGCCCCACGGAGGGTAAAGAGAGGGGGGCAGATGGATTGAGACCAGGCAGACTCATCACCCACTGAAGGGTGCGGTCCCCAGCAGGAATCCAGCTCCAGGGAAAGAGGCTGAGACCTGCCATAGACTCATCATATGCTAGGACGGGACTGGCCCACTAATCCTCTGTCAAGCGCTGGTATATCTCATTCCACCCACACACCCAGCCTCACCCCTGAGCGTCTCCATGGCATGTGCCCAGGGCTTAGCTGTCTGCCCCCGGTATTGCACCCTGCAATACCCTCTCCCTGTCCCTCTGAGCTAGGCCCAGGGTAGGGCTGGGTTGCCAGCACCTTGCAGTCCCCATGTATCCCAGAGGACACCCTCTCCGCCCATTTAACCACCCCACTGTGGCAACAATTCCCACCAGCACCAGCTGCCCTCTGGTAGGCACAGCAGCATGTATGTGGGACATCCCGTGTGCGTGCACTCACATGTCTGTATGTCACACACATGTGAAGCAGTCACTAGGGGCACAAAGCGATGCTCTCACTGTAGGGGCTGCAGATTGGAGGAATGGGGGAGACCTCCCGTAGCAACAGTCAGGAAAGGACAGCAAGGACAGGGTGAGGTGGGGGTGTCTGGGACAGAGGTGACCTTGCTGTCAGAGTCTCAGCAGGGGGCTACTCTAGCCATGGGGATGGGGACTTTGGAGGGGCACAGCACTTGCCCCCCTCCCTGCAGTCCCCCTGCACTTCCCCATGGCCCTGCCCTGTGGGGCCCAGCCATCTCCCATCTGATGTGCCATCTCTGTCCTCTGGACTGACCACTCTCCCTTCACCTCCCTCAGCCATTAGCCTTAAGATGCTTAGGAGCCCCAAATCCCTGCTCAGCTTAGCCCACAGTGCCTCTCTCCCTGCTGGAGACAAGTTCAGCCACACATGAAGCCATGGCATGGTGGGGGCCAGGGCTGGCTCTGTGTGGGGGACATGGCCTAACTCCACAGCCCAACCCAAGGCTGGGGCCCTAGAAACTGAGATTCAATGTGTATTCCCAGGCAGTGGTACATCAGACCCACGGACCCCTCCAGCCCCATATCTACTTACCTGCCATCCCTGGTTCCACCCATGGGCCCCTCCAGTCAGGTATCCCCCCTCTCGCTGCCACCCAGGTCATACCCATGGGCCCTTCAGTCAGGTATCCCCCATCCTACTGCCCTGGTTACACCCATGGGCCTCTCCAGTCAGGTATCCTCCACTCGTTGCCACCACTGGTTTCACCCACGGCCCCTCAAGTCAGGTATCCCACTTCTAAGAGTCTCCTAATGCAATTCTACTCCATGTGACCTACTCCAATGCATTGCAACATGGTGCAATTAAATGTGACAGCCTCCATCTCAATTCATCTACTTCCCCTGTCCCTCTAGCACAGTGCAGCCCCTTGCATTTCAAGGAAATGCTGCTTATTGCATGCAACTGTAGCCAGTGAAATGAAATGCAGCAGAGTGCTTTCTGCTTCAATGCAACTGCATCATTATGAGTTCAATCCTTGAGGGGGCCATTTAGGGATCTGGGGCAAAAATCTGCCTGGGGATTGGTCCTGCTTTGAGCACGGGGTTGGACTAAATGACCTCCTGAGGTCCCTTCCAACCCTGATAGTCTATGACTCTATAACACAGAGCCAAAATGCTTTTCTCATTTAGGGCTTGAAACTTTGGGGAGTTGAGTAGTTGAGGGTGCCTGGTAGCTCGCAGGTTCAAAGCTATACATTGATGCTGTCCTATAGCAGCCCCTTGTGGCCTAGGACAGCTCTCCAGGCTCCCTTCCTCAGTTTCCCTATATGTATTGAGAATAATCCAGATATACCCAGATTCTTTACGAATAATATTCCCCCTTTCTTAGGGCTAATTAATTCAAATTAACCAGCTACCCTCTTTAAGTTCAGGGCTTCCCAGCCCTCCTTCTGAGACTGGGCGATTTCAGTCCTGGTCTGCCTGGCCTGCCCTCAGATTCAGGGGTTTCACAAAGCCTCCCCGCTGGGGCTGTGTCCCAGCTGAACTCTTCGTCTCCATCTGAGCAAATCTCCCCTTTCCTAGGCTTGGAGCTTCCTCTTGAGTCATCTGGCCAGTCACTGTTCAGTTTCTTGATCCTCCCCAGGTGGGTCTAAACTCCAAACCTTGTTTGTTCTGGATGGGAGAGGGTGGAGTTTTGCTGTGTCCACTCTTCAAAGCTCCTGGTCCTAGGCCCTTCAAGGAGTAATGGTTTGGAATGATCCATTACCTTCCCCCTTTGTGACACTCTGTACCCCAAAGCAATACCCTGGCACCCCCATATTTACCAGGGTGATACGATTATTATATGTTTTGTACAAAGTATGCCTTGTAAGGTATCTTTCTAAAAGTCTTGACCTGTTGAACATTAATATCCTGTTGGATTGTATGTGTTATCATTGTATGGGAAGTTATGAAGTTTTGCTGTGTGTGTGTTACTGAAATGTGTTGTGAAGTTAGAAACACACCAACCAGTCTTTCAGGTACAGAAACTATTAAAAAAAAAAGGGGGGGGGGAAGTGACATCATCACTTGGCCTCATTTCCCCTACAACGCAACACCTGGAAACATGTCTGGAGAACAAAGACTGAACTGGGGAGGTGGTTCCAGGCTGGAAAGGAGAACCCCAGCTTGTGTATTAGGGAACTAGATCATTAGGGTGAGACACTGCTTGATTCAAATCCTGTCTAGTTTATAGAGCTCAGGTTGTAATTTTACTTTTATTTCTTAAGTAACCAACTTTGATCCCTACGCTTACTACTTATAATCATGTAAAATCTATCTTTTTGTAGTTAATCAATCTGTTTTATATTTGACCTTAAATGGTGTGTTTTGGTTGAAGTGCTTGGGAAATCTGCTCAGTGAACAAAAGCTGGTGCATGTCCTTTCCACGTTGATGGAGGGGCAGACTGGGTAATAACCTTACACCGGTCAGGCTTCTGACCAGGGCAAGACACTACAGCCCTGGGGTCCTAGGCTGGGGGAATTGACTGGAGCCTCTCAATTGTTAGTTTATAAGCAGCTAGGAGAAGCATTCATATAACTTAGCTGGGCGTGTCCCTGCCTGTAGATGGCTGTGTAACTGCAGTACGTGGAGAGGTTTTTTAGCTAGTCACAGCATCACACTGTAAGAGGAAGCCTAGGCTGGTATGCCAGGGTACCCCAGATCCAGGTTGCACCTGGGGAACCTGTCACACCCTCCCAGACACTAACTGCTCCCTGGGACCAATTTCCTCTTTCCTAATGGTCACTTCCATTATTTTTCCAACCTTCATCTGCTGTCCCCAGACACTTGGAATCAGGGTATATGGCCTCCCAAACTATCCCCTCTGGCCTTAAAGGCCAGTGCATTGTTACAAAAAGCTTCCATGGCACGGATGCAGTGACATCACTGAGATTGTACGGAGTCATCCACAGGAGAATTTGGCCCTGTGTGAATTCCAGTGAAATTAACTGTACTCCAAATTGAGACACTGCAGGGCAATTCAGCTGAATGCAACGCAGTTCTGTGCTGTCACACCAGCTTTAATGCAGTTCTCTTTGGTGTGTTGCACAGCAGTGTAATGTAATTCAGCCAAGTTTGGCACAGCTCATGACCCCCATTTGTGTGCAATACAGTCCAGGGCAATCCTCCCCAGTGCAAAGGAGCACACACCTGCATGGCAACAGCTGTGTACAACTGCATTTTTCATTCCCTGCTAGAGAGGGACCCATCGCTAAACTTTCGTAGGCCCCTTTAAGAGCAGGCCTGGCCCACCCACTATGTCACTAGAGGCGGCCATTACAGATCCAGGAGCTTAGGGCCCGGCTACAGAGTAAGAAGGAGAAGCAGCATGATAGGCTAGAGTCCCTGTCATGCACCCTTTGCCTACAACTCCCATGCTGCAAAGGGGCAGGATGCTGATTTAACCATTTAGTGTGGCATGCTCCTGCAAGCATCAATAACATAGCCCCTGACAATTAGATGGCTTATTTTGGAAGGGATTTGAGCTGAACCCCAAAGTTCTGGGGTTGTCGTATTTATGCAGATAAACATTGGGAAGGGAGGCGTTGTTAACCATGGTTCCACTAATAACTGTTTCTGAACACTCACGGTGTATCATAACCACTACAAAGGAATAGAGTACATAGCACTCTGCCAGAGCTAGGTGCTCTTAGGAGAGGACCTCAAAGCACACAATGAAAATTCATTAGTAAAGGTTTGCCAGTCTCCTGCAAGTGCTATTATTCTCCTTCTACAGAGGGGAGAAACTGAGGCAGTGGCAAAGCCAGGCATATAGAACACCTCTGATCCTACTGTTTGTTGCGGGAGTGGAGCAGGGTCTCAATCAACTCGCACTCCCTGCTCTAGCCCGCTAGACCACTCTCCCCTCCCAGTGCCAGGGAGAGAACCCAGGAGTCCTGGATCCCAGCCCCCCCTGCTCTGACCCACCAGCGCCCTCTCCCCTCCCAGTGCCAGGACTAGAAACCCTAGGTCCTCCTGCTCTAACCAACTGAAAAATCCCCCTCCCTCCCTCCTGCCTTTGAGGTGCAGTTTTGCCCTGGATGCTTTCTGGTTTGTTCTGAAGATGGTAGTGTAGGATTTCTTGGGTTTGGTGAGTGGACCCCCCCAGGAGATGCAATTGTCCAACCTCACCAGCTGGGAGTGAGACCCCTTTATTCCATCTCTGGTGTCCAATCTCCCTTGTCATTTATTTTGAAAGCCCCTGTCTGAAGTAGCACAGAGGAAATCAGGTTGTAATCATGTCAGATTCAAATGATGAATGCTAATGGTCCCAGTGCTGGGGATGGGCGCTCTCCAACTGCAAGGCCTAAACCTCCTTACATGCCTGACTTGAAGCTATCAGAAACCTTGCACACACTCTGTTTGGGGAATGTCCCCATGCAATAATGTGAGCGGCCTGCAGTGCAAGTGACACTACAACTGCATGAGAAGCTCTGCTGGCACATGTGAACAATTCCTCCTGCAACAGGGCAAGCAATTCCTGCAATAATGGAGCGACTCCTAGTGCAAACGTGTGAGCAGTTGCCAGTGCAGCTGCACAGCCCCTGCTGCCTCCTGTGCAAATGGGCCCCAGTGGAAGCTGCAGTCATGTCACTTGAGCAACACCCTGGTGCACCAATGTGGGCAATTCCTCGTGGAGGTGCAAAAGGTGTAAGCTGTAGGAGCAACCCCTAGTGCAACTGAGCACTACCTGCTGAGCTCCTCCCAGTCCAGCCGGGAGCGCGCTGTGCCTTTAAAACTGGGCCGAGTCTTGCTCTCAGCCCAGCCAATGGCCGCTGGGGGTGACATCATCCTACAGCAATGACGCAGGTTCTATTTTTAAGGGACCAATGGGTTGGCAGGAAGGGCGTCACGTGGTCCGGAGAGGTTACTTAATGTCAGCCTAATGAACGGTGCAGCATCAAAGAGAGGCAGGGGAGGCTGATGCCTGGGGAGGGGGGGGGCCTGGGCCGGGATCCCATGCACCGAGCTGGGGAGCTGCTGCATCCGAGCCCCTGACCTCGGCCCCAAGCCATCAGCTGCTCCCTGGATCCGCACGGGCCGAGCTGCAAAGCGGCGCGGGAGCTGGTCCATGAGGCTGCAGGCATCCCCGGTGGGGCAGCCCCCAGGAAGAGGAGACGAGCCGCGCGCCTCTCCTTAGCTTCCCCACTGCGTTGCGGGGCGGGGGCCTCGGGTTGTTTTTGCAAGGCCCGGTTGCACTTGGCACTGAGGAAGGTGGGAGTGGGGAACAAGAAGGGAGGAGGCCTCGGTCTCTGCATTGCAACAAGGGCAGGCTTCGCAACGGGGGCTGTTATTTATTTAATTTGCTAGACTGTTTACGAGCTTCCCAGCGGGGCAGAGTGTTGGGAAGGGAGTCGTGGTAAGATGAGTCCAACGTCTCTCCAGAGCCCTGACCCTGCCACCTGAGGAAGGCAGTAGGGAGGGGAGCAGGTGTGGGAGTGACCCCCAGTCTTCCCCACCCTACACAGAGAGCTCTTGCTTTCAGTGCAACTGGCCGTAGGTTCGGGGATGCACCTTGGTACAGAATGACTCATCCGCTGCATCGGTGGCTGTCTCCCCCCAGTGCTCCCCAAACCTATCGCAGGAGACCCTGTTGGAGATGATTATATGACTAGTGACCCTCCTTTTTCCCCTCCCAGGACACAAATTTCTTCCTTCCTTTCCGACCCTCGGATCCTGGCCACATCAGAGAGAGACCGGAATCTCCTTCCAGTTTTTTATAGTAGGGTTACATTTTCGGGTATGTGTGTATGAAATCCTAGATCTGTTTCATTTTGGCTTAAATATTGTGGCTTGCCTCTCTCTCGAAAGGGACAGAAACTGCCTAGGTAAAGGGCAGAGGGGATTGAGCTACTTACGGCATACTTAAGCCATAAGCTTTGTCAGTGAATGGAAGATAGTGTGTGTGTGTGTGTGTATTATTTATTTGGCACATGGGTTTGATTTTTTTTTAAAAGGGTAAAGTCTTCCATTTGGTTTGTAAACCAAGTTGGGTAGCTGTAGGCACAGTGCTGTAAAAAGCATTTAAATTTCTATTCCCCGTAGTGACAGCAGGTTGGGGAACTGCAGTCTGTGTCATTTTAGCAACTTCCCCCTTTGTAAAGTTTTTGCTGCTTGGATGGGGATGGCAGGTCAGATTGGTGTGTGTAATTTACTGCGTTGCTGCTAAATTCAGGGGTTGGTGTTGCATCATTGCTTTGGCTTGAGGGTTGAGGAAGCTGAAAGCAAATGAACTTAGGGAAGTGTCTAGTTTTGGATGAGATAGTTTACAAATGTGTCTTTTAAAATCCAGTCTTAAATCAGAGAGAGCACAGTCTGGTTGGCATTGAATGCACTAATACTTAGGGGTTTGCAAAAAGGGATAGGGGTTTTGCTGCTAGAATTGCCCCCTAAAATTTATCCTACAGTCACCAAAGTTTGAAGGGAGCTGGTTTCAAATCCTTGTTGGCTTCTGATTCGTCAGGGTTACTACTAGGGGGAGAGGTGTCTGAACTGGGCTGCCTGATTCATTCCCCCTTGGAGACACGTGGGGAAGAGAAACTTGGAATTCAGAGTAAAAACTCTTTGCTTTCCAAATGCACCAGGAACTTACTTTAACCCATACTTGAGGAACTGCCTGGATTTCAGCCGAACTTGTCCTCTGCATTAGGCTGCCCCTGGAATAAATAGGCAATCCCCCACCCCTGCCATTGTAGCCAAGTGGGGGACAGGTGTTTGTGTGTGTGGGGAGAATACCTCCTGCAAAGATTCATGCCAAAGCAGGTGTCTCGTCAGGTCTGAAACTTTGAATGTACCTGTGGACTTAAAGTGAGGCTTCAGGCCTGGAATCCTCTTGGAAATCGGAAACTGGACGTTCACCCACACCCCGCCCCGGGGTGCGAAGGGGAGCTGTGTTGGATACGTGCTGCCCTCTTGCCATGGGGTGCATGCTGAGGATGCGAGTAGCTTATATTCCTGCCATGTTGGACACCTCTCCAGAGTGCTAACGGGCACTGCTTTACCCAGCATCCTCTTGGCTTAGCCAGAGTGGCCCTGTCTGTTGGAGGAGAGGAGCCAAGTAGCTCTGAAAGCTGCCCCCACCTGCGAACATGGAGACCAAGCTGCCCCCTGCTGGCACCCCCACCAGCCCCTCATCCCCAGGGATGTCGCCTGTCCCCCCTCCTGATAAAGTGGACGGTTTCTCCCGGCGCTCACTGCGCCGCTCCCGTCAGCGCCGCTCTCACAGCTCGTCCCAATTCCGGTATCAGAGCAACCAACAGGAGCTGACACCCCTGCCCTTGCTGAAAGGTGAGTGTTGCACAACTGGTGGGGCTGGGGGTGTGACTCCTGAGTTCTGTCCCAGCCCTGGGAGGGGAGTGGGGTCTCATTGGAGCAGGGAGTTGGGAGTCAAGAGTCCTGGATTCTCTTCAGCTCTGGACACGTGCTGCCTGTTCCTCAGTTTCCCCATCTCAGAGGTGGGGATTTCTGCCCCATCTGCTTGAGGGATTACATTGATATTTGCAGGGCTTGACCCGTACAGCAGGTCAGGGAATGTTCAGTGTGAGCTGAGACTGTCATTTCCTGTCTGCCCTGTGTTCCCTTGCCACCCCAGTGTTATCCTGGCCTTGGTGATTCCAAACAGCGCCCCATCCCCAGTGTCACCCTGTACAGGCGTCACCTGGGTGCTCTGGGGCTACCTGATCGCGGGCGTTGTTAATGTAGGGTTTTCTGGGTGTCCTGGTGCTGTCTGTACTGGATTTGTTATGGTACAGTCTTCCTGAGAGCATCAAGCCTGGCTTTGTTTTTGTAGGGTTGCCTGTGAGTGCTTGGCTTTGTAATTGTAGGGTCTCCTGGGAATCCTGGGGCCTGCTGCTAACTGTGCTGTAGGTCCTTTAGCTAGGCCAGGTTTGTCAGAGGGTTGTGCTGGTTTTGTTGGTGGGTCACATGGGAGCTCTGGGCCTGGTTTGTTGTAGGGCTCTGTGGTAGTTCTGGGCTTGGTGTGGTGGGGTTACGTGGCAGTGCTGGTTCCGGTCTGAGCTTGGCTCTGCTACCATGTGTTCCCTGCCCACTCCTGCAAAGAGGGAAGTGGATGGAACCCCTTAGTCACCACACCCTTCCTTCTTGCCTTAGCCCTTCTTGGCCCAGTGACTCAGCCACCCTGCATGACCCAACAGGCCCCTGGGAAAGCCCTATGAGGACTGGCTTAGAACCAACTACAGGGCGGGGGACTGGCTGCTCAGGGGGCAGGGAATGGGATGTTGGCACCAGTTCCCATCCAGGCTGAGTTACTGGGACATCACTGACCTCTGAGCCCATTTTGTTGCCCACTGCATGAGATAAATTTGCCAAGTCCCAGCTGGGCTCCAAGCAGGACATGTGGCTGCACTGCACAGCCAGTGCCCTTGGGACACAGAGCAGGGCTGAGCTGGACTGTTCCTAGCCTGTTAGTTTCCAGTCTGTAATGGCAGGGGTGTGATGCTGATGGCCTGCTAATGCCTCCCCTAACAGCACTGGCAGCTCCTGGAGCCCTCCATACCCTTAGTTCAAACCTTCCTCATTCTTATTTCTTTGGGAATCTCCAGGCCCTGGCCTGCTAGATAGTCCCAATCGCCTTAGCGTCCCATACGGGAGTCAGACTTGGAGGAGCCCTGGTATGGAAGCTAGGGATGGAGGGAGGATCTTTTGGAGTCTCGCACCATCATTCAAGCCCTTAGTTGGGGGCAGGCCCACCTTGGGCAGGGAGGTGTCCCATAGGTGCCACTACTTGTAGGGGCAACTGCTGCCTGGTTGTCTAGTGCTTGTCATGTGTACAAGCTGTCATGCTGCATCAGACCCATGGGCCCATCTAGTCTGGCCTAGTATCTAGACTTTACTTCCTGAGCTGGGGATAAAACTCTAGAGTCCTAACTTCCACCTCACACCCCACCTCTAACCAGTGGACCCCACTCCCATCTCAAGAGCTGGAAATCGAAGCCTGACTCTCAGCTCCCAACCCCCACCCCGCTAGACCCCCTCCCCCCTCAGTACAATGCTGGGTGTTTGCTTGGTTTCTCTAAGTGCCTTTTGGAGCCAGCAGCCAAATTGATGCTGAGTGTCTCCCTGGGAACCTTCCCAGATACAGATACGCACTGGCTTTCTCAGTGGCTGAGGGGGTGGGGTTATGTATGTGGGAGCTCAGGGCTGTAATAGAAGGGGGGTTGCAAGTCAGCGTGAAGAACGGTTTGCAGTTGACTTCAGACACCAGTCTGGTATAACTGACCTGGCCATGCGTGTACCCGGGTTTGATTTGCCGTGATGCTCGTGGGCCCTTCTGAGACAACTTCAAGCAGGCTGGGGTCAGTGTGCAGCCAGCGTTCGCACCTGGGGCCAGGGAGAGGATCCCCCATGCTGTGGCCAAAGACAGTGTCACAACTCGCTGGCGATAGCCCTCCGACCAGATTGGATGGTGGGCTGAGATCTTTGCCGCAGGTTGGCCTGACAAGCTCCATATCCACTAAGAAGCACTGGGCTAGGGTGGCAGATGGGCTGTGAGTCGGGATAGAGGGACCCCAGCAGAGCTCCATGCATGTGTGAGCTCTGCAATAGCAAGAAGCTCTTTAAGCTCCAGAGATTTAAAAACGCAGTGTGGGACTTGGCTTCCCGCACGACTGCTGCCTGAGTTGGGGGATCCCTTGGGTCTTCCGTATATCGTGTCCTCACCCCCACACTGTGATCCCTGCTCTGTAGGCTTCTCTCTGTTCAGAATTGCCTGGAGGCTGGTGCTGCTAGCTGCATGGGGCTGTCACTGGGGGCTTAGGTGAGACCCGGGAGGGAGTGGGACTGAATGGCCTTCCCCTCTAGGGTGCCCTGGCTCAGGTCTGGCCTCAGGGTAGGGGAACTGACTGGCTCAGGGGTAGGGAATGGGACATGAGGCCTTTCCCCTCCAGGGGCCACCAACTCCACTGCATACTGCTTGGTGGCCTCTGCCTCGAGTGAATTTGTCAAGTCTCAGTCTGGTTCTAAGCTGGGAGGTCAGGGGAGTTTGTGCCACCCATCTGTTTGCACCTTCAGTGGCTGAGGCCCTGGTGGTGAATTCAGCCTCCCTTCCTTTAGAAACCCCCCTGCTCCAGTGTTCAGCATCCCCCAGTGTCTGACTTAAAGATCTCGCCTATCAATCCTTACCCCCCCGCCCATGCCAGCTGTGCTCTTGGTATCTTCCTGTGGGGTAGGGGCAGAGCTCGAGGGCAGGGAGGCACTGGTGGCAGAATTTGGAGGTAGGGGAGATGTGCTCCATCTATATCCGGCCCGGAGGTGCAGGTGAATTTCTGTAGGCCTGTTTTATTGGGTCTCCTGTTTCTCTCCCTGCCCAGAATGGAACATGAGGCACCAGAACTGCCTGGCAGGCAGGGTGGGAGGTGAACGCTGGGGACTTTAGGGACAGGACGCTGCCTTGCTTGTGTCTAGGGGAGCAGGGTCTTCTGCTGGGTCTAGATCATGGGTCCTGGGGAGCCAAGTTCTCTCTCTTGGCTTCAGGGGACTGTGTCCCAGCTGCATCTCTGGCTGGGGCTGCCTCCTGTGCTGCTGTCTCCACCCGGAGGCAGGAAATTGCCTGCCTTGGGAGACAGCCCTGGGAGGAATATGGGCATCTGCTTTCCTCCTCCCACAACTGGCCTTATGCTCCTCCCTCCTCCCCTGCCCCATTTCCCAGGGCTCTGGATGCTGTTGCATCCTCTCAGATCTCTGCTGCCGTGGAGACGGGTCCTGTGGGGCTTGCTACCCGGTGGCCTCCCTGAGGAAAGCAGCAGAGAGTGGGCTTGCTGAGTCAACTCTCTGCTGCTCCTCAGTCCTGACCCACGGGCACCCCTGGCTCTGCTGCTGATGCGTCTCAGTCTCACCCTGCAGCACCCTCAACTGTGTCAAACTCCGTGTTCATCTTTCCTGCCCCAGATGCACCTCCCCTGGCCCAGTGCTTGTCATGAGTGGCCAGTGCCTATATTCACACCCAGGTCCATGGAGGCAAAAGGCCAATCTTGCAGCAGTGCCTTCCAGTATCCCACCTGCCTAACCAGGACCCAGCCCCCAGGTCTCCCCACTCTTATCCCAGCCTCATGTGCCCTAGCTGTGCTTCCACGTATTGCTGGAATACTAAGGGAGTCACAGGCAGGGGCTGTGCCAGTCCCAGCTTCGTGCTGCTTGCTGGGGTGAGGGTGGGAGCTGCCTGTTCTTGCTGATCAAAGCTGGCGCCAGTGCCATCTCCCCAGAGAGCTGTCAAGGCTGAGTAGCGTCTTGAGTTCAGAGTGAAACCTAGATGTGGGGCTGGGGAGGGGCTCTGATGTGTGGAGAACAAGGGGTGTGGAATCCGAGATCATCTGTTCAGAGTTTACCGGAGCTCTGCTAGATTCCCCACCCCATATCTGTCCCACTATTTTTAGGGAGACTCTATGCTGAGCCAGTGGCTGGGAGGGCTGTAATCTGAGCATTGAGGGAGATGCACTAGGGTGACTTTCCCTGCTGGCTCCCAAAGAAAATCCATGGGGGTGCGTTAAGAAAACCAGAGAAGGCCTGGCAGTTTTACTGTCTTGGTGCTCCCTGGTGCACACCAGGTCTGGGTGGCTGTAGGGGCAGGTTGAGTGGGGTCTAGTGGCTAGAGTGCTGGGACTCTGGGGTTCTATTTCTGACTCTGCCACTGACCATAAGCAAGTCTCTTCCCCTCTCTGTGCCTCAGCTTCTCCCTCCCATCCTGTACTTTTTGAGTGAGGTCTTCAGGGCAGGGACTGTCTCTTGAAAGTGTCTGTTCAGTGCCCAGCATGACAGGCTCCTGATTTTGGAGGGATTGGGGCTCTCTGCAGTGCTATCGTCATACCATAATTATTCTGGTTCTTGATCCGTTGGATTATCTGATTTCCTAATGAGGATGATACACAGAATACTGGACTGGCACTCAAGATGCTTGGGTTCTATTCCTGGCTTTACCACTGGCCTCCTGGGTGACTTTGGACGAGTCCCTTCTCTGCTCTGTGCCTCAGTCTCCCCATCTGTAAAATGGAGATAATGATGCTGACCTCCTTTGTAAAGTGCTTTGAGCTCTATTGGTGAAAAGTACCAAAGAAGAGCTGGGGATTATTACCCTGTCTCCCTCAGCAGGAATCTGAACTGATTTGCTTTTCAAGGCACTTTGAGCATCCAAGAAGGAATCCCTGGTTTAATCTGTGGGCTCACACGGGTATAAATCCCAGCTCAGGTAGACATAGCCTGAGCAGGAGCCTAAAAATAGCAGCATGGCTGCAGTGGCTTGGACTGGCTGCCCTAGTACGTGCTCAGGGAGTCGGGCAGTATTGTACTCGCTTGGCTAGTCCAGGCTGCCACTGCTGTCGCACTGCTATCTTGCTAGTTCAGGCTCTGTCTACCTGAGCTGGGGAGCACTCTCTGAGCTGCTGTGTATGTGTGCCCTGTGTCACAGCTCCTCCAAGGAAGTCACTAATGGTGGCTAGAAATGGTGTGTGCATCCCATTCTGAGGTGACGTGTTCCCAGTCAGTATGGGGATAGTTGAAACCCCTCCCTCTCCCCCATTACTGGGTTTTCGATTTTTGTTGCCTCTCTAATCTCCCTGAGAATTTCACCATCCTGGTCCGGGGGGTCAGTAGTATAGTCCTACTGCTATAGTCTTATTATTCAAGCATGATATTTTTATCCCTAGAGATTCTGTGGGACAGTTTGATTAATTTATGTACTGTATGTCTATCACATATAGCGTCACTCTTCCACCAGCTCAACCTACTGTAATTCCTGGGTATTTCCCGGTTACTGCAGTGTCCCATTGATTATCACCAGTTCACCACTTTTCTGTGATGCCTTGTATTGAACGAGGATATTGATATAATAGGCACTTGAGTTCATCCTTTCTGGCCTTAGAATCTGTGGCCTGGCATCACCACAAAACCCAGTGTGGAACTGCTTCACTGGCATTAACCAGGCCTTGGATTGTTAATTATTTGCATTGCAGTAGCGCCTAGGAACCCTAGTCATGGACCATGGCCCCATTGCGTTAGATGCTGTACAGACACAGAGCAAAGACTGTCCCTGCTGTAACGTAACATGGGAAGGGATCGGCTTGATGTGAATGGACCTTTCATGCCAAAGGGATTTGCTGACAGGGAGACACCCCTGGGGAGAGCTCCCTAGAGTAGGGACTGTGGTGATTCTCTGCAACCCCCCAGCGCAGTGAATTGGCTTGGGGTTTACCTTCTCTTTGGCTGTTTTCCCAGGGTTAGGGCTTGGGGCTAAGTCCCCTCACCCATCCACCTAGGATTGAACCACTTCATGCTGGGGGCTGATGTTTGCTCAGTGCTGAACCCCCTCCCCTGTGGGAGTCGTACCACTTCATGCTGGTGGCATGCTCAGTGTTGCAGCCCAGCCATGTGGGAATGTATCATTTTATGCTGGGGAGGATGCAGTCCATGTGGGATTGTACCCTTTTACACTAGGGATGCGTGCTTGGTTCTGAACCCCCAGCCCACAGTGGATTGTACCACTGTCCAGTGAAGAAGTGTCGTGTTGGGGCCAAGCCACTAGACCCACATGGGATTGTATCACTTTGTGGGGGGCAGGGGTCAATGTCAGGCTAAGTGGAAGTCCATGTGGGATTGTACCACTTTTCCCGTGAGGGGTTCGTCTTCAGGGCTAAACCTCCAATCCATGTGTGGGTTTGTATCACTTTGCGGCGGGGGGGTGTCCTTGGTGCTGATGCCCCCTTTCCCCAGATGTGGCAGTGGCGGAGCTGCACGAGCTGCTGTGCAAGAAGCTCCAGCAGTGCTGCGTGCTTTTCGACTTTCTGGACTGCGTGGCCGACCTCAAGGGCAAGGAGATCAAGCGGGCGGCGCTCAACGAGCTGGTGGAGTGCGTGGCCACCAACCGTGGCGTCCTCATTGAGCCCGTCTACCCCGAGATCATCAAGATGGTGAGGGAACAGGGCAGGGTGCCAGGAGGGAAATGGGGTCTGATGGGCTAGAGTAGGGGCTGGGAGCCAGGAGTCCCGGGAACAGAACCCAGCTCTGGGGGTTGGGGTCTAGTGGATTAGAGCAGGGATGGGGCTGGGAGCCAGGATTCCTGGGTTCTGTTCCCAGCTCTGGGAGGGTAGAGGGATCTAGTAGGTTAGAGGATGGGCAGGACTGGGAGCCAGGATTCCTGGGTTCTGTGCCTTTTTCCATTGCCTCTTTGAGCATTCTAGGTGGGACTGACTCAGTGGAGAATGGAGGCTGGATTGGGGTGTGAGGGCTGGGGATAGTGTACGGGGAGTTCCCCAGGCTCAACTGACCCTCCCCACCTTCTAATCGTGCCAGATCTCAGTCAACATCTTCCGGACGCTCCCACCCACTGAGAACCCTGAGTTTGACCCTGAAGAGGATGAACCCAACCTGGAGCCCTCCTGGCCCCATCTCCAGGTGAGACACCCCTCAGGGAGCATGTAGCTGGAGGGCAGGGGTCCGGTGCCACTGAGGGCTGTGGGATTTGATCCCATTGCTCAGAGAGGCAGCAGAATATAGTCACAGTTGGGGCTCCTGCCCAGAGTTGGCAGCACTCCCATCCAGTTGGCTGCAGGGCAGGGGTTGGGTGAGGGGCATGATTTCTAGCTCTGCGTCTGGGCGGAACTCCCTGCGAGTCTTAAGGAGGATACGTACTTATGGGCAGTGGAGCAGGGCTATACCATGGAGTTGGGTCTCAAAGTGCTAGCATGAAAATACTGTCTGTGGTAGGGAGCCACCATGCATCCAGCAGTGGTCTCAATTCTCTCACTCAGCTGGTCTACGAGTTCTTCCTCCGCTTCCTGGAAAGCCCTGACTTCCAGCCCTCTGTGGCCAAGCGCTACGTCGACCAGAAATTCGTGCTGATGGTGAGTGGTGCTTGGGAAAGTAGCTGGATTGGAGAGGTGGGGCCTGAGGAATATTGGGGAAGTGGAAGATCGTGAGGGGCTGCTGCTGTTGGGGTCTTTTGCATCATAAGGAGTCAGTGGGGTGGGGGTAGTGGCTGCTTTGATTCCCTTCTCTCGATCTACATTCCAATGGGCTCTTGGCCTGGCTCCTAACTGGGATGCAGCAAGTTTGTTGGCTCTTGACCGGACTGGGCTCCAAACCTCCATCATGATGGGGCATGTTGGCTGGCAGCAGACACACCCCCGGGACTGGACAGGCCCAATGGGAACCGTACCCCCTGAGGTGGGTGCCTGGGGGGAGGCCGCTTCACCCATTGCAGCCAATCCTAGGCTGGGGAAGCAGGCAGGAGTCCGAGAGCACGGATAGGTGGACATGCTTAGAGCAGTTCTGGGATCTGGGTCGGTCCCGCACCTGGTGAGGACAAACTAGTCATTGCACCTAGTGTCTGGGGTGGGGAAGAATGGATCATTTGTGGGATACGAGGGTTTCAGGGGGTGGGGGACGAGCTAACTCCCCCAGGGGATATTCAGGCTGGGTGTCAGGATGAAGGTTGGCGGGGAGGCAAGCTGCAAGATCATCTGTGTGACCTTCTCTGCTGCCCCCCAGCTGCTGGAGCTGTTTGACAGTGAGGACCCTCGGGAGCGTGAGTACCTCAAGACCATCCTGCACCGGGTCTATGGCAAGTTCCTGGGGCTGCGTGCCTACATCCGCAAACAGTGCAACAACATCTTCCTCCGGTGAGCCCCCCAGGCAGTGTGAAGCCTGCTATGGGGCAGAGGTCTCCTTCCAGCCAGTCTCAAGCCAGGCCCCCTGACCTAACCAAGGAGCATGGGTTGCCATGGCTCTCCAGAAAGTTCCTCCTGGAGAGGGTGGGACTTCCTGGGGATGATGATTTGTGGGCAGGGTTGGGATTCCCTGGCATGCCTCTTTGTCGGGCAAGAGGTTGGGACTTCCTGGAAGTATGTCTCCAAAGCAGAACACCCCCCCAATCCTGTTCTGGTTGGCAGGTGCTTGAGTTGTGTCCCTTGGTCTCAGAGATGGGGCAGGGCCCTGAATTCCACCACTTACCCAGGTCTCCCCCTGCCTTATGGGGGATGATGTGCCCTGAAGGGGCTTTGCCCCATATGCCCAGTATGTGAGTGAGGCTGGGGAAATCACCCCCTAAATTTGACCATGGGGTGGGGTGACCAGTAGAGAGTTACTGTGCCTCAGAGTGCCCATCAGGGAGCAGTGGACTGCCCAGGCTTTCTGGGAGTGTTCTCCAGTTGCTCTGGACTGAAGCTGGTGCTGAAGCCATGGGGGAAGTATTAGCCTACCCACAGCAGCCTCCCCTAGACCTCCCCCATTCCCTTCAGAGTTCACAACACCTGTTTCCTCCCTACCATGCTGCTGGGCAGGACTGGCTCCTCCCCACACACACAAATGTATGGGGGTCCAAGGGGCGCACGCTCCAGTGGGGAGTTGAGGGTTAGTAAAGAGGCATTGGAGGCATTTTCATCTCTTGCCTCTCTCCCCTTCCCTCCTCCCAGGTTTATCTACGAGACGGAGCATTTCAATGGTGTGGCGGAGCTACTGGAAATCCTGGGCAGGTAAGGGTTGCACCTGGGGGCAGGTAGGCTGGGGGGACTACGCCCAGTCTTACAGGCCCCTGTTCTGTTTTCTGGGAGTCAGTAGAAGGTGCCCCATAAGGATTCAGCCCTCCCTAGGGCATCCCCCACCAGTAACCATAGAGTACTCACCAGGGCACCTTGTACCCTCCCCCCGAGGGTGCTGGGATCTAGGGCTCCCTGCCCCCCATCCTACCACACCCCACAGCTTATCCAATCCCACTCCCAGATGGAGCCAGCACAGCCCCAGCCCCCCATCAGCTGCTGGATCCTGATCTCCGTCCCTCCAGTTGTGTGTGTGTTTGTGTCACCACCTGTCCGTCCTCCCTTTAACGTGCAGCATCATCAATGGCTTCGCCCTGCCCCTGAAGACGGAGCACAAGCACTTTCTGGTGCGGGTGCTGATCCCGCTGCACTCAGTCAAATCCCTCTCCATCTTCCATGCCCAGGTAAGTGCCACCTCCTTCTGGGAGTGGCCCTGAACTGACCTTTCACCTCCAGGTGAGATAAGGGGTCACCTCTAGGGGTATGAGCTGCAGGAGTCTGCTTCTGAAATTGTGCAAGGAATAAGTGATCCCCAGGGAAGGGGACTGGGAATGGGATACAGGGCCTCTCCCCTGTAAGAGAGTCTGGCTTTCATCTGGGAGATTGAAGAGTGGCCTCAGTGGCCATGCCCTAGCGCAGCAGCAGTGTGGGGGACCCCTGTGCTGTTCTGCCAGGTCAGCGCTGCCTTTAGCCCCTCTGAGATTTGATTTCCCCTGCCCTCTCCGCTCACCCTGCATGTGGAAGTTGCCTCACTACTGTCCCCTTGTGGCTGCCTTATGTCATAGCAGCACTGTTGGCCAAAGCTGGGACAGTGTCAGTTATAGATAGGGGCCCTACCAAAATCATGGTCCATTTTGGTCAATTTCATGGTCATAGGATTTAAAAAATCATAAATTTCCTGATTTCAGCTATTTAAATCTGAAATTTCACAGTGTTGTAATTGTAGGGGTCCTGACACAAAAAGGAGTTGGGGGGGGGGGGGTCGCAAGATTATTTGAGGGGGGAGAAGGTTGTGGTACTGCTGCTCTTACTTCTGTGCTGCTGCTGGTGGCAGCGCTGCCTTCAGAGTGGGCAGCTGGAGAATGGTGGTTGTTGGCTCAGATCCCAGCTCTCATCAGCAGCACAGAAGTAGGGATGCCAGGTATGGTATTGCCACCCTTACCTCTGTGCTGCTGCCTGCAGAGCTGGGTCCTCTGTCAGCAGCTGCCACTCTCCGGCCACCCAACTCTGAAGGCAGCAGCACAGAAATAAGGGTGGCATGGTATGGTATTGCCACCCTTACTTCTGCACTGCTGCTGGCGGGGCACTGCCTTCAGAGCTGGGTGCCTGGCCAACAGCCACTGCTCTCTGGCCACCCAGCTCCAGGCAGTGGAGAAGTAAGGGTGCCAATACCATGACCCCCCCTTAAATAATCTTGCAATCCCCCCAACCCCTTTTGGGTCAGGACCCCCAATTTGAGAAATACTGGTCTTCCCCATGAAATCTATATAGTACAAGGTAAAAACACACAGAAGATAAGATTTCATGGTGCGTGATGTGTTTTTCATGGCTGTGAATTTGGAAGAGCCTTAGTCATGGACCCTGCTGATGAGAATCTGACCTCTTAGGGGAGAGGGTGAGGGACATCTGTAGGTTGGGAGGGATCTCTGGGTCTGGTGCTGCACATGGAATGGGCATGGGGAGTGGACCCCCTGGGTTCTGGGTAGGTATCTAGGTGGTGGGAAGCCTTGTCTCAGATGCTTCCACCGCCTGCTGACGGGATTTGAGCTCAATGGGCTAGGGAGGAATCTAGGGGGTGGGGACCAGTGTAGGGGATCCCTGTCTCTGATGCTGCCCCACTTCCCCTTGCAGCTGGCGTACTGCGTGGTGCAATTCCTGGAGAAAGATGCCACCCTGACGGAGCATGTAAGTGCAGCCCCATGGTGGGGGATGGGATCCAGGGCCCAACAGCTCTCCCGTCTAACCCTCCCATGTCCCCCTTCCCTCAGGTGATCCGGGGACTGCTGAAATACTGGCCGAAGACCTGCACTCAGAAAGAGGTGGGGCTGGGGCTGGACAGGGGGTCTGCTAGCTGGGGAACAGGCTGACATGGGGAACTGGAGGCTAGGGTTGTGGGGAGGAGCCTTGGTGGGGGGCATCTGTGCACTGCATAGGAACCTAGAGAGATGGAGGAGGTGAAAGACTAGAGGGCACTGGATGGAGTAAAGACTGGGTATTGGGGGATTTGGGGGCAGGCACAGGGGGTGGCCATTGTTCAGGGAACACTTGTTGGGTGTGAGGAGACATGGTCTGTGGGGATCAGGGAGCACACAAACTGGGATGTGACCTGGGTGGGGTATTGAGGGTGGTTTTCCTAGCCCTGTAGCTCACAAGGGGAGCTCTGCCTCTCCCCACCCCCGGCAGGTGATGTTCCTGGGGGAGATTGAGGAGATCCTGGATGTGATTGAGCCCTCACAGTTTGTCAAGGTGCAGGAGCCGCTCTTCAAACAAATCGCACGCTGCATCTCCAGCCCCCACTTCCAGGTGTGTGCAGGCTGGGGGGGGTGGGGCCTAGACCCCTCATGAGTCAGGTTCCCCCATCAGGGCTCTAGGGCACCAAGGGTCACTGCCCCCAATTAGGGGCTGGGGAGGGGGTCCAGACTCAGCCAAGCTGGGGTTCCCTGAGTCTGGGCTGGTCCTGAATCCTGGGTCCCCCACCCCAGTTTGGGGACTGAGGGGGTCAGGGCTCCCTCTTCTGGCCAGGGTTGTTGGTGCTGAGGGACTCCTGGTTTCCTCAGGCCTAGGGTGCAGTCAAGACCCCCTGCTGGTGGGATTCAAACTCCCAAAGGGCAGCTCCCAGCACTGACCCCAGGTGGCAGAGGAGGTGAGTGGGGGTGGAAGGGTACAGGGCTGAGCAGCCCCCAGGACTCAGCCTGTCTCCTTTGTCCCCAGGTGGCAGAGCGGGCTCTGTACTTCTGGAACAACGAATATATCCTGAGTCTGATTGAAGACAATTGCCACACGGTGTTGCCTGCCATCTTCGGCACCCTCTACCGGGTCTCCAAGGAGCACTGGAACCAGTGAGTGTGTGTGAGCGACGTGTCTCAGCTGCCTGCTCCCTTTAGCCCCTGCAGAGCTCCAGGGACTGGAGATCCCTCCCCTCTGGGGAGTCTCTCCTCCTAGGGTCTCGCTGTTCCCCACAACCCCTCCCTTACTATGTAAGGAGCACGGAGTGGTGGGAGTATCTCAGGTGCATTGGGGAACTGGGGTGAGGAGCCTGGGCAGAGGGCTGTGGAGTGGGCATCTTCGCAAACCCCATGATGTTTTGCAGGGCTGTGGGGGGTTAGCATTGTGGCAAGCACCAGCATGTATTATGGGCAGAGGTGGGTGGGTTCCCTGAGTCAGGGAATCCAACATAGGGCTGGCAGCTGAAGCCAGTCAGGGTCTCACCTCTCCTCCCTCCCCTGTGACCACAGGACAATAGTCTCCCTGGTCTACAACGTGCTCAAGACCTTCATGGAGATGAATGGGAAACTCTTTGATGAACTCACGGCCTCCTACAAGGTGGAGAAGCAGCAGTGAGTGAGGGCCAGGTGTTGGAGGGGATATGGGGCATCCAGATGTTGGAGTGGGTGCCAGTCTCCTCTCCCCATGTCCTTAGGGCCAGCCCCCTCCATGCAGGAGCCCCTGGGGGATTCTGAGAGAGGTGGACACTGCTGTCCAGTCATGTGACCTGCGGCTTGGCATTCCATAGGCCATACTTGTCGCTTAACCCTTGCACAGGGTTGGGCTGGGAGCTGGGGAGTGAGGAGCCCCTAGCCAGTTTGGAGTAAGCGCCCCCAGCGGTGTGCAGAAGTGGGAGGCCAGAGGATGCTGCTGAGCTATTGTCCCTGCACAGTGCCCTCAGGTGGTGCTCACCTCATCTTGGCTTGGGTTTCCTGGGGGCATGCCCCATCCCCCACAATGCCCTGGGGTGGCTCAGAGGCCATCTTGGCCTGGGTTTCCCAATGGGTTTCCCAATGGCTTCTCCAGAGCCCCTGTGAGAGTGTTTGATCACAGGTACTGCCTTGGGTTATTGGCGAGGGGCCAAGTTGCATGCTGCCTTCCCCCTCACTCTGCCACCCTGTCTCTGCAGGGAACTGAAGAAGGAAAAAGAGCGCCAGGAGCTCTGGAAGCAGCTGGACGAGCTTCAGCTGAAGAAGCTGCAGGGTCTGGAGGAGGCGCAAATGAACCGGATCAATCTTCAGCACAGCTTGGGCTTGCAGAGTGGCAACAAGAGTTAGAGAGGTGCCCAGCCAGCCGCCAGCCCCTCCCCTGCCCAGCCTGTGCCAAATCAGAGCCAGCCCCTCCATGCTGCAGGAGCCCACGGCCCTCCAGCCATCACCATCCCATCCCACCAGGGACACGGATCCAAAACAGGACTGGAGGAGGGCACCCCTTCCTTGGCAATTGCACCCCTCTTGGGCTGGAACTTCTCCCCATCACATCTCCATGGTGTACACTTAACACATTACCCCACATGATTTCTGTGGGTCCTAGCTGGCACAGGGGCATGTTTTTAGGGGTAGCCCCAGTGTCCTCCATTCCTTGGGGGTGAAGGGTCCAGCCTTAGCCCCTTGCCAAAGGGGCTGGGCCAGGCTATGTCTTGGAGTAAGAGCAGGATAGGGATGCAATAGGCTGCAGGGGCACAGGACCTGTGGTGAAGGGGTCCCCAGGGCTGCCGGGGCAGGGTGAGTTGCTAGTGATTCCTGCCTTGGCAATAAGCCTGTCTCAGCTGTTCTAGTCCAGGGAGCCACCTCTGTTTGGCATATGGGATATAACAAGGGGTTAGATGGGGGACCCAGCTTAGCTCTCCCCAGTGCAAGCTGAACCCCCAGCCCCCCTGCCACACTGCAGTGGGTTGTGGCTGGCTCTGCTGTAGGGACTGGATAGGGAGGCCCCTGTGTTTCTTAAAGCAATAGACCCTCTTGTTTCAACCTAGGGCTCCTAATGTAAGAGGGGAGGGAGTAGAGCCACTTATGAGAGGCCAGGAGTTCAGTTTCTGCCCCTCTGCGAGATGTGTGTTACGCTAGTACGAATGGGTAGGGTCTTCTGATTAGCCTGGAGGTGGTGAGACTGAGCTGCTATGATGGGAATGACTCTGAAAAAGAGATCAGCTGAGCCTTGCATTGATCCTCCTCCATCTATCCACTTGGCTCATTACTGCAGCCCTGGAGCCTGCTCCCCAAAATTTGGCAGTTAGCTTAGTGGGGCACTCTGAGCTCCCCCTATTCATCAATGCACCAACTTCACTCCCCTACAGAAACAGATTGGGGGAGATCTCCCCCCAATACAGTGGGGCACTCCACAATCCTGATCCCATACATCAGCACACCCCACAATCCTTCCCTTATCTCCACCCCCATCTCAGTCTCCTGCACAAACAGCATGGGGGAGATCCCCTCCATATACCTGTGCACAATCCTGACTCCCCTGCACGAACATACTTTGGGGAGACTCCCCTGTCGTACCCTCCCCCACACACACACCACGATGGAATCCAGGCTTCTATGAGATCCTGTTTTCTCCCCCCACACTCCACTGCTGCTCCAACAGTCAAATGTATCTCCCCTAACATGAATGCCCCCATAGCAGAGATGTTGGAGGGGGCTGTGTAGTGCCCTCAGGTACAGGACCAGCAGCCATGGATGTGACAGCTCAGAGAACAGAAGGGATTGTTAGTGGGGAGGCAGGAGGGGAGGGCCTGTTGTCAGCCACTATCTGATTTTTATTTATTTATTTATTTTTTTGGACGCTGCTAAGGGATGGAGAGGGACGCAGCTCGGGAACTGGACCTGGGGTCCATGGGTATGTGAGGGGGGAGTTACCCCTCCCTGGAGATGGGTGGTGGTGCAGAAAGGCAAGAAAGAGAGCAGCTTTATAGCTCTGCAAGGTTAATACCAATCTCCTCTGCCTCTTCCCTGCAGTCCTCTGGGTTTAGCTCTTGCGGGTAGATTCCTCCTCGCTATGACCCCTCCGCCCAGCAGCTGTCAGCTGCAACTGTCACTTTAAAAGTTTGCTTCCTCCCTTTTCAATTTCTGTTGGAAACTCTATTCAAAACATTCCCCCCCTCAGATGGTGCACTCTATCCTGCAACATTTCCCCCAGATGGTAGTCTGTATACCCCCTCCCTGTTTAGATGGTGTGGTCCATTTTGCTTCTTCCTCTTAGGGAATGATCAGGTTGAAGCAGCCCCTTTTCCAGCTTGGAGCCTTAATAAACTGTACCATCTGGGGAAATAAAGGGATGAGGCTGAAGATTACTATATGATGTGGTCTTTGAGTGCATTGTACCATCTGGAATTAATTGTTGCATATTTGAGGCTAAAGAGGGAGGGATCTGCATAGGTACCACCATACGGAAGGGGGAGAAGGGTGTTGAATAGTCAGTACCATTTGGAAGGGCTGAATAGGCTGTGCTATCTCAGGAGAGGAGAGGGATTTAGGACTGTTCCATTCTGGGAGCAGGGGGGAATTGTATAGATTAGCATTGCTGGGTTGGGGAAGTTAAACTTGACTGTTCCAACTCTAGCAATTGGGAGGAGGAGGGGGGAAATAGACTGTACAGTCAAAGGGCGAGGGAGGTTGGACTTGGCATTCCAGCTCTGGGAAAGGAATGAGTGCATAGTTTCTATTATATTAAAGGGGGTGAGCTGGATGGAACCTGCCATTGCTGGGGGGTGGGGGAGCAGTTTACTGCTCTGTCTCACATTGAATGGACTATACCATTTGGCTGGGTGCATGGCAGTGTATCTCATGGGTGGGAAGGAAGGGCCTGAATAGATTGTGCCATTTGAAGGGGGTGTTGAATGGACTTAACCATCTTGGGGCATGGGTGTTGAAAAATGCTCCATTTCTAGTCGTGCTGAGACCATGCTCTTGCATCTCCACGGTCTTAATTTTCTTCCCTTCTTCGAGTGCCGGCGCTGGCCAAAAGGCATCCCAGGTATCACATCATGCCCTCAATACCAGGCATGACTTAAAATATTTTACAGTTCCCTGGGGGTTTTGTTATTTTTTAATTACTATTTTATTGGTGGGAGTAGTAGGATATTTTTAATTTAAACCTTAATTTATTTGTAGCAACTCACGCCATACGGTGACTGTAGTAACCGGGTGCACAATTGTTGTCTCTTAGCTACAGCAGCGACGTAGTTACCGTGAGAGAAATTGGGGTTGGGAATGGACACCAGGGGTTATTTTTGAGGGAGGAGGAATTCGGGGGGAGGGGTTGAGTAAAAAACAAGAAGTTAAATAACTATATTTAAAATAATTTGGTTTAAAGCTGCCTTCCCTCTTCCTCTTCCCCCTCCCCCTTATTTTTTCGTTTGCTGGATAAGTCTGTATTCAATAAAGAGATACTTTCATGTCACTGGGCTGTGCAGATTCCATTCACAAAGTGTTAGGTTGTGAAGGTGGGAGAAGGGGCATGTACGTGGGGGCTGGAAGTCAGGACACCTGGGTTCTTTTCACAGTCACTGATTTGTTCTGTGACCTTGGGCAGGTTGCAGATTATTGGGTTGTTCTCTTGGTATGTAAAATGCACTCACCACAGCCCATGGCAGAGTTAATTGCTGGGCTGCAGTAGATGAGGGCAAAGTATTAACTCGTCATTGGGCAAAGAGAGAGAGAGAGTGAAAAGCAGGGTGGGGAAGAGCACTAGGCTTTCCTCACCCAAAATTGGCCATAGAACTCTGGACTCCTGGTAACCAGCCCTCCCCTTCCCCAAGCCTTCAAAATTGGTGACTGGGCTGTGACTTGGGCGAATCTGTATAGCAGGATATGGAGTTTGATGGGTAGAGGATGCTGGTGGTCCCCTCTGTTCGGGGAGGGGCAGACCTATAGAGTTCAGAGCTTGCTCTTAAATTCTTCTGCAGGGGATGAAAGCAAGAAGGCCTGCCATGCTCGCTGTGCCCTGGGGCTGTGCTGGCCTGTTACCCCCTGCCAGCAAGCAGAGCAAAGAGGGATACCAGTGTCCTAGTGGTGAGCACCCAGTAATGAATAGGTGCCAGCTGTCCCCCAGCAAGAATAAAAACCAGCACTATTTGCTCCCTAAAGCCTAGGAAGGACTGGCCTTGTGGGTACAGCTCTGTGGTGAGACCCTGGGGCCCTGGCTTCAAATCCTAGTTGTGTGTGTGTGGTGTTTCCACATCTGTAAGAGGGGGTTCATAGCATTTCCAGCAGGGTCTAATCTCAATCACACTTGGATGGGTCAGATACTCTAGGATGGGGGATGCAAGGAAGTTGCTATTGGCTCAGGCATTAATCTCCATTTGCTGTTCCACTAGCAGGGCTGTTATCCTGCCCCACTAGGCTGTGTTCTAGTCACACTCCAGGGCACAGCTCTGACTCACTCCAGAAGAGGGCAGCAGCAATCACCCCACTGAAGAGCCTGTATATCAGCAGTTTCTAAACAGGCCTGGTCTACACTATGCATTTAAACCAATTTTAGCAGCGTTAAACCAACGTAACGCTGTACCTGTTCACACTACGAGGCCCTTTATGTCGATATAAAGGGCTCTTTAAATCGGTTTCTGTACTCCTCCCCAATGAGAGGAGTAGCGCTAAAATCAGTATTACCATATCAGATTAGGGTTAGTGTGGCCGCAAATCGACGGTATTGGCCTCCGGATGGTATCCCACAGTGCTTCACTGTGACTGCTCTGGACAGCAATCCGAACTTGGATGCAGTGGCCAGGTAAACAGGAAAAGCCCCGCAAACTTTTGAATTGCATTTCCTGTTTGCCCAATGCGGAGCTCTGATCAGCACGGGTGGCCATGCAGTCCCAAATCCAAAAAGAGCTCCAGCGTGGACCATATGGGAGGTACTGGATCTGATCTCTGTATGGGGAGACGAATCTGTTCTATCAGAGCTCCGTTACAGAAGACGAAATGCCACAGCATTTGAAAAAAATCTCCAGGCTAGATTATGCAGATGTCCACAGCAAGTGCTGTGTGACAAGCGTATGGAAGCCAGAGACTCAATGGTTCATGGAGGAGGGAGGAGGGAGGGGGGTACTGAGGACTCCAGCTATCCCCAGTCCACAGCAGTCTCCAAAAAGTATTGCATTCTTGGCTGAGCTCCCTATGCCTGTAGGGTCAAACACATTTGTCCGGCATGGTTCAGGGAATAGCTTGTCAATTTACTTCCCCCCGACATGAAAGAAAGAAAAGTGGCAATCAATATTGTTCTTGACTTCTTTTCAATGTCGACCCTATATCTACTTGAATGCTGCTGGCAGGAACGCGTATGCTGCAGCCAGGTGAGAGCATATGCAGTCTTCTCCCCTCCCGGTGTGATGAAGTACAATATGTAATGATATCATCGATCACCGTGCAGCCCGTGAGTGCGCCTGGCTCTGCCCTCAAGATTAGGCTGGGCCGGTGTGCCTAGAGTAAAATAACGAATGACTCCGGTCATTGCCAGTAGATGGCTTACAGAAGGCTGTTAACCGTCTTCATCATAGCACTGGGCTGAGTTGCATCAGCGCCCCCTCCCTTTTCCCTGTAGTTTAAAGAAAAATCTGTGTACTGCCTGGACTGCCAGTTTGAGCATGCAGGCATGCTGGGCTCGCTCTCCCCCACCCCCGCTTTTATAATGTGCCTGCCTGGACTGTCAATAGCCCAGGGGCTGCCTGCCCCCCTCCTTTTTTATCTCACACAAGTCTCTGTTCTTATTCCTTGCATTCTTTATAACTTCAGACACAAAATGGGGGAACACTGCCCACTACCCAGGCAAGTTGGGGAGGAGGGAGAGCAACGGGTGGGTTGTTGCGAGCGGGCACCCCCCATGAATGGGCATGTAGCTCATCATTTCTGTAGGGATCTGGACACAGAGCACTGTGCTCTTCTGATTCACTTACTGGCTCATCTAGTCACACTTGCCCCATATTTAGCAGGACTCTCTATTTTAGAAACCAAAAGGAGGAATTGAACTTCAGGAAGATCATTCCCAAGTTTTGCTTTTGCACTCCCCAGCTGAATCTCAGTCCCAGGGCACCCCCATGGATAGCAGCAGACGAGTACAGAGAACGATAACCTATCTCTTTGCTATCATAGCAAAAGCAATGAATGCTGCTGTGTAGTGCTGGGTATCGCCGTCTGTTCCACAGGAGCATCCAGTCCATTAGGGTGACTGTAAAAAAAAAAGCTGACCGGGCTCGATGGTGCCGTTACGTATGGCGTCGTGCCCAGGGCATCAGGGAAAAAGGGGCGCGAAGGATGTCTGCCGTTGCTTCTTCCCGGAGGAAGGAAATGACTCGACAAACATTTACCCAGAACTACCGTGACCAATGATTTTTTGCCCCACTCAGCCACTGGGTCTTCACCCAGAAATTTCTAGGGCAAGGGGAGACTGCGGGAACTATGGGATAGCTACAGAATAGCTACCCACAGTGCAACGCTCCGGAAATCGACGCAAGCCTCGGACCATGGACACACACCGCCGAATTAATGTGTTTAGTGTGGCCACGTGCACTCGACTTTATACAATCTGTTTTATAAAACTGGTTTATGTAAAATCGGAATAATCCCGTAGTGTAGACGTACCCATAGTCATGCAATCAGCACAGCGGGTTGGGGCAGTCACTAGTAGACAAAGGATGCTATTTAGCTCTGCACAATGTGACCCATGTGTGAGTGGTCATGACGCAGGGAGGATGCCATTTTGCTCTATAGTCTGGTAGTCTCCACACAGTGTGACCTTACCTGCTCCATATGGATGAAATCACACTGCAGAGTCTGCCATTTTTGTAGAGCAAAATGGCTGCCTCTATGCAGCATGACCTGGCATGAACGGGGGGTGCACGGTCTTGGTCACTGTGTGGATAATAACTCTTTTGCTCTTCAAAATGGTGCCCTCCATGCAGGCTGGGGTCCTGGCAGGAAATACTTTGTTAAAATGCACTTCTGCCAGCAAAACTTTGGGAAGTGCTGATTTATATGTTCTGCTGCTAACTCAGTCCCTTTTGCTCTTCCCCCACCCCCATCCAAGGGCAGGGATCCTTGCATTAAATACATCACTCCCCAGGCAGTTGTATGGAAGAGGCTGAAGAACCCCATCCTGTGGCTGCCCCACAGGGAACCCTCTCAGCAGCTCTGCACCTCTAGCTGCTACTGGAACATCTACCCCAGCATCAACCCATTGCATGTCTTCCTGCAGGCACTAATGCTGGCTGCGCGGGGGTGGGGGGAGAGAGGAGAGGGGAGAATTTTCACCCATGTGCTATGAGGGGGAGGGGAATCAGTGAACTGAACCCTCAGCCAGTGCCTTGGCTCAGGGGTGATGCCATTAGGATGCCCCCTCCAGGAGGATGCTGGGGCAGCAGAGGTGGGGTACCTGTGGAACTCTGCCCTGGCAGATGCTGGGAAAATGGAGGCATGGTATTGAGATTCAAGCCACAAATACATCTTCAGCAGGCAGACCACTTCTAATTGGCCAGCAGGCTTCCAGAGGGGATGTTGCCTTCTCCACTGGGCAGCCAATGAGTTGCGCCTGCAAGTGTGTCTGTCTACCAGTCAGCAAGAGCACCTGCCCTCTACGGACCAGTGAGGCAGCAGGTCCCCTACTATGGACCAGCACTGAAGGCTTTGAATCCTTCCTAGCCTGGATGCCCCAGCAGGGCAGCACCTGCCAGCCCTCCCTGGCCTGCGACCTCCATCAATCATGCCCATTGTGGCTTATTGCTGCCTCTGCAGGAGTGGCCTGGATTGATAGCAGCCAGGGGTGAGTGGGTGCAACAGAGCCTTGGGGGGGCAGGTCTCCTTCTATCCTCCCACCAGTGTACTCTAATCCGAATAAAGTTTCTAGCTGGAGTCTGGTTCCTTGACACAGAAATCAGCCCCACACAGGTCTCTGCCCCCTGTCCCTGCTCCCATGTTTACTTCCCCTCTGCCACACCCCCATGCCCTCACCCCCACCATGTGTGCAGAGGGGAGTTTGCTGTAAAGGTCAAGTGGTTCCTGGCTTGGGAATACAATGGCGTGAGCCCATTGAGAGTGGGGTGGGGGCTACAGATCAGACTTCTGAACCATCTCCACACCTGGCTGTGAGATGGGGCCCTTTGCACAGCCAGACTGTGGGTCCAGGACATCAGCTCAGCAAGAGGCTATAAACAGGAGAAGACCAAGGGGCCACCCCAGCCCAGAGTCCCCTTCCCTCCTTTGATGGTGTTAACCTGTCCACCAGTGCAGTGAAGGTTGCTATCCCTGTTTTAAAGAGGGGGAAACTGAGGCACTGAGTGACAACAGTCACATGTTGAGACTATAATAGAACCCATGAGTTCTGGCTTCCCGCTTCACTTGCTCTGACCCACTAGACCCCACTCCCCTCCCAGAATCAGGGATAGAACCATCTAAGGATTGAACACCTATGAAGTGAGAACTAAGGAGAGATGCTGCTTCTTGCAGCCAGCAGAACTCCTGGCCATCAGGACTGTAGGAGATCCAAGATGACTGGGATTTTTTTAAAGTGCTGCTTAATTTTAGCAGCTGGGACTGACACCTTTAAGCAGCCTGGCACAGAAACTGCTGGGCAAGCTAAAGTTTCTTCAACAAGATCATTTATTTTAATAGCTCACATACTGTAGCACTCAGTGAGAAAGTGGAAGCACAGGTAGCCTTAGCCCCCATATAGCATTATTATTCATATTAGAGTCACAGCTAGAGACCTTGACCAAGATCAGGGCCCCCAACAGGCCGCGCAGTGCACAGACATAGTGAAAGAGAGTTCTGGCCTTAAAGAGCTCACAGTCTAAATAGGCAAATAACGGGAGAAGAAACCAAAGCACAGTAAGAAGAAAGAACGTGCGCATAGTCACACAGCAGATCAGAACAACTAGATCCCATATCGCCTGCGTATAAAACACAGCCCTCTGGCTACCCCACTACAGCCTCTGGTAGCTATTCCAGCTCCAGCTGGTGTGGGTGAGGTGAGATGTGTGCAGGGTGGAGCTATGTCTTTAGCACTGCCTCTGGCACTCCCATATAAAAATAAGCAATGGGGATGTACTTCCCTTCCATAGGTCAGGTTCGGTACTAGGATGCTCTGCTTGGTAAATAAAGGGGCCTTAAAGGGTTCCTTTTGTTATGGGGTCAGGATTCAGGCATGTCCTTGCAGGGATCTTTCCTGAGAGTGACAATCAACTCTCAGGGTCCAAGGCATAAGCTGAACTCTTCTCTAGGGGTCGGTCAGGAAGGAACATATTTTATGCTCTAGCCAGGTACATTAACCTGAGATCAGGTATTGGCTTCTTGGCAGCACAGCAGAGGGAAAGGAGCCCATGAATTTTTCTGACTAGGCCCAGCCTACAGGCAGCACCTCATTTACAGCCCTGCTTGGGTTGGGGAGCCTGGCTCTGTGGTTTGTCCAGTTGGGGGTTGTCTGCTAATGGTATCTGTTTGCAAAGACAAACCCACAGCAGCAGACTCTGGCAAATTGAAGCTCTTGGTAAAGCTGGGAACAGCTGTGGTGCCCCCTCATGGGGGCAAAGCAAGCTTGGTATGGAAGGCAGTAGCCCCTGCTGACACCTTAACATGCACAGTTCTAGACAAGCCCAGCCTGTGGGTGTCACAGGAGAGGACTTCACTGGCCCAGTCAGTATCGGGAGAGACGGCACATGTCGCACTGGCAGCTCTTGGCGGTGAAGATCTCTATCTCTTCACGGTGGATGGCCCCGCAATGCAGGCGGACTTTGATCTGTGGCAGGGGGATGGGAGGTTGAGAGAGGGACTGGCGCCAACCCCCTATGCCCTCCCTGAATTCCAGGCCCTGGTGCAAGTTAGAGCAGGTGCCACTTCCCATGATCCCTTGGGGGCAGAGAATAGCCAGTGAATGGTGCATTCTGGCCATGCCCCTTCCTAGGAGTAGAGCCCTTTTAACTCCATGCTGGCTGGCAGGGATGGATTCTGAAAGGGCCACAGAGTAGCTCTGAGATTCCAGCCAACGCTGAAGATCCCCTCTCGTGAGCACTGTGCCGAACCAGGGTGCGCTGCACCTGTGCCAGTCACATCACTCATGTGGCTGTAGCGTGCACCAAATCCTCAAAGTAACTGAGAATCAGCCCTGCTGTGTCCATCCAGCTTTCCGCTATGTGCTTCAATCCCAACTGCTGTCTCTGAGACCTGAGGAATCATTGGGGAGCTACTGGATTCCTCAATACCTGTGTGTCCGCTAAAGGATCCCCCTCTCTCTTGCTTCTATTGATCATCCCAGCTCTTGCATGCACCCAGGAGTCCCATGTGCCCCAATCTGGCTGAGTTTGTGGGAAGACTCATACCAGACTTGGGCCCACATTGTTAGGCAGGATCTAGGGCATATCCCCCAGCCCCACTCACCTTCTGCATCTTGCTGATGGTGCAGCACTGGGACACAGAGGTGACGTTGTGTTTGAAGCTGCTGGCCAGCAGGACGGAGTACTTGGAGGGGAAGGCGCTGGATTCACAGTAGCCCACACAGGCCTGGACCACATGGGTCCCACGGCAGGTCCCACGGTGGTCGCTTTTGATGGTTACATCAAATGCTGTGGGGAGAAGGGGGAGTTCAGTCTTCATGGTCCAGCCAGTCCTCAACCTCTGTGTTGATGAGCTAGGGGCTGGGCTGAGAGCCAGCTAACTCATTCCACACCAGAGCCACGGAGCGGGAAGGACCCTACTTGCTTCGGATTCGAACTGGCGACTTTAGGATCCAAAAGACCCATCCCCTGCACTGAACACTCAAGTGGATTTACAGCCATGAGCATCCCTGTAAAGTACAGGTGTGCAGAAGTCAACGGGGGGTGGGGGTGGGGGTCGGGGCGTGGGGGAGGAACTTAGTGGTTAGAGCAGAGGGCTAGGAGCTGGACTCCTGTCTATTCTGGTTCTGTCACAGACTATGCTGACCTCAGGGCAAAGTCATTTCCCCTTGCTGTGCATCAGTTTCCCAGACTGTAAAATGCAGTCCCCAGAGAGGGGGTCAGCATCAGACCAGAGTTACGGAGATCTGGCTCCCAGTGCTGTCTTCAGCCCTGCACTGCTCCATTTCCCCCCTCCTCTTCCTTACGGTGCAGATGGCAGCCAGGCCCGATGACCTTGTACTCCAGCATGGGAAGCCGTCAGGATCAGCAGCAGGGATGATGGCAGCACGGAGATGGCATAGTACATGGGCTCTGCAACGGAATGGCACAGACTCAGGCGTACAGAGCCAGGGCAGCAGGAATGGGAGCGAAGGGGCTGCTCTGATTAGAATAGTGTGTGCACTGCATGCATGTGTGCACAGCCATCCTCTGCCTGGCTGGAATCTGAACCTGAGCTGTGTGTCCGAGCTCCTATACTGCTTATGGGATTCTTCTTGAGTGGAAGGCTCTAGCCTTTGGGAACAGAAGAGACTGGGATGTGCTGAGAACAAAGGCCATAGACCAAGCTTCAGAGTCTGGGCGGTCCCTATCTCCCTCCCCACACACACAGGTTCATAGATTCCAAGGCTAGAAGGGACATTGTGATCATCTGTCTGACCCTTGTAGAGCACAGCCAGAGAACTCTCCAAAATCATTCCTAGAGCAGATCTCTTAGAAAACACCAAACTGATTTAAAATGGTCATGAAGAAAATCCACCACTGGCCTGGAGAGTTGTTCCAATAGTTATATTATCCTCAGCATTGAAAATGTGTGCCTTATTTCAACTCTTTCCCTGCTAGAACTCAGGAGCCCATTATTCAATATTTGTTCCCATGTCGGTACTGCTAGACTGTGATCAGATCACCCTTTCACCTCTCTTTGATAAGTTAGATCAGGGTCAGCACCCTTTCAGAAATGCTGTGCCAAGTCTTCATTTATTCACTCAGATTTAAGGTTTCACGTGCCAGTAATGCATTTTTAATGTTTTTAGAAGGTCTCTTTCTATAAGTCTATAATATATAACTAAACTATTGTTGTATGTAAAGTAAATAAGGTTTTTAAAATGTTTAAGAAGCTTCTTTTAAAATTAAATTAAAATGCAGAGCCCCTCGGACTGATAGCCAGAGCCTGGGCAGTGTGAGTGCCACTGAAAATCAGCTCACATGTCGCCTTCAGCACACGTGCCATAGGTTGCCTACCCCTGAGCTAGATAGATTGAGCTCCTGGAGTCTATCACTGTCACCCAGGTTTTCTAACCCTTTAATCCTTCTTGTGGCTCTTCTCTAAACCCTCTGCACTTTATCCACATCCTTCGTGAACTGTGGACGCCAGAATGGGACCAGGTGTTCTGTCCACGCTGGTGCCAACTAGAGAGACAAACTAACCTCTCTACTTCTATTCAAGATTCCTCACTCTATGAATCCAAGTATCACATTAGCCCTTTTGGCCACAGCATCACACTGGGAGCTGCCAATCAGCTGATCCTCCACCCCCCAAAATCTTTTTCAAGGCCGCAGCTTCCCAGGATAGAGTCCCTCATCAAGTAATCTGTTTAGCCCTTTTAAAGCACATGTTGTTTGCTTGTGCCCACCTCCTGGCATTCCAGCCTTGTACAGTTCTACCTGGAGTAAAACTGGAACAGCAAATACAGTAAAAGAGATTTTCCTTTTTGCTATAGCAAGTTCTTTCAACTCAGCTTCTCCTCTGAATCAAAAGAGCAGAGATCAAAGGGGCATTAATTAGTATGCAGGGACTGGGTGTCAGGACTCCTAGGTTCTACCACTAACTCTGGGAGAGGGGTCTAGTGGTTAGAGCAGTGGGCTGGGCATCCTGGGGTCTAGTCCCAGCTCTGGGAGGGAAGTTGGCTAGCGCAAGCTTGTGAGCCTGGGGTGATTCCCTCTGACGACTATTCTCTCTTCACCTACAAGCTCCTCCTGCTGAAAGGACCTGGGAACCTGCTCTGCCTTCAGTGCAGCTCAGACCCCAGCTGTTATGCCCCCTTCAATTCCCCCCAGCCAGGAGTGTATCCTACCATCTGTGTGTGGCTGGCAGGAAGTCCGTAGCGGAGGGTGTTAGCCGCTCTCTCGCACCGGGGTCCTGTTGGGCAGCTCCCGAGTCATGGTATCCTGCTGCAAGCCCTCCCAGGTGTATATCTAGCTCAGGTATTTGCATCTCCACACCTCAGCCTGCCCCTTCGGGTCTCTTACTTGTCCCATCTCCACCCTCTGCCCCGCCTCCACCAGCCCTTCCAGCTAAGACACATAAATTGCTTTCTGGATTTCCAGAGCCACTTGCTTTTTCAGAGATCCCACCCCATCAACTTCCATCAGCTTCTTAGGCCAAGCCCTGCTTAGCGCCAGCTTAAAAGGGGCTTTGGAGCTGGGTAAAAATAGACCACTTGTGGGGTTACAATTAACTCCCTTCCCCTTAGAGCCATCAATTCGGGGGCAGCGCAACAAATAGTTTGTTAGTGTAGAGAGTGTGTGCACATGTGCATGACAGAGAGTGCCACTGTCCTCTGCTGGATGGAATTGAAAAGACTCAAGCATGTGTCATAAGCCCTATATTGCTAACAGCCAATGGGGATTATCTGGGAACTCCAGGCCTGCCCTTGTAGAAGGAAAGGCCTGGAGCTCTAGCCAGCACAGCTGTGCATTCTGTCTAGAGACACCAGGGGTGTTGCTAGTTAGTACGTCTTGTTTTGATCCTCCTGAAATGACATGTCTGAAGTGGATTTAGTGGCGTGGTCTAGGCAGTCCCCAAAGTCTGACCCCTCTATGTCCCCAGAGGCAGGGCTACAATGTGCTTTATTGCTTGCTGTTTTGGATTCAATATCACACAACTGTAGCAGTTGATGGATCTTATATTTGACAGCATCTTCCATTCCAACAGATCTCCGAGCACAGTGCAAACTATGTATACACCCCATTTTACCTCCCAATGAGATGCATGGGGGGGGGGGAGACTTATACACCCACCAGTGAGCTGCAGCAGCTATTTAACAGCACCAAGCCAGGGGACTTTTAATGAGTGTTGAGGACGTGGGTCTTGCATCTCATCTGATGTACCAGATGCTGTGATCCAAAGAACTAATGAATGGCAAGCGCCCCCTCAGACCAAGCAAACTGTGCTTCTGCAATGATGTCTTCCTGCAGGCAGCCTTCCAGCTCAGGAGCACAGTAAGGCCCCTGCCAGACGCCCTGGCGCACATCCGACTACCGGTGCAATAGGGAGATAATTGCATTGCCTTTGCAAAATGTGTCCATTTCTTGCTAATAACAGTTTCTACAGACTGGTGCAGGGTCACTCCAGGTCACAGCTCTGGCTCCACTGGCAGCCCAGCGAAGAACAATGGCTTGTCCTTGTCCAGTGGCTCGTCGGAGTGCCTGGGTGTATTAATTAATCACTGGCTCCTAGAACCCAGCTCTGCAATAGACTTACTGGGTGACCTCGGGTGGGTGACCACCCCTCTTTGGGCCTCAGTTTCCCCTCTGTGATTAAAGGAATAATTATAGTCTAAATAAATAAGATAAAAGAAGAATTATCATCCTCATGTTCCAGGTGGGGAAACTGAGGCCCAGAGAAATTCAAGGTCACCCAGGGAGTCTATGGCAGAGCCAGAACCTAGATCTCCTGAGCCCCAGCCCCATACCTTAACCTTCAAAATCCCTGCTCTTCTCCATCCATCATAGCTGTCTCTGGCTGGATACGGGATGGTGCCAGCTGTGCAGAGAACCTGGCACCTTCTAGGAAAAGCATGGGCAAGGAGACAGTGTTGTACAATGGCTAGTGTGCTCGGCTGGAACTGGGGCCACCTGGGTTTATTCCTGGCTCTGCTGCAGCCCTTGTGACGTCACTTCCTCCTTGAGTACCCTAGAAACAAGAATTAACCTTTCTGGATCTGCTCTGGGGTAGGTCACATTAATGATGGGGAAACTGAGGCACAAAGCTGGGGAAGGTGAAATGGTGAGTCAGTTCTCAGAGCAATGGATTCCAACTGACAAAGCTGTAGCAAGATCAAGTGGCTGGAAGATAAAGCTAGGCAAATTCAGACTGGAAGCAGGGCACAAATGTTTAACAGTGAGGGGGAATTCACCACCTCCCAAAGGCAGCGTTGTGGATTCTCCATCCCATCCAATCTTGATTTAAAAATTGTTGGTATTTCTAGCAGGTCTGCTCTGGTTCACACAGGAGTTAATGCAGGAATGTCTTGTGGCCTGTGCTGTACGGGAGATCAGACCAGATGATCCCAGTGGTCCCTTCTGGCCTTATCGTCTAGGAAAACAGCTGCTTTTGCCTAATCTTTACTGACAGGTTTGATCTTGCTTCTGAAAGCTGAATGAAAACCTGCCACCCAGGCGGGGCAAGGAAGGGGGGATCCTTCCCAAACGAACAAAGCTGCTACTATAGAACAAAGGAATCCCTGTGTCTGCTCTGGAGGAGGTTCAATCCAGCTGTGGGGGTGACAGACAATTGAACCAAGGCTGGAAATGGCTGAAGTTGACCAATGCGGGTGGGGCAGATCTCGGGGAGAGGGGATTTGTTTTAAAGATTCTTTTTCAAACCAAAGCAACAACTGGAGTGGTTTTGTTTGGCGTTTTTATTTGCTATGCATGGTAGGGCAAGACTGTTAGAGACTCTGGCCAGGATCAGGACATCCCCTTGGGCCAGACACTGCACAGACTGGGGGGGGCCCATTGTGCTGGGTGCCGTACACACCCCTGCCCAAGATCGGGCCTTCCTTTGTGCCAGGTAGGCAGCCAGTGAGAGACCATCCCTGCCCCAGAGAGGTCACAGTCTACACAGATAAAAGGCAGCGAATTAGCCTTGCTTTTTAGGTGAAAACTGAGGCACAGAGCAGGCAAGTGACTTGCCCAAGGAGTTAGTAGCAGAGACAAGGATCAAACCCAGCCTACCTGTGGCTTAGTCCAGTCCCTTAGCTACAAGACCATCCTTCCTGCTGTAAGAGTAGCACTGGCCTGTCTTTATCTAGGGGTCTATGGATTTAGGATCCTGACTTTTAAAATCTTAAAGATCAAATTTTTCCAAACTGCCTATGCCCCATTTTCAAAAGTGACTTGGCCTCTGAGGAGTCATTTTGAAAATGGGGCATAAGCGTCTTTGGAGAATGTGATTCCCCCTGGCCTCTATACTGGTGGGGTCACTAAACCAGACGCTAACTCGATTAGCACAGCTCTGCACAGCCCTAAAGCACTGAGGGCTCTTAACACCTCTCCCCTCCAAGCCAATTAAATCTTTAATTCCAGGAGAGCTGAATTAAACTAAAGGGGATTGTGACTTAACATGTTGGAAGAGAACAGAGAGAAAGCTCCAGTTCTTTACCAGCAACTATTTATATCACCCAGACATATTTTAGGCATTGGATTAAGTTCAATGTATAAACCTGCCATTGTTGGATTGAGTTTTGGGGCCAAGCTTTTTCTAAATGGAGGATTGGATCAGAAAGTTTAATGCTGCGTAAAGAAAGTGGAATTTGGCCAGAAGGGCTGAGCTGTCAGACTTCCCTGGATAAAGAAGGCTTTGAAAAGCTGGCGTGACTGAGTTGGGATCTTTGTGAGGAGATCATCGGCTAGCGGCACTTCTGCTCGTGCGTTTCAGCTCAATCCATCCGTCTTTGGGCAGGGCAGCTGTTTGACAGGCAAGAGTTTAGGGGAGGAAATTAAGGATTTTGAAACAACGAAGGGTTAGTTAAGGAGGCAAAATACTGGAGCTGGGTTGGGCAGCCAAGGTTCATGCCCTGGCTGGGGGAAGTGCCACGGGATCTCTGAAGCCAACAAGGGCCGTGGCTTCATGTCGAATTTCAGATGAGACACCTCTGACACCACAGTCCTGCCTCACCGTTCCGGCCTGTAAACAGCTCCTCACTTTGAGCTGTTCTTTGCTTATGTTTCCCAAGGGCTCAGGACCCCCAATTGGGCCTCATTTCCAGAAGTTTGCTTTGCTACAAGCCCAGTTGTGGATGCTGAGCCCTCAGAAACCTTGCCCTGGGGTCTTTGGAAAAATCTCGCCCTTACCAGCTGGTTTGCAGCGCAGTAAGCAAATCCTCCATCAGCTATTTCCAAGTGCAGCGTGGGTCACATCTGGCACTGGCCAGATTCTACTTTGGCAGAGATCAGGATTTGGCCCTTGGTTCCAGGGAAGAAAGCACAAGATCGCTGCAGAAAAGTAACTATGTCCTATATCAAGCTGTCTTTAGCATCTCTGAGCTTACAATTTGTTCTCTAAGCAAAGCCATAGATGCGTGCGTGTGCATGCACCGGTCCCAGGGCCTCATCAAACTTATGGGAAATGATCATGCAAAAAGAGTCGTTACAACACATATTTAATGGGGCTATTTCTGTATTACTCTCAGTCTGTGGAAATACCAACTGCCTGCTCATCTTTAGTCCATTCAAGGAGCCAAGCACATGTCAATATCCCTTTGCTTTTTTGTCTTTCCTATGTACTCATCTGCACATTCCCCCAATCACTGTAGTGCAGGAGTTCCCAAAGTGGGGGTCGGGACCCCTCAGGGGGTCATGAGGTTATTACGGGGCAGGGGGGGTCGCAAGCTGTCAGCCTCCACCCCAAACCCTGCGTTGCCTCCAGCATTTATAATGGTGTTATAAATTAAAAACACTTTTTTATATCTTTAAGGGAGGGCTGCACTCAGTGGCATGCTATGTAAAGGGGTCACCAGTACACAAGTTTGAGAACTGCTGCTGTAGTGTCTAGGCACCTGCTGGTCTTGAATGGATTTATCCCCCCACACCCCTGTGAGGCAGGGCACTAGAGAGGGGGAAACTGAGGCTAGTTTGCCCAAGATCACACAGGGAACAGAACAAGGGAATCGAACCCTGGTTGATCCATGACGCAGGTGAGGGGCCCTAACAACTGACCCATCCTTGCTCTTTGTTTGGTCAATTGCTCTATGTTGCATCTGTGGGGTGTGGTTTTTAAAGGGGAGGTCTTGGGAAGTTTGTAGTAAGAGAAGTGGATTGTGGTTTGCAGGAAAGGAAGATCCAAGCAGCCAAGTTCTGTTCTGGGTTGGAACACCCCAGAGTCCAGGGAAGCAGTGAGGAAGCTTGGATCGAGGGTGGGGCTGCCTTTTATTTGCTGGGTAAGCAGCAGACTAGGTTAATACCAAGGCAGAATCTGCTCTGCCTCCACTGAAGCCAGTGAGGGTGACTGAATGTACATAGTGTAACTGAGATCAGAATCAGGCCCTGACCCCGATGCATTTGGGAGTGACTCCAAATTGATCTTGGAGGAGCTGAGATCAGAATCCAGCCCTGACCCCACTGGGTGATTCTGCATCATCCTGGAAGAGCTGAGATCAGAATAGAGCACATCTGATGTTATACGGTGGGGCCAGCTGTGCTGCTGGGGTGCTCCCATATGGAAGTGCCCTACTGCTGACCCCCTCAGAGCAGGGAGGGGGACATGAGCAGGCAGGCAGCCGCCTTGCCTCAATGACAGTCTGGAGGAAGCTGATATTAGCTCAGTAGCTGCCTGTGTTGAAAGACAAAGGCCCTTCGAGCTGAGTCTTGTTCCTGCAAGTATCTGTCTGTGCACGTAGGGGGAAGGAAAATGAGTTAACTGGGAAATGTTGAGCAGGGGGCTTAGATTAAAGAATCAGTGAGGGACTGGTCAGAGTTTGGGGCTGGCTTTATTTTTCCATCATAAAAGCTGTAGCTAGGGTGACTTGTCTCCAAATAGCTGCAGGGCTGGATTCTGATCTCATTGAGAGCAGTCTAACGGCGGTGGCGGGGGGGACAAGGGAGTGTCTGGTGGCTAGAGAAGGGAGCAGAGGTAGGGGCAGGCAGCCAGGACTCCTGGTTCTGTTCCTGGCTCTGGAAAGGGGATGTGGTTTAGTGGCTAGAGCAGGGGGAAGTGGGAGGGAGTCAGGACTCCTGGGTTCTATTCCTAACCTTGCCACTGACTCACTGCTAAGTACAGTGGTTGGTGGATGCCCTACCAGGCCCAGTTCTCCTCTCACCTGGTGGGACTCAGGTGCAAATCAATAGAGTCATGCTCTGATGCGCTGGAGAGGTGTCAGGTGCTCTGGAAATACAGCCCCTGACCCTCAATGTGAAAAGTGCTTTGGGCCTAAGGTCAGAGAGGACCTCACGTAAGGCTGGTCTCACTGGCTGGAAGGTTGTAGCTCAAATACCTTAGGGCCCCAGAAAGCCTGTGCAGTGGCCCCTTGGCTCCTCCACCCACCAGGAGTGGGGCTCTATGGTACTGACAAGTCACAGGCCCCTGCCCTGCCCAGCTAGCATTAAGTGCTAGTGAATTCTCCAGGGCCTGGCACAGATTCTGCTTCTGCTGTCAATCTGGAGTGGCTTCACCCAACACAAATGCAGAGACCATTGGAAATTGCAGCAGGATTTAGCCTTGACTAGGCTGGGGAGGAGAGACAGCATCGTTCGGGATGGCTCAGCCCTGCCTTGGAGTCACTCCCATCTGAGATCCCCTCTCCTCATTAGTTTCTGGCGGGCCACAGCTAAGACTCCAAATCAGAGATTTAGTTGTGATGGCCCCTCGGGTATGGCTCCCAGCCCCCCTTGCTCTAACCAGTATAGAACTCTGCTTCCCAGAGCTGGGACTGGAACCCAGGAGTACGGGCACCCTGCCTAGCTGCTGTAACCCTTAAAGGGCACTGACCACCCAGAGCTTGGGGGAGGGGACAGGCAGGGCTGGGAACCAGGACTCTTGGGTTCTATTTCCTAGCTTTGGAAAGGACGGTAGATAGTACAGAGGTGTGGGAGTCAGGATCCTGGGGTTCTAGTCCCAGCTCTAGGAGGAGAGTGGGGTCTCTCTAGGGGGTAGTGCAGAGCTAGCTGGGAGGCAGGACTGTTGGGTTCTAGTCCCACCTCTGGGAAGATGTACACTCCAGAGGTTAGTGCATCTCCCTAGGTTGATGTCTTATCTTTGTACTGACCCTTGGCTCTAAATGAAGAGTGAGAGTTGCGGGGGAGACTATACTTCTGGAACCCTTTATTCCTGCAGCGCTCTCGGCCCGTGTGGATCCAGGCTCTGCCTAGTCGGAGCACTCCGCCACTTCATAGATCACCACCTCTTTCTTGTTGGGGTAGCCGTCCCTGAGCTTCTTCCCATGTGTCCCCTCTGGGAGCCAGCCCAGAGCATCTCTGCACCTCCACAGCTCAACCAGCAGCTTCACCAAGTCCTGCTCTGCTTGATCCAGGCATTTCAGAGACAAGTCAAGGGAGGAGCCCCGGTGGGAAGGGTTACAGTAGTCTGGAGAGCCATCGTCCTGCAGTGAAACAGGCAGCATTAGTGTGAGCCCAGGAGCTCTCTCTACTGGTGAGAAAGTTACTTTGCAGGGATGCCAATGATTGCAATTTTACTCTTACAAGATTTCCTGTTTTTCCGTCAAGCCCCAGTGTGTGTGTGCCGCTGGGAATCGCAGCTTTCATTTGTTTTGTATTTTAAAGAGCAAGTTTCTAGCTGTCATCACTGCAGAGCAAACCCGTAACACATTAAGCTAGTAAACCAAGAAGGCAAAAAAAAAATCCCCCGTGCTTCTTTTTCAGTGCGTCCTCGTGGCTTGAGCACTGGTCTGGGACATGGGAGAACTGGCTTCTAATCCTGGCTCAACCTCTGGCCTGCTGGGTGATCCCATGCAAGTCACTGCCCCCTATGCCTCAGTTTCCCCATCAGTAAAATGGGGATAGTAATACTGACCTCGTTTGTTAAACACTGAGACCTGCTGATGAAAAGCACTGTAGAAGAGCTAGGAATTATTATTAAATCTGATGACTTTTGGAAACACTGACGTTTCAGATAAGGCTTAAAAGGGAGAAGATTACCAAAGATTGGGCTCAATACAGAGGTAACTGGGTGAAATTCTCTGGCCTGTGATATACAGGAGATCAGACTAGATCCAATGGTCCCTTCTCGCCTTAAAATCTAGTCTTCTACCTCCTACCTTGTAAGACATTGATTATGTCTTAAAGCAGGGGGCTCCAACCCCTTTGAAACCCTTATTTTATTGTATTCAGTTCTCACTGTTATAACTCAGTACCTTGGCCTTATCCCTATAAGTATTCGATCCTTTTTAGGAACTCTGAAACTGCTTCAACAGTATCTTGTGGCAATGAGTTCCACAGGGTAATAGTGTATTATAGGTGGGAAGATGTTTCCTTAGTATCTATTATTCCCATCCCTAGATTACTATTTCTTGTATGTATTGTTGTACTGCCTAGGAGCCCAGCCAGGCCCTCATAGTGCAAGATGTGATGAAGTGGGAATGTTCTTAATGTTTCCTCTGACTACTCTGTGGGTAGCTCAGTTTGACCCGGCTGAGGGGTCCTGTTCTCTGTACCTACAAGCTCTGTTTTAGACTGTGTTCCTGTCATCTAATAAACCTCTGTTTTACTGGCTGGCTAAGAGTCACGTCTGACTGCAAAGTGTGGGGGGGTGCAGGACCCTCTGGCTTCCCCAGGACCCCGCCTGGACGGACTTGCCGTGGGAAGTGCATGGAGGGGCATATGCTGAATGCTCCAAGGCCAGAACCAGGAAGGTGAAGCCATGTGAGCTTCTTGCCTGAAGACAGTCAGCTCCAAGGGAGAGGAGGCTCCCCAAAGTCCTGACTAGCTTTGTGGGGAGCAGTTCCAGAGCATCGCCCGGGGACTTCGTGACACAGGCCCCAAAGGACTTAGAGTCGAAGACAAGATGTGAATTAATACTACCAGTAATACACATATCATAACAGGGCAAGACAGTGGTTGGGGCCCCCAGGCTATGCCATAGTCTTACTAATAATGTGCACACCATAATGGAGCCAGATCTCTGATGGGGCCTGTAGACATTACGATGCTGGATGGGACTGAGCTAAGCCTGCCTGTTGGGCCCTCACCTCATTCTTCTGCTTGTCAGGAAAGTCGTCCAGCAGGCTGGTCAGGCCATACAGCCCCACAATGCTCACCAGCCACAGCACAGCCCTCTGCCCCAGTGCCACGAGCTGGTCCTGCAGATTGGGCATAGGCCGTGTCCTCCCGTAGCCCACAGCCTCAGCTACGGGCTCCCTCTGCTCCCCTGGGGCGGCCTGCCCTGCCACGCAGCATAGGAAGAGCCACAGGAGCCAGCTGCTGTGGGCCATGCTCAGCTCAGGCCTGCCCACATGCTGCCAGAGTGCCGCAGAGTGCCCTGGCAGGGGGCTCAGCCATCCCAGGGGGCCAGTGACATCACAAACCCCTCTTGCGCGGGGCTTGGTTACATAGGGCCCCAGGCCTGGGTCAATAGTGCTTTGGCCTGGATCAGCATGTTGGGGCTGGACCCAGTGCTGCCTAGGCAGAGGGACAAGGAGTGAGGGTCCTGCCCCCCCCCCAAGCTCCATGCTGGGGCTCTGGAGCAGGAAGAGGCGCATGCTGGGGACCAGCCAGGGTCATGCCCCAGATCAACACTGCCTGCTCCCAGCATCCCCCTGCTCTGAGACAGGCAGAGGGAGCTGTCCCACCTTCCACTCGTGAACCTGAGAATGGGGGAACTTTCTCCTCTTCTGGTGTCCCATCCCCAGCCCAGCAGCCATTGTGGGATGTGTGTTGCCACAATGAGAAACAATTCCCTTTGTCCCTCTGTCATAAGTAGATAGGTAAGGGTTAATTTTCTTTTACCTGTAAGGGGTGCACAGGGGGGAATCAAGCACCTGACCAGAGGACCAATCACAGAACTGGATTTTTTTTAAAGTCTGGGAGGGAAAGGAACTCGGGGTCTTTTGTTTCTCCCGGCTATGGATTGAAACAGCTTTTCTGCTAACTCCAATCTTCTTTCTAATATTCTACTATCAAGTGTGAGTACAAAGGAAACCAAGCAATA